>NC_052320.1:11370735-11737610 GCF_016432855.1 Salvelinus namaycush
TGTGAACCGATATTATATATTTTTACCTCCTGTTTCAGGAAGTGATGTCACTCAGCACTGCCCCTATATATAGGACCTTCCACATGGGATATGGATGCCTGATGAAGACCTAAGGGTCGAAACAGAACAATATCACCTGGGAGCATGAACAGCAGTGTGCAGTGTTTTCCTTTTTATTTTTAATTCTTTGTGTAGCCTGCTGCTAGAATGGACAGAGAGGTATTGCTCGAGTCACAACTAAATGGAATATAACGTTGAGGATAAAATTCAGAATAACACAATTTGATGTGTACAACATCTAAAGACCTGCATCACTATAATGAGAGCTCTTCAGTTTCTTAAAGGATGTATTTGGGTATTTTTGGAGCCTACGTTCATGTTTTTTCAGAGCCCCCGTACTGCACAATGAGGATGAGGAAAGTGAATCGCTGTTTGGAGTATGTTTCTCAAAAACAAGTGAAGTCATACAAAAAAAAAAGGTTCTGGGCCCTTCTGAAACATGGCATTTACATCAAAAATAGAGATTTGGTTGTATAAAAGCTCCAGTTTTTCTTCATTATACCAAATCATCGGATTGCTATTCGTATTACGGGTATATGTTTGATTTAGAGAATTGTGATGTACAGTATTTGATATTATGAACTTATGTATACAGTATTTCTCATATTGTACCTTCATGAATGACCCCAGCTGTTTGCCTGGGCATGCCTTTCCCCTCCAGTACAGACCTGTACATTACCGGGGCAGTCAACTCTCTGTGAGATGTATAGCACTGCTCCATGGATGAGGGCTCTCTGTCCAGGGTCCTAGCCCTCCTCCCTGCCCGGCCAGGAGAACCAGAGGAGCCATGCTCAGCTCCAGCCCCCCTCACCTTAGACAGGTTTCTCCCAGGCGTACCACTACAGTAGTTAGGCAGAGGGAAGGTGCCAATGCCACTGTCCAGGGTGTAGGTGGAAGCACCAGAAGCTAGGAGAGAGAGAACAGGGACAATCAGTGTATGTCCCTTCATGTCTCACAGACTGATTCAATTCAAAACCTTCTCTAATTTGATTATTGATTAGATTTGGTAAGGATTAACACAATCTGAGATTATCAATGCCTCCATGAAAAATTATTAATCTGATCAGGTTTCTTACCTGCGAAGTGATGAGAGTGAACTGGGTCAGCTAAATTCTCATCTGAGGGGACGTTGCTGATCAGATGTTCTGAACCCTGAGTAAGTAAAAAAACATTTCTCAAAACGCACATTTACACATACACAGAATAAAGTGGAAATACTCACCTTCTCCATTCACACACAGAATAAAGAAAAATATTAAATCGCAATTAATCTGTAGTTTACCTTCTGCATGTCCTCCCCGCTGGGGGTGTGTCTGCTGAACGGTCTGGAGGTCTTACAGTCAAAGGAGAGGCGTCTCTGAGCCACACTGATGCCACTGAAGTCCTTCCCATCCACCCTGTAGTCACACAGACAACACAGAGGTAAGATGTTGTTCAAAAGAGGAAAGGCAACAAACATTTTACTTTATCTTTGCACAAAATTAACATTTTAGATTAAGCTTGATTAAAGACATACTCCAGCGATAAAAAAAACGGCAAACTTCATGGAGTTAGTCTGATGATGCCCTCTGATGTCATCGGCCTCCCCCTTGCTTGAGGCACAATAGAGGAGCAATAGAGAACAAAAGAGGAACAGCCCCCCCCCCCTTCAGATAGTGCTTGGCGATAGTTAATTAAAAAGATATCAACTTAAGTTGTTTTACTTCAAACAAAAGCAATACAAAACAATCCTAACTGACTAAACATAGAATCCCATAGCTTATATCTATTCCTCACCTGTTCAGTAGCTGCTGCATGAAGTTGTCTGAGCGCGCTCCCCTGTACATCACAGCCAGTTGGCCCTGTGATTGGTCCATCACCACCTCACAGGAGTGGCCCCTTCCAGATCGGTCCATCCCGACCCCCCCAACCCCGTTCACGTAGGCCCTCTCCTCCTCCAGAGCTCTCCTCAGACCCTCCGCCTTCTCCATCAGCATCGAGATATTTAGGCTCTCCACCCCCACCCCCTCTCCTTTAGACTTAGACCCCGCCATTTTGGAAGGGATATTCAGCCTCCACTCTCCACCTTTCTTCTCGTCTTTGACCTTAGGTGGTATGTCTGGTTTGCGGCTGAGAGCTGGGAGTTTGCTCTTCTTCAGGCCAAACCAGCTGGCGATCCCATTAGAGGCCTTCAGTTTGACCTCAGTAACCTGTTCAAAGTCTTTATTTATCAAATTGCTGACAGCAAACACTGTGAAATACTTTATACTTGATATTAACATAAACAAATTCCAGCTCCAGAAAAAAATTGACATGTCACTAATAAATAATGCATACATTTTTTAAATATATATATCACAGAAAAAACAAACATTTATACCTGTCCTCTGTCCTGTTCTGCCAGCTTCAGCATGTTCTCCTCGATACCCTTCATCACCTTCTCCTCAATGGCTGACGTGGGGCCAAGTGTGGGGCTGGAGACAATAGGGACAAGGTGTCTCTTCTCCTCCTGCTGCTGTGGTTCTGACATTGGCATTGGGAGCGGGGGAGGAAGGCTGTCACCGTACACTGGGGTGTTTCTCTTGTTTGCGTTGAGTTTGCTCCTGTCCTCTGACTTGGAGGAGTACCGGGGAACCAGGGCTGGGGCCTCCAGGGTGGGCTTCCCAGTTCCAGCTGAGGGAGCCAGGCCCTGGCATGGTTTAGACGGGGACTTAGGAGGGACCTTGCTGGGGCTGCTGGTGCTGTAAGGGATGCTGGGTGCAGGTTGTTTACCATGGTAAGACAGGTTCAGAGAAGCCGGGCATTTCATGTTGTTGCGTAAAACTATGGGAGTGTCAGTGTTTGGCGACGGGAGGCCCAGTTTACCTTTGGGGCTGTCCGTCTTAGCCACACCCACTCTGGATGAGAGCGTCTCCAGCTCTGCCTTGGCGACTGAAGAGCCAAAGACAGACTTAGCTGCTGAATCGTAGGACTGACAGCCACCAGGGAAATTCAAAGCAACGCTACCAGGAATACCTTTAAGCTTACCGTCCAGAGAGTCTGTATATTTCGAGTGTCTCTGCTCCTCTAAATTACCATCCACAGGGCTCTCCTCGGTCTTATTCCTGTCATCGTTAAAATAGACTATACTCTCCTCACTCTGAGGCTCTGGCTTGTCTACTGGCAGGAGCACATTGACTTGTAAATCCTCTGAGCTCCTCAGCTTGCCAAGTGCAGCCAGCCTGTCTTTGAATGTGTGACTAGACTCGGCTGGCTGCCTCCCTGGCCCTGCTACCCCAGAAGGCCTCTTGGGAATGGACGAGGGATCATGTCTCTTGGCTGGGAGAACTGGAGGCTGGGACTGGGAGAGATCAGAGTTCTGTATTGTGGCCTCTCTAGTATCCTGGTCCTGTGATCCTCTGTCTTTCATGCTGGCGTAGTGAGCTGGGCTGCTCTGAGACTGAGCTGCTCTGAGGGCAGAGGGGTTGGGCAGACTGTGGTGGCCGTGCCAGACTGGGCTCTCTGTGTTGCCATCCTGATCGGACGAAGATGAGGAGGATGAGGAAGAGGATGAGGAGTCCGAAGCAGGGGACAAATGCTGCTGCTGGAGACTCAGGACATTGTCTTTCTGTAGTAGTGAATTCATTTGCTTCCTGTCACTTTCTGTTATGGTATGAGAGAAAGATGATATGTTTACATTCTCTGGGACCTTGGATTCTTCTACCTGAGCCGAGGTGGAAAGTTCCAACATGTTCTCGTAGTACGGGACCTTCTGCAAAGAGGCCCTGGGTGTGTGCGAAGTGCCAGGGGCCAGTGGATCGGGGACACCATTGCTGGTCTTGGGGGCCAAGAGGCTGCTGTAGCAAAGCTCCTTGGCTGGAGGGGAGCAGGCATGCTCAGGCTGGGGCGGGGAGGTGGGGGCTGAGGCTGAGTGCGTAGTGGCTGGGTAGGACTCGGACCTGGCGGGTGGAGGAGGAGGCTGCCTGGTCCTTTCTGTGGTGGCGGCTCTGCGTGAGGGGACAGGGGAGTGGTACACCTCATAGTTGTTAGTGCGACAGGGGATCTTCGACGTGCGGGTGAGCTGGGGGCTCAGACGGACAGGGCTGGCCCCTGCCTGGGTTCTCTCTGCCATTGTAGGGATCTTTAGGAACTTGAGGACCCTGGACGGGGAATTGATGGTAGCGGCTTTGACGTCGCTGAGACATGATGAAGGGATGGGGCTGAGGGCAACGTTGGCTCTCCCAGAGAAATCCCCCTCCTCTGCTGGGCCACTGTCTTTCTCTGGAATAACTACATCACTCAACACGTTATCACTGTCATTGGAAGAGAAGAGAAACCCATTGGTTTCCAGCTCACAGTATGCTAGCTGAGGGTTGTCCTTCACTCCAGGGACAGGCAGCTGGGAGGTAAACAAACTACCATCCTCATCAGACTTCCCTTTAAGACGGCTCTCCTTCTCTGTGTCCTGGACCTGCCCAGTCTTTAATCCAGCCTCTGGGCCCTGATTGGCTGGACTAGTCTGATCTACAACTGTGATTGACAAGTAAGAGTTAGGACCTGCTGGTTGCTGGTGGTCATTCATTGTCTGTTGTTTCTCCACTGATGTGCTCTTGATGTGGCATTCACTGATAGCAGCTGTGGTGGATGTGCCTTTGACATGGTTCGGGGTCGAGTTGAGCTTTGCAGGACTACCACAAACATAGTTACATTTGACTGGACTGTCTGTGCTCTTTTTGAGGTGCGTAGGACATAACTGCCCTTCACCATTCATGTGCTGCTGTTGTTGCATGTCGGAATCTGAGCAGGAGCAGAGTGTCTGGTGCTTCTTACATAGGTCTCCAGCAGCCAGGACAGCCTCTGTGGACATCAGGACCTGGCTGTAGTCACAGAAGGTGATGCTGCCTGCAGAGGGGTGGAACTTGAGGGGGTCTGTCTCCTCCATCTTTCGAAGGACCTCCAGAATGTGTGCTTTCTTCTTGAAGAATGGGGACAGGGCATCCATGGATGCGGCTGGGCCTCTGGGGGGAGTTGCTGGGGCCTGTGGCAGTGTGCGGTGAAACCCATTTCCCTGTGGAGAGAAAGATTGTCAGGTTGTTATTATAGAAGTGAGTGTGTTCTCAATAACCTTACTGGTTAAATACAAGGTAATAAACAAGATTGAAATCACTTAATTCAATAACACTTCCAAGACTGCAGCCTCATTGTTAAACAGAGATTAGAAAGTCAAGGTCTCTTGAATACAATAGTGAAATAGAAAGAAAATGCCATTTTATCTGAGAAACCTTGGAACCCACTGAGTATGTCATGACAGCTAATGTTGGAGGAATGCTGGAGACTACAGCCATGTTTTAGGATTAAGTGCTAACAGTGCTCTGTCCACACCTTGGCTTGTGCGTCGCTCTGTGACTGTGACCCCACCTGCTTGTCAGAGACATTGTGCAGCAGCTGTGTATTGTATACTGGGAGGGGTCCTGGCTGCACCTGTAACATGAGATTCAATGCAATCATGTACACCACTTTAAGCACAGTATTGTTATAGGAATCTATACATTACAACAACATGAAGCAAGAGGTATAACAGCTGAGAGATTCATTTCAAATACTCAGCAGACATGGGTGTAGATGTAGAGCCTCCAATGCCATAGGAGTCTGCAGCCATGTCTCAGGGCAAATTGTGACGTTGCTTTATACCTGGTCCTGAGAGCTTGACTGGTTGGGTAGCTTCTGTTGGAAGAGCTCACACAACACTCTGTTCTGTCTCTCCAGGTCAAACACATGCATCTTCAGCTTGATGCACTCCTCTCGCAGATCCTGCAAAGACACACAGAACACACACACAATGTATAGCACAACTATAAGTTAAACACGATGACAACCCATGCCTTACTGCTTGTGGTTAAAAATTGTGTTTTGTCAATGGTGGGTTGTTTGTTGCAAATTACCTTTTGGTTGAGGAGGGCTTGGACCACATGGTTGGCCACCTCATCCAGACATCTCTCATATGCTTCTCTTTGACTCTCATTGGCCAACAAAAGAGCTGAGTTTTCTGCCTGGCAACAGGAAGACAATAAATTATTCATAAATGTTAAAATATTTTTCATATGTTAAAACAGAAATAAAAGCAAGGAGGACCAAGGCACTCTTTATATAATTAATTTATTTGTATGGCATGTTCAATAGAAACAAAGTTTTAAAAATCTGACGTGTTTCGGCTGCATGGCCTTCGTCACAGAGTACAAAGAAATAATACAATGGAGTCACGCAGGTTCCTCAACAAGAGAGGGAGAGGACGCGGAAGAAATCAAGACTATCCAACCACACGGAGTAGGACCAGAACAAGGCTGTGATCAACATTTCTGGAGAACCCCTTTCTGATGATTGTGTAAGGGTCTTGTCTAAAGGACTGTCCTTTGCCCCCACATACTCAAGTAATGAATTTAATACAAAGATTGACCTATTTCGTTTCTTCAGGAATCTACATCTGAAGGCCTGGTACAAGCAAAACATCTCTCCAACTACAGACGCCAGTGTCTCAGGTCAGGCAGTTTCTGTTCCCTCAAAAACACCTTTTAAGCCCAAGTCCACCTTTTGTCCCATCGTCCAGAATGCCACACTAAATACATTTGCCAAGAAGGTGAATTTTGATGTGGAGAATCTGTTCAAGGGTAAAATTGACTCCAACCAAACAAGACAGGGAGGGATGCAGTTGAATCATTGTCCAAAAATGAACGGATTATGGTTAAAAAAGCAGACAAAGGTGGCGCTACAGTAGTGTGGAGTAAAGACATATGTGACAGAAGCCTACCGTCAATTAGACAATGATGAATTCTACCAATCTCTTACCTTCAACCCCACAGAAGACCTAAAAACGGAATTGAAAGTGATCCTCACAGAAGCTAAGGAGAATGGCTACATTTCAGACAATGAGTTCAAATTTCTTTTCAATGGCAGTCCGCGTATGGCTTCTTTTTTACCTTCTTCCAAAAGTCCACAAAAATCTTGAAAATCCCCCAGGCAGACCAGTCATTAGTGGTAATGAAAGTCTGACAGACCCCATCTCTAAGTACATTGATTACTTTATTAAGCCTTTTCTGACGTCACTCCCAGCCTATCTTCAAGATACCACAGATGTGTTGAACAATATAGGTACAGCTTCCTTTTTAGTCAGCATGGATGTGGAGTCTCTATACACCACCATTGAACATGAACAAGGTTTGGCAGTTATGCACCATTTCTTGAGTACCCGACCTGAAACTGAGATGCCTCCTACAGAATTCATTGTCTCACTGACTGAATGGACTCTTAATCATAACATCTTTATCTTTCAGGACCGTATTTTTAAACAGGTCAAAGGACGTGCCATGGGAGCTTGCTACAGCCCTTCCTACCCTGGTTTGTACTTGGGTAAATGGGAAAATGACTTCATTTTGGATCCTTCTAATAACCATTTCTTTGACCGGATTATATGGTGGGGGCGCTATATTGATGATGTTTGCCTGTTTTGGTCCGGCTCAGAAGATTAACTTATTTCCTTCCACCAATACCTTAACAGCATTAACCCTAACATCAAACTAACTATGGAATACAGCAAGGATAACATTCATTTCTTGGACCTCGACATTAGTAAAAATGACAAAGGTTGTTTGCACACATCAATCTTTAGGAAGCCTACAGATGGGAATACCATTCTGAGGGCAGACAGCTTTCACCCCAAAAGGCTAAAAGAGAATATTCCATATGGCCAATTCCAAAGAGTCCGCAGAATTTGCGATCAGGAAACAGACTAGTGTCAAATCTGCTGAATTTGAGAATCGCTTCTTGAATCGGGGCTACAGCGCTCAGGTCCTGAAAGATGCAGGTATAAGGGCTGGATTACTTGACAGAGAGAACTTGTTGCGAAGGGGAGTGCCTCGTGATACATCAGAGAGAATGTATTTTGTTACGAAATACAGCACTGAAGCAGAGAACATTAAAAGAATCATTAAAAATAATTGGGGAATCATCCAAAGTGATACGCTACTACGCCAAGTCTTTCCTGAGCCACCAGTCATAAGCTTTAAGAGATGTCCTACTCTAAATGCCAAATTAGTCCACAGTTATCTTCCGGGTGACTCTCAAAAAACTTGGCTTGACCACAAACCCAAGGGCTCTTTTAAATGTAACCAGTGCAACCATTGCAGAGAAAAAGTATTTTGTTGACACAGCTTCCAAAATGGAGTATTACGTCAAGCATTTCATTAACTGCAAAACCACTCATGTCATCTATAGATTGGAATGTCCACAGTGCAAGGTGTTCTACATTGGACGGACAAAGAAACGCCTTCAAGACCGCTTAGCGGAACACAAGTACGCCATACGGGTAGGCAATGAAGACTACCCCATGGCAAGGCACTACAAGTCCTTACACCATGGCAACGCTGCCTCCCTACAAGCTATGGGTATTGATCATATTCCGGCCTCTATTAGAAAAGGGGACCGTCTTAAACAGTTAAACCAAAGGGAAGGTTTTGGGATTTACAAACTACAGGCCACTAAATACCCTGGTTTAAATGAAGATATGGATTTACAAACTACAGGCCACTAAGTAGCCTGGTTTAAATGAAGATATGGATTTACAAACTACAGGCCACTAAGTACCCTGGTTTAAATGAAGATATGGATTTACAAACTACAGGCCACTAAGTACCCTGGTTTAAATGAAGATATAGATTTACAAACTACAGGCCACTAAGTACCCTGGTTTAAATGAAGATATAGATTTACAAACTACAGGCCACTAAGTAGCCTGGTTTAAATTAAGATATGGATTTACAAACTACAGGCCACTAAGTAGCCTGGTTTAAATGAAGATATGGATTTACAAACTACAGGCCACTAAGTACCCTGGTTTAAATTAAGATATAGATTTACAAACTACAGGCCACTAAGTACCCTGGTTTAAATGGAAGATATGGATTTACAAACTACAGGCTACTAAGTACCCTGGTTTAAATGAAGATATGGATTTACAAACTACGGGCCACTAAGTACCCTGGTTTAAATGAAGATATGGATTTACAAACTACAGGCTACTAAATACCCTGGTTTAAATGAAGATATGGATTTACAAACTACAGGCTACTAAGTACCCTGGTTTAAATGGAAGATATGGATTTACAAACTACAGGCTACTAAGTACCCTGGTTTAAATGAAGATATGGATTTACAAACTACGGGCCACTAAGTACCCTGGTTTAAATGAAGATATGGATTTACAAACTACAGGCTACTAAATACCCTGGTTTAAATGAAGATATGGATTTACAAACTACAGGCTACTAAGTACCCTGGTTTAACTGAAGATATGGATTTCTCACCCTTCCTGTAGGGTCGTGATAGGTCCATTTGCTGTCATCTAGTGGACATTTTGCTCAATTGCCCTCAGGTATGTTTAGACTGTTGTTGTTCATGTTTTGCTGTGTTCTTGTGTACTATGGAATATATTGCTTTCTTATTCTTGACACTTCTCCCAGTCATATTTAAGGTTAGAACTACCTTTCTAAGTGTTCTGATACTTCTAGCTTGGAGTTGTATTTTTATGATAACATAGCTACGGTATTTCACGTTTTAATGTGTATAGTATTGCTTACTAGGTGTGTCCAATCAATTTTGTAACCACTCCCTCTTCAAATTAGGGCTAATTGGAAAAGCTGTTCAAAAGAGGACATTGTATTATTTATTTGTACTCCCTGACGAAGGCCATGCAGCCGAAACGAGTCAGATTTTTTAAAACCTTGTTTCTATTGAACATGCCATACAAATAAAGGCATTTTAATTAATTATATGAAGAGTGCCTTGGTCCTCCTTTCTTTTTGATGACCAATTCACCCCTTTCACCAAAGAGCATCTTCTGTCTACCAAAATGTACTATTGTGTACCTTAGTAGCGCTTCCCTTCCTCCTCTTTCTACAGAAATAAAAGCGCTGAATGTGGTAAAATTATATAATATTTAAAACATGATATAATTTGAGATGTCTTGTATTCATTTAATTGTGATGGTGGTTGGCTCACCTCCAGCTCTCTGAGTCGGTCCATCAGTTCTCCGCTGTTCTCCTCTTCCTCCAGGTAGTCCTCAACATCTCCCTCGTCTGACTCCAGGTTTTCATCACACATCCTCGGTTCTGTCTCATCAGACATGGTTCTCATCATGAACACAAGAAGGCGGTTTCTAATGTTACAATCGTCTCACTTTACTCACAAAACCACAATGCACTACGTAACCACAAGCATAAGTCTACCCTTGCCTTGAGACATGGCTGTAGACTCCTATGGCATCTAACAGCTAGACCATAGGAGACATAACAGCCTCATCTCAAGGCAATAATCTACAGTTGAAGTTGGACGTTTACATACACTTAGGTTGTAGTCATTAAAACTCATTTTTCAACCACTCCACAAATTTCTTGTTAGCAAACTATAGTTTTGGCAAGTCGGTTGGGACATCTACTTTGTGCATCATGACACAAGTCATTTCTCCAACAATTGTTTACAGACAGATTATTTCACTGTATCACAATTCCAGTGGGTCAGAAGTTTACATACACTAAATTGACTGTGCCTTTAAGCAGCTTGGAAAATTCCAGAAAATTATGTCATGGCTTTAGAAGCTTCTGATAGGCTAATTGACATAATTTGAGTCAATTGGAGGTGTACCTGTGGATGTATTTCAAGGCCTACCTTCAAACTCAGTGCCTCTTTGCTTGACATCATGGGAAAATCAAAAGAAATCAGCCAAGACCTCAGAAAAAAAATTGTAGACCTCCGCAAGTCTGGTTCATCCTTGGGAGCAATTTCCAAAAACCTGAAGGTACCACGTTCATCTGTACAAACAATAGTATGCAAGTATAAACACCATGGGACCACGCAGCTGTCATATCGCTCAGGAAGGAGACGCGTTCTGTCTCCTAGAGATGAACGTATTTTGGTGCAAAAAGTGCAAATCAATCCCAAAACAACAGCAAAGGACCTTGTGAAGATGCTGGAGAAAACAGGTACAAAAGTATCTATATCCACAGTAAAACGAGTTCTATATCGACATAACCTGAAAGGCCGCTCAGCAAGGAAGAAGCCACTGCTTCAAAACCGCCATAAAAAAGCCAGGCTACGGTTTGCAACTGCACATGGGGACAAAGATCATACATTTTAGAGAAGTGTCATCTGGTCTGATAAAACAAAAATAGAACTCTTTGGCCATAATGACCATTGTTATATTTGGAGGAAAAGGGGGGACGATTGCAAGCCGAAGACCACCATCCCAATCGTGAAGCACGGGGGTGGCAGCATCATGTTGTGGGGGTGCTTTGCTGCAGGAGGGACTGGTGCACTTCACAAAATAGATGGCATCATGAGGAGGAAAAATTATGTGGATATATTGAAGCAACATCTCAAGACATCAGTCAGGAAGTTAAAGCTTGGTCGCAGATGGGTCTTCCAAATGGACAATGACCCCAAGCATACTTCCAAAGTTGTGGCAAAATGGCTTAAGGACAACAAAGTCAAGGTATTGGAGTGGCCATCACAAAGCCCTGACCTCAATCCTATAGAACATTTGTGGGCAGAACTGAAAAAGCGTGTGCGAGCAAGGAGGCAGAATTGAAAAAGCGTGTGCGAGCAAGGAGGCATACAAACCTGACTCAGTTACACCAGCTCTGTCAGGAGGAATGGGCCAAAATTCACCCAACTTAGTATGGGAAGCTTGTGGAAGGCTACCCGAAATGTAAACTTCTGACCCGCTGGGAATGTGATGAAAGAAATAAAAGCTGAAATAAATCATTCTCTCTACCATTATTCTGACATTTCATATTCGTAAAAAAAAGTGGTGATCCTAACTGACCTAAGAAAGGACATTTTTACTAGGATTAAATGTCAGGAATTGTGAAAAACTGAGTTTAAATGTATTTGGCTAAGGTGTATGTAAACTTCCGACTTCAACTGTACCTCAAATAACAGGGAGTGTTTAGCGATAAAGACATTCTCTTCTGAGAATGGAACAGTAAATCCCTCTAGTGTCAGGTTCTTGATGATGGAGAGATGTAACACTATTCTGCCATGTTAGACTGGATGTGTTGGATCAGATAAATGTATAACTGGTGTATCCATCTGTTTGCTGGCTTTAGCTAGATAACTGAGGAATCTATAGTAATCTATAGCACACTGCGATACTTTTGTCAAAGCCCATAGAACATACTGTCGGGATGAGTCCATTGTACAACGAACATACTGTCGGGATGAGTCCATTGTACAACGAACATACTGTCGGGATGAGTCCATTGTACAACAAACATACTGTCAGGATGAGTCCATTCTACAACAAACATACTGTCGGGATGAGTCCATTGTACAACAAACATACTGTCAGGATGAGTCCATTCTACAACAAACATACTGTCAGGATGAGTCCATTCTAGATCCTCCCTTCCCCCACCTCTCACCCTCCCTTCCCCCACCTCTCACCCCACCCTCCCTCCCCCACCTCTATCCTCCACCCTCATCCTCTCTCATTCTCCCTTCCCCAACCTCATCCTCTCACCCCACCCTCCCTCCCTCCCCCACCTCTCTCCTCTCTTTCTCCCTTCCACACCCTCATCCTCTCACCCCACCCACCTCTCTCCTCCACCCTCATCCTCCCTTCCCCACCCTCATCCTCTCACCCCACCTCTCTCCTCCACCCTCATCCTCTCTTTCTCCCTTCCACATCCTCATCCTTTCACCCAACCTCTCTCCTCCACCCTCATCCTCTTTCCCACCCACCCTCTCCTCCACCCTCATCCGCCCCCTCTTTCCCACCCACCCTCATCCTCTTTCCCCCACCCTCTCATCCTCCCCCCACCCCCTCTTTCCCACCCACCACCCCCCTCTTTCCCACCCACCCTCATCCTCTTTCCTCCACCCTCCTCTTTCCCCCACCCTCTCCTCCACCCACCCTCATCTGCTTCCCCCACCCTCATCTGCTCCCCCCACCCCACCCTCTCCTACAACCCCACCCTCATCCTCATCTGCTCCCTCCACTCTCATCCTCTTTCCTCCACCCTCCTCTTTCCTCCACCCACCCTCCATCCACCCTCCCTCCACTCTCACCCTCATCCTCTTTCCTCCACCCTCCTCTTTCCCCCACCCTCTCCTCCACCCACCCTCATCTGCTCCCCCCACCCCACCCTCTCCTACAACCCCACCCTCATCCTCATCTGCTCCCTCCACTCTCATCCTCTTTCCCACCCACCCTCTCCTCCACCGTCATCCGCCCGCACCCCCTCTTTCCCACCCACCCTCATCCTCTTTCCTCCACCCTCCTCTTTCCCCCACCCTCATCCTCCCCCCACCCTCCTCTTTCCCCCACCCTCATCCTCCCCCACCCCCTCTTTCCCACCCACCCACCACTCCCCTCTTTCCCCACCCACCCACCCACCCTCATCCTCTTTCCTCCACCCTCCTCTTTCCCCCACCCTCTCCTCCACCCACCCTCATCCTCTTTTCCCCACCCCCATCCTCTTTCCCCCACCCCCATCCTCATCTGCTCCCCCCACCCCACCCTATCCTACAACCCCACCTCATCCTCTTTCCCCCACCCTCTCCTCCAACCCCACCCTCATCTGCTCCCTCCACTCTCATCCTCCACCCCACCCCACCCGCTCCCCCCACCCTCACCCTCCTCTTTCCCCCACCACCCTCCTCCACTTCCCCCTCTTTCCCCCACCACCTTCCTCCGCTTCCCCCTCTTTCCCCCCACCACCCTCATCCTCTTTGCCCCACCCTCATCCTCCCACCCTCATTCCCCCACCCTCATCCTTTTCCCCCCACCCTCATCCGCCACCCCCACTCTCCTCCTTTCCCCACCCTCCTCTTTTCCCCATCATATCACCCACCCTCATCCACTCCCCCACCCTCTTTCCCCAACCCTCATCCGCTCCCCCCACCCTCCTCCTCTTCCCCCACCACCCTCATCCTCTTTCTCATCCACCCTCATCCTCCCACCCTCATCTCATTCCTCCACCCTCTCCTCCACCCTCATCCTCTTTCCCCCACCCCACCCTCCCTCCCCCACCTCTCTCCTCCACCCTCCCTCACCTCTCTCCTCTCTTCCACACCCTCATCCTCTCACCCACCTCTCTCCTCCACCCTCATCCTCCCTTCTCCACCCTCATCCTCTTTCTCATCCATCCACCCTCATCCTCTTTCCTCCCCCCTCCTCCTCCCCCCCACCCCCCTCTTTATCACCCACCACCCCCTCTTTCCCACCCACCCTCCCTCATCCTCTTTCCTCCACCCTCCTCTTTCCCCCGCCCTCTCCTCCACCCCCCACCCTCATCTGCTCCCCCCAACCCACCCTCTCCTACAACCCACCCTCTCCTACAACCCCACCCTCATCTGCTTCCTCCACCCTCATCCTCTTTCCCACCCACCCTCTCCTCCGCCCCCCACCCCCTCTTTCCTCCACCCTCATCCTCCCCCCACCCCCCTCTTTCCCACCCACCCTCATCCTCTTTCCCCCACCCTCATCTGCTCCCCCCACCCCACCCTCTCCTACAACCCCACCTCACCCTCTTTCCCCCACCCTCTCATCCAACCCCACCTCATCCTCTTTCCCCCACCCTCTCCCCCAACCCCACCCTCATCCTCCTCTTTCCTCCGCTCCCCCCTCTTTCCCCCACCACCTTTCTCCGCTCCCCCTCCTCTTTCCCCCCACCACCCTCATCCTCTTTCCCCCACCCTCTCCTCCACCCTCATCCTTCCCCCCCCACCCTCATCCTCTTTGCCCCCACCCTCCTCTTTTCCCCACCCCCCCCACCCTCATCCGCTCCCCCACCCTCATTCCTCCACCCTCATCCTCTTTCCCCCACCCCACCCTCTTTCCCCAACCTCATCCTCTCACCCCCACCTCTCTCTTCCACCCTCCCTCACCTCTCTCCTCCACCCTCCCTCACCGCTCTCCTCTCTCTTCCACACCCTAATCCTCTCACCCCACCCACCTCTCTCCTCCACCCTCATCCGCTCCCCCCTCGTCTTTCCCGCACCACCCTCATCCTCTTTCTCATCCACCCTCATCCTCATTTCCTCACCCTCATCCTCTCACCCCACCCTCCCTCACCTCTCTCCTCCACCCTCATCCTCTCTTTCTCCCTTCCACACCCTCATCCTTTCACCCAACCTCTCTCCTCCACCCTCATCCTCTTTCCCACCCCCATCCCTTCCCCCCCACCCTCCACCCTCATCCGCTCCCACCACCCTCTTTCCCCATCCGCTTCCCCGCTTCCCCGCACCACCCTCATCCTCTTTCTCATCCACCCTCATCCTCATTTCCCCACCCTCATCCTCACCCCACCCTCCCTCACCTCTCTCCTCCACCCTCATCCTCTCTTTCTCCCTTCCACACCCTCATCCTTTCACCCAACCTCTCTCCTCCACCCTCATCCTCTTTCCCACCCTCATCCTTTTCCCCCCACCCTCCACCCTCATCCGCTCCCACCACCCTCTTTCCCCATCCGCTTCCCCCACCCTCTTTCCCCAACCCTCATCAGCTCCCCACCCTCTTTCCCCCAACCCTCATCCGCCACCCCCACCCTCCTCTTTTCCCCACCCTCATCCGCTCCCCCAACCCTCATCCGCTTCCCCCACCCTCATCCGCTCCCTCCTCCTCTTTCCCCCACCACCCTCATCCTCTTTCCTCCACCCTCATCCTCTTTCCCCCACCCCAACCTCATCCTCTCACCCCACCCTCTCTCCTCCACCTCTCTCCTCTCTTTCTCCCTTCCACACCCTCATCCTCTCACCCCACCCACCTCTCTCCTCCACCCTCATCCGCTCCCCCCTCCTCTTTCCCGCACCACCCTCATCCACCCTCATCCTCTTTCCCCCACCCTCATCCTCATTCCTCCACCCTCATCCTCATTCCCCCACCCTCTCTCCTCCACCTCTCTCCTCTCTCACCCCACCCTCTCTCCTCCACCTCTCTCCTCTCTTTCTCCCTTCCACACCCTCATCCTCTCACCCCACCCACCTCTCTCCTCCACCCTCATCCTCCTTTCCCCACCCTCATCCTCTCACCCCACCCTCCCTCACCTCTCTCCTCCACCCTCATCCTCTCTTTCTCCCTTCCACACCCTCATCCTTTCACCCAACCTCTCTCCTCCACCCTCATCCTCTTTCCCACCCTCTCCTCCACCCTCATCTGCCCCCTCTTTCCCCCCACCCTCATCCTCTTTTCCCACCCTCATCCTTTCCCCCCCACCCTCCACCCTCATCCTTTTCCCCCCACCCTCATCCTTTTCCCTCTACCCTCCACCCTCTTTACCCAACCCTCATCCTTTCCCCCCACCCTCCACCCTCATCCTTTTCCCCCTACCCTCCACCCTCATCCGCTCCCTCCACCCTCTTTCCCCAACCCTCATCCGCTCCCCCACCCTCTTTCCCCAACCCTCATTCGCTCCCCCACCCTCTTTCCCCAACCCCCCATCCTCATCCGCCTCCCCACCCTCTTTCCCCAACCCCCCATCCTCATCCGACCCCCAACCCTCCTCTTCCCCCCACCCCCATCCTCATTTGACTGACATACAGGAGGATCTATAAAGAGAAAACTTCTAAAAGAGCAAATTATATTTTACACCACCATCAATAAAATATTTAAACACAGTATCTCCTTCTGTTTCCTATTCAAATGCCACAAAACTAAAGCGAGGACACTGAGAATCTGACAATGGCTAAAAGGACATGAAGAGAAAGCAGAGAGTGAAATCCACAGATAACTAAAGGGTAACCCTGAACACCATAAGGTAGACATTGCTATTTCAGCAGCACTGCTCGTTTTCAATGATGTTCCCACCTCCACTGCGCTTTCCCCATAATACTTCCACAGAAAACAAAGAGTACATGAAGTGCAATGACACACAGTTTCCCAGTTTAAATGTAGAGAACAAGATATATCACGTAATCTCTGGGCTGGAACACAACACCTGTTTCTCTAAAACGGTTGTAAAATGGATACCTGCTATAAAAAAAAGTATGCTTAAGGACATGTGATGTGCTTTTATAAAGGAGACAAAAATCTGTAACATTATACCATAAGAAAACAAATGTGTCATGCACCAGAAATACATTGCCAAGCAGGGGGTCTCCCCAAAGGTATTATCCAGCCAGAAGCTATTGCAAGGGGGGTCAGTTTTCATGGGTGGAACATACAAGACAAAGAACATAGAAAAGAACTGTCGACTAGAATAGTCTTCTGGAACAGACAGTCACCTGTGATGTCAGCTCTCCTTAGAGCAGAGCACTCAGTCCTACTCCTCGGTGTGTAAACCACCTCTCTCTCTCTCGCTCGCTCTAGTCTTCTCCCAATGTCAGAGCCAAAAAGCTGAGGAAAAACAAAATTACATCTTGTTATCATCCTCTCTATTCTTCCTTTCTGTCATCCTCTCAACTGTTCTCTCATCCCTCCTTTTCCACCACTCACAGTATTCAGTCAGATTTGCTGACATCAAACATTTTTATATAGTCTATGACATCAAGGCCATCTTGCTCCATCTTGATCTCCCAGATGCACACTCAGAAAAACCATCTCCAGAGAGGGGCTTCAAAGTGGTTTTAGCATGTGTGGACCTTAGAGAAATAGCATGTCTGTCATTATCAGGACCCGTATTCATAAAGTGTCTCAGACTGTTGATCTAGGATCAGTTTAGCCTTTTGGATTAAAATAAGATTATATGGTCAGCGAGATCCTAGATCAGCACTTCAAGGCGCTTTGTGAATACGGACCCAGAGCAATGTCATGTCACCATCAGGACTGGGCCTGGTATGGACTTCCTGTCCTCCCAGACAGTCCAAGACCACAATCTGCCTCTCGCTCTCATCTTGCCTTCTTTTCATCTGAGTCATTGTAAAGTGTAATGAAAGAAAGATGGATGAATAATTTAGCAGAGAGACCCAGTAGCCTTTAAGAAATCCCCTTTCATGTTCCAGTGATAATGCCATGTCATGCAGGCTGCAGACACGCAGTATTAAAATCACTGTATTGAACCTCCATGTAACCCGTCTGTAATCTGGGATTCCCCATTACTGTACTGTCATCGGTAGTTATCTTCCGTTTCCACAAGACTTGCCCTCATAGCTAAATGGAAACACACTCCGATGCTCTCTGTCATAGGTGAGTCCCATGTGGCACCCTATTCCCTATGTAATGCACTACTTTTGACCAGGGCCCATAGGCTTTATATAGGGAAGAGGGTGTCATTTGGGAGGTTGCCTTGTCCTCATACTGTAGCTAGCTAAATAGGAGCGTGCTTAGTCACTGCCATAGGCTTCAGATTCAGAGTCAGTCTAGTCTGGCTGCGTTCCTTCAGACAAGATGAGTTTAGATAAAGAGCTACAGTATTAGCTCTTCACTCCCAAGCAGCCCTTAGATCTTGTCATTTTCCAATGCGATTAGCATCGGCCTTTCCCACTTTGGGTTTCCAGCTGCAGATCAAACAGAGCAGAGCATTTTGCATACCTGTCTCAGTCACAACACACCTGTTCCATTTGTGAAAATCCTGACCTGTGATCTATCTGTTGTTGTGTGACAAAAACAACAACTGGTGTTAGAGATTATTCTTATGATCCGCTTGTCATAGCCAAATAGTGTTATTGGGTGCACACACACCTGATCACATCCAAGAAACTGTGAAAAATGGCACTTCTTGAGCAATGATTTTCTTGAGAATGTGTTTTGCCTCTGGAGGTTGGTAACATTGATATTTATATCATGCTGTGTGTGTGAGGTAACCTGAATGGAGCTCAGAGTTCAAAGTGGCTCGATCTGGTGTGATGCCACAAGGAATGAGCTGACTTGCAGACTACACTCTATATTCATGGAATGAGGGCAAGGCTACAGTATAAATCAAAGACAACTCAGCACAGCCAAACCCCTTCAAGCTCCTTAAATCATGTCAGTCAGTCACACACTTGGGGATTTGGCTGCTGCCGGGCGGAGGCTGTCTCAGGTTATATCAAACAGTACCCTTCCCCATCTGCCAATCTGGGATGGCACAGATTGAAGTTCTCTCGGTGTGAACAATCAAAGTGTGTCAACAGGTGATGTAAACAACATTGAAGACTCAGACAGACAAATTGAACAGGATCTTAAAAAGAGAAATCACGACCCGTAGGAATAAATCTGAATCAACATGACTATCAACACTGTCACTAGCCTAAAATACACTATGTCACTGTAAATACACATTTAGACAGTGACATAGATCATATTCAGACTATTGGATTCATTTGTTACTGTGGCTTCTGATGTTTAGACAAAATAACAGTGAGACTAATCATCCAATAACAAGATTTTGACTGAAAGTACAGGGGAGAGAGAGGGAATAACGGATCGGGGGAGGGGCGATTCCCAAAAGAACCCAGAGGTTGGATCAATGCCATGTCTGAGACTAATCAACCTGAGTGGTGCAGGCCTCGCGGGGATATTTCTAAATATTTGCCAGGCAACCCCACCCTCCGTCCTCCCTACAGGAACTGCATTATAAGACTGCCAGTCCCAATACAGCGAGACTGGGGAGGCTTTGTCATAATTGGGCACACTAAACAGCAAACCACATGTGTACACATGCCCCTCTCCTATGATCTATAAAACAAACTAAATCAACCCCAATCAAACGCATCCATGTTGGGTTGAACAATGAAATTACTAAACATGGTTCTGAGTGCTTAGCGTTGCTCCAAAAATTGTCCACTGATGCTACAACAACAGTGTCATAGGTGTTTCATAATAACATAGAGGTTACATAGACCTGCCTGTGGGCGTCTGATTTCTGCTTCCCAGGTTCATCTGTCCTCTCAGTCTCCACAGCTAATACGTCATATGGTGTGGTTCTGTCACATCAACTCTACATCTCATATCTACACAATCAATCAATGAAATCTAAACAGCCATAACGGCACAAAAGGGACAAATAGTCTAGACTACATTGTCAGTCCTAACAATAAAAACGTTTTACTATATGTTCAAATCTGCTTGTCCTAAAATGCCCACCCAGTCTCACCTTGCTTCATATCCTAGCATCCGCTCAAAGCATCCGAGAGAGCCCCAGTCTAAAGAAAATCAATCGTAAAAAAAGCCCCACAATATAAGTATTTTCCAGTTGAAAAAGGGATTTATCCACAAGGTGATGCCCTCTCCTCTAATAAGGAACTGTTTCCTCTAAACTACTGATAGAAAAAGGTTCGTCCTCGAGCATGTGAATTGTGTGCATCTCTCTCTGGCTGCCCTGTGCTGTCGCGTCTGCCTGCAGTGGCTGCCATATCTCCCATTGTTCCAGGGCGAGTGAGGAGGCAGGCTTCCTGCCCCAATAGACCCTGCCTACTACAATAACTGTAGACTTGCCCCCACCTCTCTCCTCCTCCAACTACTGCTTCTGCTAAACATTAACCCTGCAGCTGCTGGTCAGGCAAGGCCATAAAAAAGAGAAAGAAGGAAAAGAAAGGGTGTTGTTTCCAAAGAAACCCCACTATGTAACAGACAAAAGCGTGGACCCAGAGAGGATATCCAACAGTCTGGCTAGTTGGTTTGTTTAGTAATGGAGTTATCCAGCCAGGGCTATTCAACTGCCTGTATAAAGAACATGAGTTCTGTGCCAAGAGGATTTTATCCTGAATCAGAACATTAATGACTATTATTAATATGCAACAGAGGGAAAGACAAAGAGTGAATTAATAACCATACATGAACAACCAATACATAAGCTAATAATTAGAATATTCTGTTTGATTTGTAATAGCATTATTCATTTTTGAATTGATTAAGCAGCTAATGATTCTTTCAAATAACAGCTTTAATAAATGCCTTACACCAGTAGGCCCCATTGTTTAGTATTTTCTAGGAAATATCACATATTATTACTAATAGAAAGTTGGGTGTATCCTTTCTTCATTGACCCTAATTGACCTGACAGAGGTCTGAGCTGTATGTACTGTACTTCAGACTTCCGGAATGCTAAATAAAAATCAGTTTGGTTCTTTCCTGAATGTCAGTGTCTGCAGGCTCTCTCACTCTTGGAATTTAGATTTAACCTAAGCAGCTTGCCAGTGGTGCCACATTCTGACAAAAGCTTTTAAACCTCTGCCGATTCAACCGCGGCATTGGATAAAAATCATTGTATTGCCACATATTGTATTGAGAACAATTCAGCCATACCTACATCTAAAATGGCACTAGGTTGAGGTGTATCCTCCTTCCTGCTATCAAAGAGACAGAATCAATGCACGGCAACAATAGAGAGACAGAAATAGCTGTCTGTCCACCTAGTGGTTGGAAGTGAGAATAAACTGTTTCCATCTCCATCCAAAGTCATATAAATTGGGGATGAATCTGGCTGGAGACCATTAATGCATCCCAAATGGGAACCTATTCCCTATATTGGGAACTACTTTAGTTCACTATATAGGGAATAGGTTGCCATTTGGGACTCAGTCAATGCCTCTGCTCTGTCAGTCATTAATCCACATGGGCATCTATCTCTATGGGATGGATGTAATGAATGGAACATTCACAGAACCAGTCCCCTCAAAGAGGGTCAGATAGGCTGCCATGGCCTGAATGAGTGAGAGCAGGTCACATGGTACCCTGGGAGGGAATGAGAACATCTTCCACATAAAAAGGCCCATAGTCACCCTTAAAATATCCACTTTTTCGAGGATCATGACCCACAAATAGAATACTCAATACTAATATTATGTTACTGATAGGAGTTAGCGACTGTAAGCTATATGTAATGGATTTATAGTTTTATTTATCAGTGCTTACTGGTAAACTGCAGTAACAGTACATTGTGACATTCAGATTGAGTCACTAGTGACATGCTGACAGACCCGGCCACCACGGAGCACTGTTCAACATGGCACCTTACAGATGTGTGAAGACATAGCAGGACATTTGACTTAAGCACAACGCAAACAGTATGAAAACCAAGTCCATTCTATAAGACTGGCTTTCTCCATAAAAATACAAAATCCTCAAGGTTCTATCTGCCCTGGACCTGTATGACTAAAAAGGCACAAAAATACACTGCATCTAACCTTCAAATCAATATATCCCTAACACAATAAAGAAATTCAGCTATGCATTGACAGATGGTCCATCTGACTGACACATTCTTCTTCCTCGTTGAGCAGTTGGTTGGTTTGCAAAGCGAGCCTCATTTCTGTCAAAGGGGATTAGGGTTTTAAATTAGACTCCTGAGGTAAAAAACCCTATTGAGAGGCAGACAGTTTAATGGCCTGTAATAGGCTCAGCTTCATGGGAGGTGGAGCTAATCCACCTATAAGAAATGTGACACTGGCTGCTTCTGTGCTCTGCTGGGAGACACACACACACATGCGCGTGTAGGCATAAGTACAAACGCACACACACACAATCCTGCACAAGTGCACGCACCCACACACCCACTCTACTGGGAGATGGGTAGGGTGGGTCCACAGCTGGGGCTATAAAATGGGAATGGTGGCCTCTATGGTAATTTGCATGAAGCTACAGCGAATCCTTAGCTAAGACCATGAAGTCTAGAATCGTACAATCCATTCCAGAGACATCCCCGGCATGTACTGTAGCTTCTGCATTGCTGATTTGAACTATTCATGTGGCGGATACAAAGACATTCCTTTAAAATGCATAAAAAGACCAAATCCACCACAGAAAAACATTATTCTGTAGCCAGAATAACAATACATTTCTTACAGGTAAAAATATTTGATTAATGTTCAATAAAAATGTAAAGTATTGTTCTTCTTACATTTCACTAAACATTAAACTCAGTCATTTTATAACATGTCTTGCCTATTTTTACAGACAGGTTTTATACAGCTGCAAATACTACAATGACAACTGGAGTCCTCTTAGTAACAACCGGCGTGACATGCTGGCAGACCCGGCCACCACGGAGCACTGTTCAACATGGCACCTTACAGATGTGTGAAGACATAGCAGGACATTTGACTTAAGCACAACGCCAACAGTATGAAAACCAAGTCCATTCTATAAGACTGGCTTTCTCCATAAAAATACAAAATCCTCAAGGTTCTATCTGCTCTGGACCTGTATGACTAAAAAGGCACAAAAATACACTGCATCCAACCTTCAAATCAATATATCCCTAACACAATAAAGAAATTCAGCTATGCATTGACAGATGGTTCATCTAACTGACACATTCTTCTTCCTCTTTGAGCAGTTGGTTGGTTGGTTGGTGTGCAAAGTGAACCTCACTGCTGTCAATGGGGATTAGGGTTTTAAATTAGACTTTGAGTTAAGGTGTGTGTGTGTGTGTGTGTGTGTGTGTCCGAAAACATTCCACAGGGATGCTGGCCCATGTTGACTCAAATGCTTCCCACAGTTGTTCAAGTTGGCTGTATGTCCTTTGGGTGGTGGACCATTCTTGATACACACAGGAAACTGTTAAGCATGAAAAACCCAGCAGCATTGCAGTTCTTGACAAACCAGTCCGCCTGGCACCTACTGTACTACCATACCCCGTTCAAAGCCACATATCTTTTGTCTTGCCCATTTACCCTCTGAATGGCACACATACATAATCAATGTCTCAATTGTCTCAAGGCTTAAAAATCCTTCTTTAACCTGTCTCCTCCCCTTCTTCTACACTGACTGAAGTGGATTTAACAAGTTACATCAAAGATCATAACTTTCACGTGGCCAGTCTATGTCATGTTCTTAATGTTTTGTACACTCAGTGTATATGGCACCCTTAAGGTTCTATATAGAACCCGAAATTGAAGAAACCCTGAGGTTCTGATCAATGAACCCTTTGGTTCTATCCAGAACCTTTTTTTCTAAGAGTGCAGCCTTTCTTACTGAACAAATTCAGGTAATAACTCACTGTTTCACCAGCTCAAAACATTTTTGTTTCTGTGTTGTACCTACTGGACACAACCCCGGACCTCTGCAACGTTCCACAATGTTTGCCTACTGATTGTGGTCCTGGCTATAGAAGAGCAGGGTGGTTCTCAGGGCCAGAGAGGTGCAGGGACCATTAACATGTGGGCAGGCACACACCCAGCTGCTAACATCTGGACACCAGGCATCGTGGGCGCGTCCTACACGGCACTCTATTCCCTATTTAGTGCACTACTTTAGACCAGGGCCAATAGGGCTCTAGTCAAAAGTAGTACACTATGTTGAAAATAGGGTGCCGTTTGAGACGCAACCGTGTCAGTCAGTACAGACGCCCACAGAACGATCTCAGCTGAAGCCAAGCATGTTCTCACATCCCAACATCCACATCCTTTGTTCTCATGTCTGGCCAGACCCAGAAAGACTTATTCATAGAATAAAATATATATAATTGAAGCCCATTGACATTACGAAGAGGTTACTATATGGTTGGAAACTCCATACATCTTTTCTTTTGACTGTCTGAGATGACCAAGAGCCATCTGTCCTTTATCAAAACAATGTATCATACAGATGCCAGAGGGTAGCTAGCTATATATAATGTCCATGGTATGTCCAAGTATCTTCATGTGTTTCTAGTGCATTGAGAAATCAGATTGATGGTAGCGGTTTTAAGTATGAGAGCCTGATTTTTAAACATACCAGCAACAAGGCATATCCTAAGCTTACTAAGTCGCTTGTAGGAGTGATGTACTGATTTTTACTAAGCCGCTTGTAGGAGTGATGTACTGATTTTTACTAAGCCGCTTGTAGGAGTGATGTACTGATTTTTACTAAGCCGCTTGTAGGAGTGATGTATTGATTTTTTTAAAAGGGCAGCACCCTAATAATGCACCATTTTAAGCACAAAGGAGCACTATTTTGGATGGCAATACAGGAGTGAATTTCTCAGAGTAATATCACTCTGTGATTTTTTGAGACCATGCTGCAAACAAGTTATAGCATTTTACATGCATGTTTTACCATTTTTTTCCCTTTCTGTCACTTCATGCTCTTTCAGATCAGGATTTCACAATCACGACCAACCATTCATCCTGTCATTGGCCAAACCGGATGTGTGCCATTGACCTGGCTTGCTTGAATTGATTAAAGCCGCTACATCGCAAGCCATACATCCCCTGGTTGAGGCGATGAATTGGATGTTTGTTACAGCTGCTTTGTGGAGGTGTTTTAACCAACTGCAATGTTTGTGTGACCGCAGATTCCATTTTAGGCTGGATTTTGAACGAGTTTTAGTACTTTACACTTTGAACACTCACAGATGAATGAATTGTTGCAGTATAGGCCTATATCTAAGCCCAAAAGGCTATTGTTATTTTCTACCAAACAAATGATTATATATAGTTTAAATTAGTAGAAAAATACCAGGGGAAGAGTTTAAGCTGTTCTTAATAACCCCTAAATAATGTTCTGCCTTTAGCAGAACATTCCAGTTGACTGACACACAGGCACCAACTCTTCTGATTCTGTGGTTTGTGTTTTTTTAAGAAAAGGAGAAACAAAAAGGCTGCTGGGTAAAACAATGCAGATGAGGGAAATGTTCTTCCATCCAAATATCTGCAGTGTGTTTGGAAACAGTAGTGATGTCTCGGGGAGACCTTGGTCCTGCCTCCTGCTGTGAGCTCTGTCATATCATTCGAGCTCCACAGGGTAATTTATGAATATTTGTACATGCCAATGTGATGCAGCTCCAGAAGCGCCTCGGCTGGTGCGGCTGCATAACCATGGTAACTACCTGCATGCAGCAGACGGCGGGGGTGCAGAGGGAATTAGAGGAAAAACTGATAACAGACGAGACGGGAGTGGGGTTAGTCTGGCTGACACCTAACTCAAAGTCACATGGGTTGCGTCAGCAAGGCTAGAGAGAGGTAGCCCTGCCTTGCACATCTTCAAAGGATGCTGATAAGGCATATGCACCGAGGGGAAGCAGCAGGTTTAAGAAAGGTAGGCCTCCTATGGCCTAGTGACACTGTGACCTATCTGTGGAAGGCATTCAATAACAGCACTGTAGAAGCGTGTCTGAATAGAGCCCTGTGCAGACCTAACTGTTATCAATACTCTAATTCAGGGCTCTCCAACCCTGTTCCTGGAGAGCTACCGTCCTGTAGATTTTCGCTCCAACCCTAATTTAGCAAACCCAATATTAATAATTGCTGGTTGACAAGCTGAATTAGGTTTACTACACTAGAGCAGTCAACACAACCAGGAACAACATAGTGACCTTAATTACCTTGACTTTACAGAGGTTCTAATCTAAAAATAAATAAAAAAATGTACATTTTAAAAAAGCACTAAATTAGGCCTATTCCATGAGTAGGAGCCATAGGACTAATGATTTTGAAATGTCAGCATGATTCTGTCAGACTCAGAACACAATTGATACATGGAAGCTTGATGATCAAAGGCCAAATAAACACATATTTTGATCATTAAAAACAGTCTTGTTGCAATTAAGGGAAGTATATCATTTGTTTTTATCTCAATGGATCCAATATTCATCATGTTTTAGGTTTGTAAATCATTCTAAAATCTATGCAACAATCACAATATTATAACATATAGCAACTGTGTCTCACAGACATACACTACTGGTCAAAAGTTTGGGGTCACTTAGAAATGTCCTTATTCTTGAAAGAAAAGCAAAAAAAATTGTCAATTAAAATAACATCAAATTGATCAGAAATTCAGTGTAGACATCAGTCATTTACAACATTAACAATGGAGCTGGAAACAGCTGATTTTTAATTGAATATCTACATAGGTGTACAGAGGCCCATTATCAGGAACCGTCACTCTTGTGTTCCAATGGCACGTTGTGTTAGCTAATCCAAATGTATCATTTTAAACGGCTAATTGATCATTAGAAAACCCTTTTGCAATTATGTTAGCACAGTTGAAAACTGTCATCCTTATTAAGGAAGCAATACAACTGGCCTTCTTTCGACTAGTTGAGTATCTGGAGCATCAGCATTTGTGGGTTCGATTACAGGCTCAAAATGGCCAGTAATAAATGTGTATTAAATGTGTATTCTCCCCTCACAGAACAGCGCAAACTGGCTCTAACCAGAATATAAAGAGGAGTGGGAGGCTCCAGTGCACCACTGAGCAAGAGGACAAGTACATTAGAGTGTCTAGGTTGAGAAACAGACGCCTCACAAGTCCTCAACTGGCAGCTTCATTAAATAGTACCCGCAAAACACCAGTCTCAATGTCAACAGTGAAGAGGCGACTCCGGGATGCTGGCCTTCTAGGCAGAGTTCCTCTGTCCAGTGTCTGTGTTCTTTTTCCCATCTTAATCTTTTATTGGCCAGTCTGAGATATGGCTTTTTCTTTGCAACTCTGCCTAGAAGGCCAGCATTCCAGAGTCGCCTCTTCACTGTTGACATTGAGACTGGTGTTTTGCGGGTACTATTTAATGAAGCTGCCAGTTGAGGAGTTGTGAGGCCTCCGTTTCTCAAACTAGACACTAATCTACTTGTCCTCTTGCTCAGTTGTGCACCGGGGCCTCCTAATCCTATTTCTATTCTGGTTCGAGCCAGTTTGTGCTGCTCTGTGAAGGTAGTACACAGCGTTGTACAAGATCTTCAGTTTCTTGGCAATTTCTTGCATGTAATAGCCTTCATTTCTCAGAACAAGAATAGACTGACAAGTTTCAGAGGAAAGTTATGCTTCTGGCCATTTTAAGCCTGTAATCAAACCCACAAATGCTGATGCTCCAGATACTCAGATACTAAAGGGCAGTTTTATTGCTTATTTAAATCAGGACAACAGTTTTCAGCTGTTCTAACAAAATTGCAAAAGGGTATTCTAATGATGAATTAGCCTTTTAAAAATGATAAAACTTGGATTAGCTAACAACATGCCATTGGAACAAAGGAGTGATGGTTGCTGATAGTGGGCCTCTGTATGACTATGTAGATATTACATAAAAAAAACAGCCGTTTCCAGCGACAATAGTCATTTACAACATTAACAATATCTACACTGTATTTCTGATAAAAGTTTCTTTCAAAAACAAGGACCTTTCTAAGTGACCCCAAACTTTTGAACGGTAGTGTATGTGACCCAAAAGGCATGCAAAAACATCTGTAAACAATTAGAGCCAGGGTGAGGGAATACTTCTACCACCCATTACACTTGAATTAGTCACTGCTGTTCATGGTGTAAGTGGGCACATTTTGGTAACAATGCTTAAGTCTAATGGCCTAGATGCCATACTGACTGAAATCTAGGGGTTTCCCGTAGTCAAGGTGGTGTGTTAACCCAAAGGTGAAACGCTATCCCAAACTGAATTGCAAGAGCAATTCATTCAAATATGACTTGATCTCACTTGCACTCACAGAAATTTCAACAGACTGCCGCGGTATGATTTTTGCTTTGAATGTTCTTTCGTTTTATTTTTCTGAAAGCTAAAACAAATCTGTCGACATTTAGACTAATTTCATTACATCAATAACACGACTGCCTATTTCGCTTGTCACATTGGTGCGACAACACACGCGCGAGTCGAATCGATACATTGTAATCAAACTCACCTCATTTGTAGGTTTGGTGGGTCCTGCTGAAAACTGACCATTCAGTAATGTATAGGCCCAAATATACTCAATGGCTACTTTATACAATAACCTTTATATAAGACGGTGTATTGAGAGACCACCCCTGTCTTGTCTTGGGCCGTTTTGTCGTTTCGTCTGCATGGGTGTATTCATTACGCAGATTCTGTTGCAAAACGTTGTCTGTTGCAGTTTACTCCTTCAAATTATTATTAACTTTTTTATGCACATTGTTTTTAAATCAACCTTTTGTTTTTTTGATAGCTTATCAAGATCACAGGAATCTTTTTTGTTTTGATCATTAACGTTAAGAGTTAGCATATGTGGCTACTTCTCCAACGTCACCAATCAACTAGCAAATTGTCTGAATTCAAATGCCAGACTAAGCTAAATCTTCCTATATCCTCATCTCATCTACCATGTACTGGACCAAATGCAGGACCAAAACATTCAGAAATGTCAGCAACCTTCATTCATTATACAGAAGGATTCCTTAGAAGTCTTGCACAGATTAAAACAACCCTGTGTAAGGAGCTCAATAACAGCCTCTTTCAATACAGGCTCCTATGGAAAACGTGCAGACGGCGAGGTGGTAGGAGACTAATTAACAAACCAAGAGTCTATTGTGTGTGTGGGAGTAAATGGTACATATAGGGACAGATATAAATTTGTACATCAGACCACAGGAGGAGAAGGCGACACATAGGCGCGCATAGGACAGCTGGACACACTAATGTTAGAGGGACACATAGTCTGCTGATCCTAATAAGGGCAAACATACCAAAGAGCACACCAAGCTAAACATAAGTACGAAGGCCAAAGATATAGGCCCATAGGATAGATGGACATATATTATTTTTAGGACAAGAAGGGGTCCTGCCACCATTATAACCTAACTGAAAGCAGATATGGGCGTTATTGGGCGTAAACAAGCAGGAAGCTTAAACTGAAAGATAATGGTGGCAGATGGACTAAGGGAAGGAACTTCATTTGCATGTGGGATGGACTCATTTGATGTATGTGTATAAGAACAGAGCCAGTGCTTATGGAAGTTGGTCTTTTCCGCGGACTGACACGGCTTCTGATATTTTGTATTAAAATCCTTTATTGAATTCACAAGTTCTTGTAAGTGTTATATTTGTAATACGATTTTCCACGACATGTGCACTCGTAATGAGCGCAGTACAACATGCCCACCGGACTTGGACGATAAAGGACACCAGCCATTTCTGCAGACTGACCCTCAGGCAAATGACATCACCCACTCCAAGCCAATTCAGTCCATACAGAGCACAGTGGATCACCCAAAATGTAATGAAACAGTTTCCACCAATGCCTCCACAAGTTTTACAATCTACAATATCCAATACTTAACAAGTCTCCTCTTTTGTATGAGTTTCTCAGACAAT
This sequence comes from Salvelinus namaycush, assembly GCF_016432855.1. Lineage (NCBI taxonomy): Eukaryota > Metazoa > Chordata > Actinopteri > Salmoniformes > Salmonidae > Salvelinus > Salvelinus namaycush. The sequence continues at coordinate 11,400,696 of NC_052320.1, forward strand.
GACTGACATGATCTGAAACATGGCTCAAAGAGGGGACTTTTACCATCAAAATGAGGCAGCGCCGCCTGGATATACATATTTGGAAAGTATTCAGACCCCTTGACTTTTTCCAAATGTTATGTTACAGTCTTATTAGAAAATGGATGATATCCCCCCCCCCCCCCCCCCTCAATCTACACAAAATACCCCATAATGACAAAGCAAAAACATTTTTTTTATTTTTTATGTTTCAAATGTATTAAAAAATAAATAAACTGAAATATCACATTTACATAAGTATTCAGAACCTTTAGCGATTACAGCCTCGATCCTACTTGGGTATGACGCTACAAGCTTGGCACACCTGTATTTGGGGAGTTCCTCCTATTCTTCTCTGCAGATCCTCTCGCTCTGTCAGGTTGGATGGGGAGTGTCGCTGCACAGCTATTTTCAGGTCTCTCCAGAGACGTTTGGGTTCAAGTCCGGGCTCTGGCTAGGCCACTCAAGGACATTGAGACTTGTCCCTATACCATTCCTGCGTTGTCTTGGCTGTGTTCTCAAGGTCATTGTCCTGTTGGAAGGTGAACCTTCACCCCAGTCTGAGGTCCTGAGAGCTCTGGAGCAGGTTTCCATCAATGATCTCTCATTGAGAGATCTCCATTCATTTTGCTCCATTCATCTTTCCCTCAATCTTGACTAGTCTCTCAGTCCCTGCCACTGAAAAACATTCCCACAGCATGCTGCCACCACCACCATGCTTCCCCGTAAGTATGGTGCCAGGTTTCCTCCAGATGTGACACTTGGCATTCAGGCCAAAGAGTTCAATCTTGGTTTCATCAGGCCAGAGATTCTTGTTTCTCAAGGTCTGAGTCGTTTAGGTGCCTTTTGGCAAACTCCAAGCATGCTTTCATGTGCCTTTTACTGGGGAGTGGGTTCTGTCAGGCCACTCTACCATAAAGGCCTGATTGGTGGAGTGCTGTAGAGATGGTTGTCCTTCTGGAAGGGTCTCCCATCTCCCCAGAAGAACTCTGGAGCTCTGTCAGAGTGACCATCAGGTTCTTGGTCACATCCCTAACCAAGGCCATTCTCCCCCTATTGCTCAGCTTGGCCGGGCGGCCAGCTCTAGGAAGTCTTGGTGTGTTTCTTCCATTTAAGAATGATGGCGGCCACTGTGTTCTTGGGGACCTTTAATGTTGCAGAAATGTTTTGGTACCCTTCCCCAGATATGTGCCTCAACACAATCCTGTCTCGGAGCTCTATGGACAATTCCATTGACCTCACGACTTGGTTTTTGCTCTGACAATTGTGGGACCTTATAGACAGTTGTGTGCCTTTCCAAATCATGTCCAAATTAAAATTTACTACTGGTGGACTCCAATAAAGTTGTACAAACATAAAGGATAATCAATGGAAACAGAATGCACCGGAGCTTAATTTCAAGTCTCATAGCAAAATGGTCTGAATACTTATGTAAATGTGATGTTTTTCATTTTTAATACATTTGCAAACATTTTTTTTAAACAGTTTTTGCTTCATCATTAAGGGGTATTGTGTGTTGATTGATGAGGAAAAACATTTGTTTAATCCATTTTAGAATAAGGCTGTAATGTAACAAAATGTGGAAAAAGTCAAAGGGCCTGAATACTTACCGAATGCACTGTAAATACATTGAAAAGGCGAGCAGCCACGGCCTTGCTGTTTTATACAGAGACTGCTTCATTTTAAACCCACATACTGCTGCTGATTTTCAGTCTTGAGTGCCTTGCTTTAAATGTAAACAAGCAAATTCTTCCAAATATCGTGGCCTCTAAGACGACCTGCACCCACTCTGTCCTGAACCCCCAACCCAGACCGCCCCTCCCCTCAGCAACTTCACAGAAGTTCCATCCACCACTACAGTCAATCACTTGCTCCCTTGACCTTATCCCTACACAAAACCTGCTCATCTAGCCTACTTCAGTTTGTCACCACCCTCATCAACAAGTCCCTGCTGACCGGTGAAGTACCAATGCAATCACTCTTCAAAACATTCTCCAACAAAAGTGTTGGAGAAAGTGGCTGCAAACCAGCTCAATTCCATCGGTCTTCCAATCAGCTGTACACATTTTTCCAGTCTCGCTTCTGGCCCTTGCACAGCACCAAAACAGCTCTGGTGAAAGTTAGCAACAACCTACTGATGGCTGCAGATCTGGGTCACTTAGCCTCCTCCTCATCCTCTTAGATCTGTTCTACTTTTGACACCGTTGCCCAAGACAATCTCCTGCGGTGTCTCAGAGAGCACATTGCAGTCTCCGGAACTGCTCTGAACTGGTTCTCCACCTACCTCTCCAATAGGAAGCAGTAAATTACGATTGGAAAGTCCAGATCGGAGGAGTCTACAGTCACACGTGGTGTCCCACAGGGGTCTGTTTTGGGGCCTATTCTGTTCCTAATCTACATGCTCCCTCTCAGCCAAATCCTCAGAGACTTCACTGAGTATACAAAACATTAACACCTGCTCTTTCCATGACAGACTGACCAGGTGAAAGCTATGATCCGTTATTGATGTCACTTGTTAAATCCACTTCAAATCAGTGTAAATGAAGGGGAGGAGACAGGTTAAATAAGGATGTTTAGTCATTGAGACATGGATTGTGTGTGTGCCATTGAGGGTGAATGTGCAAAACAAAAGATGTAAGTGCCTTTGAACAGGGTATGGTAGTAGATGCCATGCGCACCAGTTTGTGTCAAGAACTGCAACGCTGGTGGGTTTTTCACGCTCAACAGTTTCCCATGTGTATCAAGAATGGTCCACCACCCAAAGGACATACAGCAAATTTGATACAACTGTTGGAAGCATTGGAGTCAATAATGCCTGTGGAATGCTTTCGACACCTTGTAGAGCCCATGCCCCGACAAACTGAGGCTGTTCTGAGGTCAAAAGGGGTGGGGGGGTGGGGGTGCAACTCAATATTAGGAAGGTGTTCCTAATGTTTGGTATACTCAGTGTAAAACATCAACCTCCACTGCTACGCTGACGATACACAATTATATATTAACACAAATCCGGACACCATCTCAGCCCTAGCAGCTGCCTAGATGACATCAGGGCATGGATGAAAGAATTTCCTCCAGCTGAACAGCAGCAAGACAGAGGCTATGCTTATTGGGACACCCAAGCAGGTCACCAGTGCTGAAAACATCTGCACTAAAACTGATGGTCAACCCATCCTTCTGTCATCTTGAACCCGGGAGTAAAGTTTGATCCTTCGCTGTCCTTTGATGCCCATATAAAACATATCTGCAAAAAACTATTTTTTCCACCTAAGAAGCATCGCCCAGCTCAAACCATCGCCCAGCTCAAACCATCGCCCAGCTCAAACCATCGCTTTCCCAGCCAGATGCAGAGAAACTCATCCACGCATTGATCGTCTCCCGAATCGACAACACTGTTCGGGGGCCTTCCAGCCAAATCACTTCAGAGGCTTCTCTAGAATAGTCCACATCACCCCCATCCTTGCCGAACTCCACTGGCTACCGGTCAACTATAGGACTGACTTTAAAATTATCCTCCTAGTGTTTAAAGCCTTGAATGGATTTCGCCCCACCTACATTAGCGACCTATTTCTATCAATGAGCCACATCACACATGCCACTCCTGCAACACACCACTGCTTCAAGTCCCCAAGACATGTACTTTGGGGGACTGAGCCTTCTGCTCCATTGCCCCTCACCTGTGGAACTCTCTCCCTGACAAGAGCTGCTCCACTAATCTGAATTTTTAAAAACGGGCCTTAAAACACATTTCTACAGACTGACTTTCTTATTAGTCCTAATCTGGAAAGTCATTTTAGCACCAAGCCTACTATTGCCATTTCCTGCCTTCAATCTAAAATATGTTATTGTATAAAAAAATATATAATTTCTGCCTATGTAAAGCTTAGAAATGCTTATGTAAAGCTTAGAAATCATTTTATTTGTTACATGCGCCGAATACAACTGGTGTACACAACTCAGTGAAATGCTTGCTTACAGAACCTTTCCCAACAACGCAGAGTTACTATTTTATTTTTGTAACTAAACGAGGAAAAAAAACAAATACAAGAATGGAGCTATATACAGCGAGTATCTGTACCAGATCAATGTGCAGAGGTACAAGGTACTTGAGGTATGTACACATGATCAAAAGTATGTGGACACGTGCTCGTCGAACATCTCATTCCAAAATCATGGGCATTAATATGGAGTTGGTCCCCCCCTTTGCTGCTATAACAGCCTCCACTCTTCTGGGAAGGCTTTCCACTAGATGTTGGAACATTGCTGTGTGGACTTGATCCATTCAGCCACAAGAGGCAGCAGGTAGCCTAGTGGTTAGAGCGTTGGACTAGTAACCAAAAGGTTGCAAGATCGAATCCCCGAGCTGAGCTGTTGTTCTGCCCCCGAACAAGGCAGTTAAGCCACTGTTTGTAGGCCGTCTTGAAAATAAGAATTTGTTGTTAACTGACTTGCCTAGTTAAATAAAAATAAGAGCATTAGTGAGGTCAGGCACTGATGCTGGAATTCAACATGTCTTTTTTTTATATGGGTGGGATTTAGTCTTTTCAACCCATTAAAACATAGGTTGAGGTAAATATCTTCTCATCTGCAGCAACATGGTCCCGTTCTGTTGAGTTTTCTGTAGGTTCCCCTTCACCTCCATGACAATCTGGAGAGAACAAGAAGAAATGCAGTTCAGACAAAGACAATTTCCATAGTCTGTTCCTATGGTGTTGAAATATTTACTTCAACATACAGTGCATTCGCAAAGTATTCAGACCCCTTCCCTTTTTCCAAATTGTTACAGCCTTATTCAAAAATTGATTAAATAAATAAAAATGTTCCTCATCAATACCACAATGACAAAGCAAAAATAAATAAAAGTTTAGAAATGTGTGCAAATGTATTCAAAATTAAAAACAGATGGTCAAAAGTTTTAGAACACCTACTCATTCAAGGCCTTTTCTTTATTTTGACTATTTTCTACATTGTAGAATAATAGTGAAGACGTCTAAACATATGGAATTCTGTAGTAACCCCAAAAAAGTGTTCCATCAAAACATACTTTATATTTGAGATTCTTCAAACAGCCACCCTATGCCTTTGCAAAGCTGTCACACTCTTAGCATTCTCTCAACCAGCTTCATGAGGTAGTCATCTGGAATGTGTTTCAATTAACAGGTGTGCCTTGTTAAAAGTTAATTTGTAGAATTTATTTCCTTCTTAATGCGTTTGAGCCAATCAGTTGTGTTGTGACAAGGTAGGGGGGATATACAGAAGACTGCCCTATTTGGTAAAAGTCCAAGTCCATATTATGGCAACAGCAGCTCAAATAAGCAAAGAGAAACAACAGTCCATCATTACTTTAAGACATGAAGGTCAGTCAATGTGGAAAATTAAGAACTTTGAAAGTTCTTCAAGTGCAGTCGCAAAAACCATCAAGCGCTATGATGAAACTGGACCGCCACAGGAATGGAAGACCCAGAGTTACCTCTGCTGCAGAGGATAGTTCATTAGACTTACCAGCCTCAGAAATTGCAACCCAAATAAATGCTTCAGAGTTCAAGTAACAGACATCTCAACATCAACTGTTCAGAGGAGACTGAGTCAGGCCTTCATGGTCGAGTTGCTGCATAGAAACCACTACTAAAGTACACCAATTAGAAGAGACTTGCTTGGGCCAAGAAACACGAGCAATGGACATTTGCTTCAATTTGTCCTTTGTTCTGATGAGTCCAAATTGGAGATTTTTGGTTCCAACCGCCGTGTCTTTGTGAGACGCGGTGTGGGTGAACGGATGATTGCCGCACTTTTATTTCCCACCGTAAAGCATGGAGAAGGAAGTGTTATGGTGTGGGGATACTTTGCTGGTGACACTGTCTGTGATTTATTTAGAATTCAAGGCACACTTAACCAGCATGGCTACCACAGCATTCTGCAGCGATACGCCATCCCATCTGGTTTGGGCTTAGTGGGACTATCATTTGTTTTTCCAACAGGACAATGACCCAACACACTGTGTAAGGGCTATTTGTCCAAGAAGGAGAGTGATGGAGTGCTGCATCAGGTGACTTGGCCTCCACAATCCACCCCCGACCTCAACCCAATTGAGATGATTTGGGATGAGCCGGAGCGCAGAGTGAAGGAAAAGCAGCCAACAAGTGCTCCACATATGTGGGAACTCCTTCAAGACTGTTGGAAAAGCATTCCAGGTGAAGCTGGTTGAGAGAATGCCAAGAGTGTGCAAAGCTGTCATCAAGGCAAAGGGTGGCTATTTTAATTATCTCAAATCTAAAATGTATTTTGATTTTGTTTAACACTTGATTTTATGTGTTATTTCATAGTTTTGACGTATTCTATTATTCTACAATGTAGAAAATAGTAAAAATAAAGAAAAACCCTTGAATGAGTAGGTGATCTAAAACTTTTGACAGGTAGTGTATCTTATTTACATAAGTATTCCGAATATTTGACACTCGATACTCTTGCCCTGAATGCCAAGCGTCATGTCTGGAGGAAACCTGGCAACATCCCTACGGTGATACAAGGTGGCGGCAGCATCCTGCTGTGGAGATTTTTATCAGAGGCAGGGACTGACCTTCCAATTGGACAACGACCCTAAGCACACAGCCAGAACAACACAGGAGTGGCTTCAGGACAAGTCTCTGAATGTCCTTGAGTGGCCCAGCCAGAGCCCGGACTTGAACTGAATCGAACATCTCTGGAGAGACCTGAAAATAGCAGTACAGCGACACTCCCCATCCAATCACTCCCCATCACCGAGCCACCGAGCCAACTAGGTTGAGCCACCGAGCCAACCGAGCCAACTAGGTGAAAATTCTGTTGATGTGCCCTTCAGCAAGGCACTTAACCCTACTTGGGAAAGGGGGATACCTAGTGAGTTGTACAATTGAATGCATTCAACTGAAATGTGTCTTCCGAATTTAACCCAACCCTAATTGCTCCTGTAATTCGCTCTGGATAAGAGTGTCTGCTAAATGACAAAAATGTCAATGTATAATTTAACAGCTTTGACAGTGCTGCAACAAAAGGGGGTTGGTGCAGAGTACCATAATAAAATGGTAGACAAACACCTATATAGGGCTCTGGTCCACTAGCCACGTAGGACCAGCCTGATTATTGTGCTCCCCATTCTGTTTAACAAGAGTGAGCTATAGACAGGTCTGGCTGGTTCACAAGGCTACTGGTCCACAATCATTATCAAGAATTAAACATGACATCTCACCTGGTCCTCTATAGACTCCATCTCTCTCTCACAGAGCTCCATGTCAGCCGAGTCGTCGTGTCCTGAGGCGTCCAACACAGCCCCGGTCAGGAAGTCCTTTGGGGCCTCAGCAATGGCCCTGATAGCCTGGTCCTCCAGGGCCAAGGCTGTGTGACATGTCAGAATGGACATAGGTCCTGGATGTAGTGGGGTGTCCTACAGGAAATTAACAGATGGGGGGGAGGACCTATGCTGCAAGAAGTTTATATTCCTCAACAAAGTAGATTAATACAGCTAAATAGGCTACAGGGGAAGTAAAAGGCAGATTTTTGTGAGCATGTATAACCAAACTGTAAGCCTTGTTAATGCTGTTCTAGGAGGTGTGTGTATCAAAGTGTTATTTTAGTATTTTAGAAGATATTTTTGTATCAAAGACCCATCATTTAAGTTTGTATTCATGCCTTAAAAAAAAGCCTGAACTTTTTTATTGGGTTTTGTCTGGCATCCCAGGAAATCAAGCGAGAAATCATGTGCAAATCCTGGAGACAGTCATGATTAATATATTAACACATTCTTACATGCTGACTAGACTGGGCATGCGCCATTGCGCGCATGTTGATTTTGTCCATCCACACCACACATCAGGACACCCTGGTTGAAATATCAAAACGAACTCTGAACCAACTAGATTAATTTGAGGACAGGTCATGCACATTTAGCTAGCTAGCTTGCTGTTGTTAGCTAATTTGTCCTGGAATATAAACATTGGGTTGTTATTTTCTGGATCTTTGTAGAATTTTGACCCCTTTTGAGTCACAAAAAAGCATGTGTTACCTACTCTGACAATTAAATCGACAGATTAAAGGGGAAACCTAGTTAGTTTCTAGTAACCTCTCCTCCTTCAGTCTTCTTCTGTGGACTTTATATGGCAGTTGGCAACCAACTTTAAAGGTGCATTACCACCACCAACTGGACTTGAGTGTGGACCTCAGTTCATCTTTCAATCCCCCACGCGGGTGGGTATATGCTCCTAAAACCCAATGAGGAGATGGGAGAGGCCGGACTTGCAGCGCACAAATATAAAAAATAGAACCAAGTAATATATTAGTGCCTGGCTACGCAGATGCTAATTGATGTGGGCGAGCAGTTTGGATGAAATTGTAAAATAAAATGTACACATGCATGTTATTCAACGCTCGCAACGCTGGCAGTGTGGTCAGCACGTTAGACAGCTGTGTTGCAACGGCAGGAAGTAGCTTTGAGCAGAGGTTTGCATTTTCAGTGCAGTTGCACTCATCCGCATTCCCCACCAGAGTGTATAACACTTAAAACATGGGAGTCAAAACAACATGCAACATTTTAGACAGTTTGGGGGTGAACATTTGAGGAAGAGAGGCATTTATTCCTTCCAACTGAATTGACTATCCCCTTTGTTAATATGGGGGAAAACCAACAGCCCATGGGAAGAGGTTAATGATGGCCCGGTTTGGATCTGAACAGCTACAACAAGCTGCCAGACTTGATTAGGGAGAGTGAAAATGTATATTTGGGGTGAAAATCAGTAAAAAAAAAAGAAAAAAAAAAGGGTATATTAGCAATGGGTTAATCATTATATTATGGATATATCATAAGAGCAGGAAACTTGGTGGGAGTCAGACTTTACGTACGTCGCTTAACTCTAGCGGCAGGCTCTCTGTGGGCTGTAACGCTGCAGCACTCAGGTACATGTCTCTGGGTAGTACTGCATCTAGCTGCTCTGGGGCCAGGGCTGTCTCCTGTTCAGGCTGGTACATGGGGGGTGGCAGGCAGAGATGCAGGGGGCAGCGAGGCTCCTCAGACTGGCCCATGTGGACCGGCCTATCACACGGAACATCCTTTAGCCCCGGACACATGTTAAACAGTACCTGGTTACTGTCCTTGTAGATGTCTTATGGTCAAGGATAAACACTTAATTAAATAAAGTATTAGATTGCATCTTTGTGGACCACACCAACAGACCGTGACTATTAGATCTATAGGATGTTATTGCATTTCCATAGATGCATATGGCATTAAGAAGTTAAACAGAAACAAACATCTACCAGTTAGTAACGCATATAACATGGAGATTATCAGGGTTACAATTACCACATACCAATAAACTTAATATAATTACACTATGAATTAGACTTACTAGCTTACTAGATTACTAGCGTTACTTCACACAAGCTCACTACAATAACAGTATTAGGGTACTTGTATGAAAAGCTGGAAGGTGCAAATTATTTACAAGCTTGATTGGTTTTGTGCAACAATACTCTGTACCACATTTACAATGGCTTTAGTTTGAATTAAATCAGGGTTTATTGATTCTTGGAAAAACATGCTAAATCAACAGCTGAATTACTTGCTACATCAGTCATTATGTTCAGCTTACTCTTGGTGACTATACAGTGCATTCAGAAAGTATTCAGACCCCTTGACTTTTCCACACATTGTTACGTTACAGCCTTGTTCTAAAGTGGATTAAACTACTGTTGTCTCAATCTACACACAATACCCCATAGTGACAAAGCGAAAACAGGTTTTTAGACATTTTTGCAAATGTATAAAAAAAATACAATACAGAAATAGCTTATTTACATAAGTGTTCAGACCCTTTGCTATGAGTCTCGAAAATTAGCTCAGGTGCATCCTGTTTCCATTGATCATCCTTGATGTTTCTACAACTTGATTGGAGCCCACCTGTGGTAAATTCAATTAATTGGACATGATTTGGAAAGGCACACACCTGTCTATATAACGTTGACAGTGCATGTCAGGGCAAAAACCAAGCCATGAGGTCGAAGAAATTGTCCGTAGAGCTCCGAGACAGGATTGTGTCGAGGCACAGATCTGGGGAAGGGTACCAAAAAATGTCTGCAGCATTGAAGGTCCCCAAGAACAACATGGCCTCAATCATTCTTAATTGGAAGGAGTTTGGAACCACCAAGATATTTTACAGCAGCAGGGACTGAGACTAGTCAGGATCGAGGGAAAGATGAACAGAGCAAAGTACAGAAAGATCCTTGATGAAAACCTACTCCAGAGTGCTAAGGACCTCAGACTCGGGTGAAGGCTCACCTTCCAACAGGACAACAATCCTAAGCACACAGCCAAGACAACGCAAGGAGTGGCTTCGGGACAAGTCTCTGAATGTCCTTGAGTGGCCCAGCCAGAGCCCGGATTTGAACCCGATCGATTGAGCGGAAAAAAACAATTTAATCAATTTTAGAATAAAGCTGTAACGTAACAAAATGTGGAAAAAGTAAAGTGGTCTGAATACTTTCTGAATGCACTGTAAGCAGGTCACATTTAAAAACAATTGTTGGATGTATGCATCTGCTTGGAATAATGATATAATGATTTGTTAAGGAGAAAAGGAGGTGTTTGTTCCTTCCAACTGAATTGACTATCCCCTTTGCTAGAATGGGGGAAAACCAACAGACCATGGGAAGAAGTTAATGTTGCCCTGGTTTGGATCTGGACAGCTACAAAAACCTGCCAGACTTGATTAAGGCCGCGTTAGCAATAAGAGGGAGTGTGAAAATGCAGGTGCATGCATCTTCTTCAGTTCAAGCACATGTAAGAAATTGAAGGAAATGTCCAAGAAGTAGCGAGGCTGGCTGGTTAACATGGCAACATTCAAGGTTATGTTGTAGGTTTTGTCACAAAGAGCATTAATAACTTACATAAGTCCATGTAAGTTATTGTATTCGTGCACATTTTAAAGTCAACCCATGATGGATCATAGATCATACTATGATGGATACGAGAGAGCAGTGTCGTGTCATTGGGATAAAATGGTTAGAGCAGCGGGTCCCCTCCACTTTGAAAATACACCTCTGGCTGGATCTCACTGTATGGGCCTGTAGAGAGAACACACAATAACAGGGCAAAAAAGGTTAAAATCCTCAAACAAAAACTTCAGCTTTAACACAAAATACATCTTGAACAGAGGTTCCACATGCATTTGCTAACAAGTTAATCACGAAATCTTGCAAACTATCTGTACAGTCTGCAGCAAAATATCACACTGTGCCCTCTACTGGCACTGTATTGTACATGGAAGGTCAAGCAGAGTGGTTTTACGGTGCTATAAACAGGTTGGTTATTTAGCAACAAAACCGATGCATGCGGAACATTGGGGCAAAACAGACAGGGTTGGCTTAGATTGTTAACAAAATATATTTAGTCTCCAAATGTTTATTGAAAACATATATACATTTGCACAATGAGCACTTGTCTCTCAAATACATTGTTAGTTGTTGATAAGCTAGCTAGCGAATTTTAGCCATATTAGCATAGAAGTGAAATCAGTCGAAACAGCTCAAAACAAGACATCAAATCAAACGTTATGTTACATGTGCTGAATACACGTGTAGACCTTACAGTGAAGTGCTTACTTACAAGCCCTTAACCAACAATGCAGTAAAGAAAATACTTTATAAATAAACACTTTTTTATTTACAATAAAATAACTTTAGAAGCTTCTGATAGGCTAATTGACATCATTTGAGTCAATTGGAGGTGTACCTGTGGATGTATTTCAAGGCCTACCTTCAAACTCAGTGCCTCTTTGCTTGACATCATGGGAAAATCCAAAGAAATCAGCCAAGACCTCAGAAAAAAATGGTAGACCTCCACAAGTCTGGTTCATCCTTGGGAGCAATTTCCAAATGCCTGAAGGTACCACGTTCATCTGTACAAACAATAGTACGCAAGTATAAACACCATGGGACCACGCAGCCGTCTTACCGCTCAGGAAAGAGACAAGGTCTGTGTCCTAGAGATGAACGTACTTTGGTGCGAGCAGTGCAAATCAACCCCAGAACAACAGCAAAGGACCTCGTGAAGATGCTGGAGGAGACGAGTACAAAAGTATCTGTATCCACAGTAAAACGAGTCCTATAACGACAAAAGCCACTCAGCGAGGAAGAAGCCACTGCTCCAAAACTGCCATAAAAAAGCCAGACTACAGTTTGCAACTGCACATGGGGACAAAGATCATACATTTTGGAGAAATGTCCTCTGGGATGAAACAAAAATAGAACTCTTTGGCCATAATGACCATCGTTATATTTGGAGGAAAAAGGGGGAGACTTGCAAGCCGAAGAACACCATCCCAACCGTGACGCACGGGGTGGCAGCATCATGTTGTGGGGGTGCTTTGCTGCAGGAGGGACTGGCGCACTCCACAAAATAGATGGCATCATGAGGAAGAAAAATTATGTGGATATATTGAAGCAACATCTCAAGACATCAGTCAGGAAGTTAAAGCTTGGTCGCAAATGGGTCTTCCAAATGGACAATGACCCCAAGTATACTTCCAAAGTTGTGGCAAAATGGCTTAAGGACAACAAAGTCAAGGTATTGGACTGGCCATCACAAAGCCCTGACCTCAATCCTATAAAAAAAACTTTGTGGGCAGAACTGAAAAAGCGTGTGCGAGCAAGGAGGCCTATGAACCTGACTCAGTTACACCAGCTCTGTCAGGAGGAATGGGCCAAAGTTCACCCAACTTATTGTGGGAAGCTTGTGGAAGGCTACCCAAAACGTTTGACCCAAGTTAAAGGCAATGCTACCAAATACTAATTGAGTGTATGTAAACTTCTGACCCGCTGGGAATGTGATGAAAGAAATAAGAGCTGAAATAAATCATTCTCTCTACTATCATTCTGACATCACATTCTTAAAATAAAGTGGTGATCCTAACTGACCTAATTAAGGGAATTTTTACTATGATTAAATGTCAGGAATTGTGAAAAACTGAGTTTAATGTATTTGGCTAAGGTGTATGTAAACTTCCGACTTCAACTGTATGTAATGTGGTAGAGAACACAGTATCCGAATATTGCAGTCTTACTTAAGAGGGTCCTTGTGGTTATTGTCAATGCTGTCAGCTTCACTGTCTGGGTCTCCACTACAGGTCTGGTCAGTGTAATAAATAATATCCTTAATTAACAGCGTTGGACTGTTAGAACCTGTTATAACTACTTAGAACCTGTTATAACTACTGCATTTTCCATTAGTCTCTACTCTTACCAGTGCTCTGTCTAACCATGAGGCCACAGCCTGAAATTGCAACAAATGTATCTGAGCATAAGATATGAACAAGCAGTCTGAAATGTGTGTGTGTGCTGGAAGTAACAGTTAGCTCAGATAAGAAGCTGGGAAGCTGTGGTTAGCCTTGAGCGAACAGTGGCCATTGTATACAGGTGCGAATAGCTCAGACAATATTGCAGAAACTGTCTGACCTCAGTCTTTGGGGTGAAGGAGCGTAATCTACACAGCAACAGCGTCGGGACTTTCCTCAACCCTCATCGACCAGTCAGGAGCACAGACTACCAGAATCTACCTACGTCATTTTAATGTATAAAATGTAAATGCACACCATGTTTCGGGGCTCTCTTCCGACAGTTCCTTACGAACCAGACGAACGAGTCCGTGCAGCACGCTTTGCCAGATATCTTTACCTCTGAATAAACTGCCTTTACTATACCTAAATCCACCCTGTCCAGCGTCTTAACTTGGTCTCATTTCTCAAGTAACGTTTCATCAACAAAATTGGTAGCAGAGGATGGTTTCAACCTTTGAATTCGGTCCATAGAGAGTTGATGTGAGAAAAGACAAGTCGGAGACAGATTCCAGAAGGACGGGTGACCTGTCCTCAGGAGCCATCGGGAATTCAACTCGCCTCAGGAAACTGATCAAAGAGCTCGACATTAAAAGGTAAGCAGAGCCTGTTAAATCAAAATCTGCATATTGTATTATAGTCAATACCCAAATTAAGATCAGTAGTACTGGGCGTGAGTATGAATTGCTGTTAAATTTGTGATGAATTGTTGACAACCTAAGGCACTATGTAAAGATATCTGTGTAACAAAAGGTCAAGTCTTATTCATATAGTCTGGAACTAGTTGATGTGTTGATCAACTAGGTGTATCAGTGAGGAACCTAAGTTTGACATAGTAATTCAAGTCTTATTCATATAGTCTGGAACTAGTTGATGTGTTGATCGACTAGGTGTATCAGTGAGGAATCTAAGCTTGATAAAGTTACGAGTATTCACATAGTCCGGAGCTAGTTGAAGTTGTTCAACTAGGTGTATCGGTGAGAAGCTCGATGAAGTGTTTGTTACGAGTATTCACATAGTCCGGAGCTAGTTGAAGTTGTTCAACTAGGTGTATCGGTGAGAAGCTCGATGAAGTGTTTGTTACGAGTATTCACATAGTCCGGAGCTAGTTGAAGTTGTTCAACTAGGTGTATCGGTGAGAAGCTCGATGAAGTGTTTGATGAAATGATGAAATGTAATAATGTCTGATCAAGTCGTATTAGTAATCTGGGGCTAGCGGAGTTGGCATCCCACTAGGAGCATCAGTGATAAATCTAAGCTTGACATTTCGGGATTCAAGTCGTATTAGTAAATCCGGGACTAGTCGATAACTATTTTTCGACTAGGAGCATCGGTAATAAATCTAAGCTTGAGCTAGGAGTAAAGGAATTAAACCTTAACTCTCCAAATTAATGTGACAGATTGAACGTTTCACGAGACTGACTATTACTAATTGCTGATATTCTAAAATGAGGCGGTGTTACAAGTGACCGCCGAGTCAAAAAACTTTGGGCCGTTTTGCAGCCGCCGTGCTGAGCGCTGACTTGATCTTTCCCTTTTGTGTTGTTGGTATTTCCTTAAGGACTAGAATTGATTTGACAATTATAATAGAAGCGCTTGAATTTATTAATATATTGTCCCAAAAGGACACATTTGAAATACTTTGTGAGAGTATTTAACTAATTAGTTGAATATGTGATAATAATATTTTTTGAGATAAATAAGTCCTAAAATTATTTTGAAAATTATTTTGGGAGCGCTTGAATATACTAATATATTGTTCCAAAAGGATATTGTTGAAATACTTTAGGAAAGTATTTAATTAAATTCATTGAATGTACGGTAATAAAACTCTTTGTGTGCGAGGGTGAAGTGCAAGAGATAAGTCTGCACTTGCACCGAGAATTCATCTCGGGTTTTATACTCAGAGACGGGCTAAGTATACAAAGATAGAACTATAAACCATAGATACCCGACATTGAATAACACAATGACTACATCCACTGTGCCCAAGCTTAAGTTTAATGAATTTTCAGACCAAAGAATCATGGGTTGGGGCAGTACCAACGGCAAGGGAAGATGCTAAATCAGTCATTAAGTGGCTACAAACAGAACTCATACCTAGGTATGGTATCCCACGACAAATCCGATCTCAGGGTCTCGTGTAACGCGCCAATCAAACCCTTAAGGCTAAGATAGCTAAGGTATGTGCAGGTTCGAAGTTGACATGGGTTGAAGCCCTGCCTCTGGCGTTGATGGCCATGAGAGCCTCTCCAGGGGCAGGCACCCATCTCTCTCCTCATGAGATAATGACTGGAAGAGTCATGCCTGGTCCACCAAGAGAGGGAGGTCATATGCCCGCTCTTGATGTAATTATGTGAAACTACTGACGGAACTCTCTGTAGCACTCTCTACCCAGGTTCGCAAGGTCCAAGAGGGGGAGCTGCCAGGAGGCATGCCACCACTGAATGTGAAAGTTGGTGACTGGGTGAGGGTTAAAGTCCACAAGAGAAAGTGGCTGGAACCCAGGTGGACTGAACTGTACGAAGTGAAGGAGGTTACTTCACACTCAGTTCAGGTCAAAGGTAAATCAGGCGCACCTTGGCACCACCTCACACATTGCACTCCAGCTCCAATTCCTTCCAGAACACTGACAGAAGTCAGAGCTGATTTGAGCGGCCTAAATTCGATTTTAAATGAAGACACTCCTGACTCAGGTGATGCGGCATCAAACTCCGCCTCCCCTGAAAAAGGAACCTTGCCCAGTTAGAGGGACATTTCTCCCTCCCTGGGCAAGGCTAGGGATAAAACTAAAATGGACACAAGCAGGTTACTTTAGCGGGGGAACCCCTACATGGGGGAAACTCCAATCTATGCAGAAAGGGCTAGAGGACGCAGTGGAGAAAGCAAGAGCAAGTGAGACAGAGAGGAACAAGACACACATGTTTAAAAACGAGGGCACAAAAGAGAGAGAGAGAGCAGAAGCGGAGCTATAAGATAGGGACATGGGCGATAGAGGAGAGCTGTGCAGAGAATGGACAGAAGATGGCAGTATTGCAGCACTCAACGTGCTCCCAGTCCACGGGGAGCCTGTTTGAATGCTGGTCACATAACAGAAAACTTAAAACCAATTCGGAGTAGAGAGAATACAGTTAATAACTTATTTAGGTTAAATTTAAAGACTAATGTTATTATTGTTATGGATTGGCTGACATACTATATAAATTTAGCGAAGTATATGGTAAGTTTACACTTTGGAGTGGAGAAAGTTGAGAAGTTGATTTTACTTATACGATAGTTTTGCTGCTAAACTCAGTTGGAGTAACTAGATGTTTTGCCTAGAGGCATGAATAAGACAGTCATTTTTGGTATTGTATTGGCTAGTTGCTGCGTTCTGAACACAGGTTGAGCGCTAGTAAACGCATATCTTTATTTGAACTATACTAATCTATTTGATAAAATTGCTAAACCTGTATATTTAACATTTGATAATGATTGGCAAATCCATATATTTAACCACAACTTTGAATTTAGCATTGGGTATTATAGGAGGAACGGGATACAATTTGTACTTTCCCCACCGGGTGTGGCCGTATTAAATTATGCTAGAGAAAATTGGTTGTGTCATATAGAGGGAAAATGTGTGCATTATAGATTTGAGTTACTTTTCAAAAGTTGCTAAAAGTTATTGGTTTTTGTTTAGGTAACACCAGAGAATTCGAACAATAAGTAAACGTATTCTAAACGTGATCTGTTTTCATTATGGTGAATAATAACCGGCCCGCAGAGTGGAATGGCGGCCTGGGAGTTTTTAAAGGGACAGTACACGTTTATCACAGTTGTATGATTAGTACATGAAACATCGGGGAAATTTAAAACGAATGATTTGAGGGTATTATCATAATTATTAGGTTTTGTTTTTGTGGTAAACGTTTTGGGTTAAGGGGTTTTCCGTGTTCCCAGAGACAAGATATCTTAAAGGAGTACACTCATATTGGAATAGGAGTTTTACTTTCTGAGTTTTATTTAGACAAGGGACTTTGTTAAGATAAAGGGTTCTTTTGGTATGTCTAGATATGGTATGGAACACGAATGTAGGTGTAACCTTTTGACCTGTTTTCATTGCATTTTCCTGTGATTTGATCACTCACGGGGGGGATTAATGAGAATAATGAATTTGTGGTCATTTGGGATACTAATTTTGAGGTAAATTAATTGTAGTTATAACCACAGAGGAGTCAGGATTCTGTTTTTAAACATTGGTTATGACGGTTTTGAATGGGCTGTTATTGATTTGGTATTATAGCAGAAAAATCCCATTTGTCATCGATAATAAATGGGGGAGGATATGATACATTGAGGTTTGAACAGGAGATATTTTAAGCCTATAGGGCATGAAAATAAATAAGCATTTAAATTATTAATGTAAAGAAATAGGTTTCAGTTCTCAGAGGAGTGATAGAGAGCTTATTAGTAAAGAAAGGAATTTATATGGTTAGCATTTGTTTTGGCCATTAGAAGATAGAGATAGGTTTATTAAGGTTATGTAAGGACTTTAGAGATTGACACTATAAGACATATTGTTATTTTTAAATCCATGATTTCAGATAAAGTCAAAACAGTGAGACACTTAGTTAATATTGCAAAGGAACACATAGTTGTTATTGACTATTATTAAAAAAGGGCAGACAGAGGGGTCTACCCCGCACTGTTGAGACCTTGAAGGTTTGAGAGTAGAGTGGGGAGGGTGGACCAGGAAATGAGCAAGGTAGGCTGTGAAATAAGATAGGAGAGAAAGGGTTTAACATATATAAGCAGCACAGATACATTTTAAAGTAGATAAGTCACTTGACAGAGAATTGGAAAAGAATAGATATGAATGTACGCCCAAGGGAGAATTGGATATGCGGCGAATGAAAGGGACGTTCCTATATTATAATGTACTAAGTCATTATTTAGAGTAGGTAAGGTTGATACCTGGCCAGAGCCAGGTATCAAACGGGGGAGGGGTACATTGTGGTCTAGGATAGGATGGGGCCTATTGGATAATAAACTAATTCAAAATTAAAATTTCTAGCTAACAAATAGGCATAGAAGTTAAATATATAATCAGATAGAACAAATGAGAAACTGTTTGTTAACCAAACCTGTATGTCCAAGATTTTATGCATTACAGGTGAATTAAAGGAGAAGGTGATTCACTCGACCTGGGGGCATATCGCACTTGGAGGGTGAGACACACTGACACTGCCGAATGATCACAGAGTTAAGGAGAAGAACCGTTGCTAATAGAGTTCGGGGATCAACTCCTTAATGAAGAATCCCTGACCCCGACCTTTCATCACTGTGTACGTTCATAGAAGTGAAAGTGTTGCTTGATCTCTGGCTGATGATGTGTTCTCTGGGAGAGGATGGGGCTTTACAGGACTGCTTGTAGTCCTGAGCTGTCTGATTAGGATACGATGGGGATGTTACCATCACAGTACTGCCAGAACCACCACCAGTTCCAACGGACCAGGGTTCAGCCGGCCTCCTCCACCACTTCAAGACCAAGTCCCACGCCATCACCTAAGCTCTCCAATCTGGTACAGGTAATAAATGTAAAAGACATCTCAGATAGTGACCAATTGGGGACTGAAACTGGTTATGAGGAAAGGGAGAATATGTGGTTGGCCTATATGAGATACACAGCCAAAACACTTAATAGAAAGGACTGTGTCGTATGTGGACATGCCAGACCTATTCTGGCTGCTCACCCATTTGCCCTAAGTAATGGGGAAGGTTGGATGTGCATATTGGAAAGTTTAAGCCAAATTCAACCCTGTGTAAAACTCTGAGTCTTGTGTTCCCAGAAGTCCCTCCCCAGAAGGCACCGTGGGGAGTTAAGGCATATGGGGGATATTACAGCTGTATCACTGGTACAGGTAGAGGTATAGACTATGGGAGGCTCCCTACTACTGCCTGCATCACTAATGTCACTATTAAATAGAGGTGTTGCTGATGTATGGTGGATGTGTGGACCTGCCAGGCGGTTGACCCCATTTTGAAAGGAGATTGTCAGGGCACATGTGCTTTGGCCAGTCTGATAAACACCATTGCCTATTATTGAGGTTACAGCTAACCAACTTCTGGGAGCTGCACATGACACAGAGGCTCGGGACCAACCCAGGAGACGGCAGAAACGTGACGCTCCTTGGTCCGAGGGTACAGATAACATCCACACCAACCTGTTGGGGGTCCCAATAGGGGTCCCCCACAAATTCCAGACATTAAACAGGAATGATGGCCTGTGGCATCTGATGCCCATCATTGGCCCAGCTATTGTTGATGCTAAACAAAATGCCTGGGTCAATTATATCTACTATAATTAATAATGATTTGTTAAATACACCCACACAGCACTTACGGGGATGGCTGAACAATTGGATGCTACCTCTCAAACCAGTAGACAAAATAGACTAACACTGGACATGATTCTGGCCAACCAGGGAGGTGTATGTAAAATGTTTGGAGAACAGTGTTGCACGCTTGTCCCTAACAATACTAGTCCGGATGGGAGCATTTCAAAAGCTCTGAGTGGGTTGGCAAGGTTATCAGTGGAGATGAGGGGTCTTGCAGGTGTGGAGGAGAGTGGACTGTTCCCCTGGCTGGGTGGTTGGTTTGGTAAGTACACTGCAATGATGATTACTGGATTTCTGACCCTAGTTGTTGTTTTAGGGTATGCTCATGTGCTGTGCTGCCTGTATCATACCTTGTTTGAAGAAGTCTGTTACAGATGTGGCAAGGGCCTCTGATATGATGCCGTTGCTTGATGCTCCAGTTGGAGAGGCTGATACGGAATCAAGCTTTCGCAGGAGAGTGTGCCTGACAGAGGAGGACCCTTGGTTTGCTGTAGTTGATGTTGTCGAATGAATAAAAAGTGATGTTTGTCCTCCCTGTTGTGAAGGTTTGAAGTTCCCGGGTGGCGACGAGCCCACCTGGTACAGGTTGTATAAAGGGATGGACCTGAGGGTTTAACATGTTCTCGTTTTTTTTTTTTTTTTTTTTTTTTTTGGTTACTAATGTGTGATTGGCCACTCTGACCGGGCCCAAATGTTCCCACTGCTTGCTACAGAGGAACCTGAAACTGTCACGTCTCTGGTGAGACGTGAAGAGGGGGAATCAAAAATTTGTCTTCTGACAAATTTTCCCTTTTCTGATGTTTTTGCTTTACTATTGTCACGTCTCTGGTGAGACGTGAAGAGGGGGAATCAAAAATTTGTCTTCTGACAAATTTTCCCTTTTCTGATGTTTTTGCTTTACTATTGTCACGTCTCTGGTGAGACGTGAAGAGGGGGAATCAAAAATTTGTCTTCTGACAAATTTTCCCTTTTCTGATGTTTTTGCTTTACTATTGTCACGTCTCTGGTGAGACGTGAAGAGGGGGAATCAAAAATTTGTCTTCTGACAAATTTTCCCTTTTCTGATGTTTTTGCTTTACTATTGTCACGTCTCTAGTGAGACGTGAAGAGGGGGAATGAAAAAATTTGTCTTCTGACAAATTTTACTGTTGTCACGTCTTTTAGACGTGAAGAGGGGGATTTGTAATAAATAATATCCTTAATTAACAGCGTTGGACTGTTAGAACCTGTTATAACTACTTAGAACCTGTTATAACTACTGCATTTTCCATTAGTCTCTACTCTTACCAGTGCTCTGTCTAACCATGAGGCCACAGCCTGAAATTGCAACAAATGTATCTGAGCATAAGATATGAACAAGCAGTCTGAAATGTGTGTGTGTGCTGGAAGTAACAGTTAGCTCAGATAAGAAGCTGGGAAGCTGTGGTTAGCCTTGAGCGAACAGTGGCCATTGTATACAGGTGCGAATAGCTCAGACAATATTGCAGAAACTGTCTGACCTCAGTCTTTGGGGTGAAGGAGCGTAATCTACACAGCAACAGCGTCGGGACTTTCCTCAACCCTCATCGACCAGTCAGGTGCACAGACTACCAGAATCTACCTACGTCATTTTAATGTATAAAATGTAAATGCACACCATGTTTCGGGGCTCTCTTCCGACAGTTCCTTACGAACCAGACGAACGAGTCCGTGCAGCACGCTTTGCCAGATATCTTTACCTCTGAATAAACTGCCTTTACTATACCTAAATCCACCCTGTCCAGCGTCTTAACTTGGTCTCATTTCTCAAGTAACGTTTCATCAACATCAGGAACGAGTGGTCCCTGCTCACCCTCACTCTGTAGATGAGGACAGCTGGACAGACAATCGTCATCAGCTCCCCTGGACTGTGACTTAGCTCAATGCAGTGGAGGAATGTACAGGAATGGGACCATGCACTTAATAGTAAATGCTCCCTTTACCTGGAATAGCAACTATTATAAAAAAGAACCGCTATCAGGACACCGGAGAGTAAAAAATGAGCTGTTAAATATGGTGCAACACATTTTGTTGTGCATGGTCTCTGATAAATAAAATAGGAGGTTAAAATATGTTGCCAATGCATATGTGTAGAAAGAAAAAAGATGGTGCAGAAACATTTCACACCTAGGATGAGGCTGGCTTCACTGCGGCCACTGTCCTGCTCATGGGTCTCAGTGCAGTTGTATCCACTGAGCAGAGATAGGAAGGCCTCAGGAGAGGGACCAGATGAGGCCTTCCTCAACTGGGCCTGGAGAGCCATGGCATTCCACCTAAAGCAATTCTTGTCCTCCAGGACGTGTTTGATGCAGAACTCCCTCCAGGCAGGGCTGGGAGCAGGGCCGCTGGGTGAAGGACAGGCCTTGGGCTCTTGGGTACGGGCAGTCTGGGACAAACGGCCCCAGCTTGACGGCAACACGTGGATCCTTATCCTGTTCATTAGTGGTTCTGGAAGGGAAATACATACTTTAGGTGAGCACCAGGTGCTGAAGCAGCAACGATACAGTTAAGCGTCAACATGGTTAGTCAGCTGAGACTCGGGCAATATGTGATGGCAAGCAGAGAATACAGGGGGCACTAGAGTGCATCTTGCTACTACCACAGTACAGTAAACATGGGACATGTAAAGTTGATTTGTGTGTGTTGTTCACGGGCCTGACCTTAGGCTTTTTTAGGGCATTTTCACACAGTTTGACTATTTGAAGATTTTAAATACATTTGAAAATTTGTAGCTACTTTAAGTTAATAACTTCAGTCAACACGTTAAGAGATAAAGCAGATTGCGTTCATTGCACCTGTCACATGACGAAGCTTACCGTAGTTCCCCAGAACAGTTGAACCAGTCATGTGTGTTTGTAAACAGCACAACGGGAGAAAACGAGCTGGTGAGTCCATAGCGTTCTATATCTATCGGTGAGTCTCTGTTGTGCAGCGCACGAGGTGATGAAGTTACCCTTGTATGCAATTCACTACTAAATGTTTGCCATCGGATACACTACATGGCCAAAAATGTGGACCCACTTTAAAAATAAATTAAAAAATATATATATAAAAAAGTAATAAAATAAATTAAAATATAAATACAAATCTGTGAATTTGGCTATTTCAGCCACATCCATTGCGACAGGTTTATAAAATCGAGCACACCGCCATGCAACCTCCATAGACAAACATTGGCAGTAGAATGGCCTGTACTGAAGAGCTCAGTGACTCAACGTGGCACCGTCATAGGATGCCACCTTTCCAACAAGTCACTTCGTCAGATTTCTGCACTGCTAAAGCTGCCCCGGTTAACTGTAGGTGCTGTTAATGTGAAGTGGAAACGTCTCGGAGCAACAACAACCCAGCCGCGAAGTGGTAGGCCACACAAGCTCACAGAACAGGACCGTCAAGTGCTGAAGCCTGTAAAAATCATCTGTCCTCGGCTGACAACACTCACTACCGAGTTCCAAACTGCCTCTGGAAGCAATGTCAGCACAAGAACTGTTCGTCGGGAGCTTCATGAAATGGGTTTCCATGACCGAGCAGCCGCTTACAAGCCTAAGATCACCATGCGCAATGCCAAGCGTTGGCTGAAGTGGTGTAAAAGCTTGCTGCCATTGGACTCTGGAGCAGTGGAAACGTGTTCGCTGGAGTGATAAATCACACTTCACCATCTGGGAGTCCGGCGGACAAATCTGGGTTTGGCGGATACCAGGAGAACGCTACTAATGGTCTCATGCTGTTTTTCATGGTTCGGGCTAGGCCCCTTAGTTCCAGTCAAGGGTAATCATAACGCTACAGCATACAATGACATTCTAGACGATTCTGTGCTTCCAACTTTGTGGCAACAGTTTGAGGAAGGCCCTATCCTGTTTCAAAATGACAATGCCACCGTGCACAAAGCGAGGTCCATGCAGAATTTTTTTGGTGAAAGAGATCAGTGTGGAAGAACTTAACTGGCCTGCACAGAGCTCTGACCTTAACCCCATCGAACACCTTTGGGATTAATTGGAACGCAGACTACGAGCCAGGCCTAATCACCCAACGTCAGTGCCCGACCTCACTAATGCTCTTGTGGCTGAATGGAAGCAAGTCCCTGCAGCAATGTTCCAACATCTAGTGGAAATCCTTCCCAGAAGAGTGGAGGCTGTTATATTAATTCCCATGATTTTGGAATGAAATGCTTGACGAGCAGATGTCCACATACTTTTAGCCATGTAATGTAGCTGATGGCAAACATTAAGTAGTGAATTGCATACAAGGGTAATAACTTCATCACCTAATGTGCACCTGCACAACAGAGACTCACCGATATAGTGCATCTTATCATGGCTTTCTGCCATAAGTCAAAGAGCTCTGGATGCTTTGTGTACAGCTACCTTATTTTTTCTCCTCCGTTCTTATCCGTGTAAACATGCTGCTCTTCCTTCAGTAAAACATGCATCACAACTTTGTTCATTTGCCAAATTTCTCTTGTTCACTTTCGCATGTAAATGTCCACATTCACCGAAAATGACATTCGGTAGCTACTAGCTATGCTTGTATAACTTGAAGAGCTGGATTTGCCCGTCTTTGCTATTAGTTTTTTTTTTTTTTTTGCTCTATAGCATTTCGCTAATAGCATCTGATTTTGCTATTAGTTTGTATTAAATTTTGTTACCATTCTGGTAAGAGGCCCAATGGTCTTTTCTTGCGTTTTTAGCGCCCCCTTGTGTGCTATGCCCTATAATATCGTAAATTCCGGGATGAGAGAATGATGGTGTGACGATATGAAAATATGGATTGTGCCCAAGCCTACACCAGAGTTTGGAAAAACCTCACCAAACCATGTGTGAAAGCCCTCTTAGAATCCAAGAGTGAAATGCTTACTCGTCTCTAACATGTAGGCTCAGAATTCCCGAACAGACCCATTAAGTCAGAATGTTGAACAAACATATCAAATTACTTTACCCATTGTCCGCTGAAGTTGTCCCCATGTCGGAGGTAATCTAAGGCAAAATATCGACAGGGAAGCGTATAACTTGAAGAGCTGGATTTGCCCGTCTTTGCTATTAGTTTGTTTGTTTGTTTTCTCTCTATTGCATTTCGCTAATAACATCTAATTTTGCTATTAGTTTGTATTATCACCCAGACCTTCAGTATGTGGGTCTGCATGTCAGTTTTTCGCACGCGACAAACACTTACACAATATGGCCGAACCTAACCGAACATTGTCCCATGCAATCAGCTGGCAAGGAAATGTGATTTGGTCGACTAAGTTCGGTTACATTCAGCTATTGTTTACATATTGTGCATCACATGTAATGCCTCAGGAAAATACAAGTGACAGAACCTACCGACGCCGCAAAAAGTATTCCTGTGGATACCCCATCTCCACCTCCTACTGCCAAAAAGCTAAACAGCACGGACAAACGGTAAAGTAAGAGTACATATAACTGTATTCGCCATTCTGGCTTGTAGACTCTTGCGTCTTTTTTAGGCTGCCTTCGTTCAGACAGAAGAACCATGGGGTAACAGTCTGATGTTTAGGCAAACCTGACCTATGTCTGACATTAACTTAATCTGTAATTCAAGCCTTACTCAACTTCAGCAATCAAAAGATAAATACTAAAATAGGTGGATCAGCATAAACAGTGACAGTTGGGCTGAAGGACAGAATGACCAGAGGTAAATAAATTAGGTCAAGAAAAGCACAGGGCAGCTGTCTAGACAACATGCCACATGGACATGGTTTCAGATCTGACCTTTGTACATGCGGCTGATAGTTAAATTATTCAGGAAAGTAACGTTAGCAAGAGACATGGCCTTTCATTGCAAATTTATTGACAATAAATATGTTAATTGCTAACTAGCAAGACAGGTATAATAACTATCTAGTTTGCCCAACACAGGTATGTTCAGGATAAAACAAACTGTAGCTATTGTAGCTACTTAAAGCACTAATATTTATTTTCGAGGACCAGATGGCAGTATATCGCCACAACCTCATGAATAAATAGTAAGTTATTTTTTTCTCTTCACTACCTTACAAGTTCTACTCAATAATACGTGTTTCACTACTTATTTACTACATACATGAGTGAAGTCAGTACTGATGATGTTTCCTTATATGAACTGTAACTATGTAAATTTTTTGAAATTGTTGCATTTATATTTTTGATAATAATATTAAATTGTCTTTATATTTCACTAAATGTTAGGTCCCACAGGCTGCCCAACACATGGCATGAAAGTGAATTCTGACAATGTAAAAGGCCCTTAGTTGACTCTAAAATGTTGAAAAGAAACAAGTTATTGTGCGATATGATTAAAGATTCTAGGGGACCCCACATGTGTCCCAGACCCCAAGTTTGGGAACCACTGTACTACTAACCTCTCTCCCTGCTTGCTTCAATGCTTCCTCTCGCTGTATCTCCTTTCCAGCCTGACTCACCACTGTCGGTCTCACTAATCACTTTAAAGAAAAGGTATTATGCTATGAGAATTTATTGTAGCCCATCATTTGATTATAGCTAGGTTAATTTCAGTCAACTGCTCCTGCTGAGGTCAAGCTCCGTTCAACATTGGCTTCTAACTTCATCCTTCTTGCCAGCTAGGTATAGCTAGCTAACAGTCAGAGCCCTTTTTATTTAATTAACAATGCTAGTCAATTAAGAACGAATTCTTATTTACAGTGACGGCCTACCCCAACCAAACCCGAACGACGCTGGGCTATGGGACTCCCCATCACGGCCGGATGTGATACAGCCCTTGAGCTACCTAGCTAGCTAGACATCTGACTGAAATATCAGCGACTATTTACCAGTTGTACACTCGTTCTCCAAGAGTCAGGGGGGCTTTGTTTGGGGGATGTCTGTTGAGGGATGTGAAAATAAATCCCACTGTCAGCAGCGTCTATGGCATTTGCCACTAGAAGTCTGGATTGAAGTAGTTTGTTTCACCTCCCGGCCTATGTCGTGGTCTACTCGCATAGGTAGGCGGGATTAGAAATCAGATCAAGAAGCCTTCTGAGCGTTGATCAACACTTGGAAGGCAATAATATGTGGGTAAACGATAATTAAAATAAAAAAGGCGAGTAAAGGCCATTTCACAAATGTACATTTGAGTCATTTAGAAGACGCTCTTATCCAGAGTGATTTACAGTGGTGAAGGCATACATTTTAGTACTGGTCCCCCGTGAAAATCGAACCCACAACCCTGGCATTGCAAGCGCCATGCTGTACTAACTGAGCTACACAGGATTATTAAAAAATAGCTTAAACGCTATTTACCCTCCACTACGTCGCTGGATGGGTCTGGCAGAGCCATTCATAAACATCAATATCCTGCTAGGCAGAATTGAATCTACATTTGCCCTGCATTCTAGCTAACAATATGATGTTTGGAGGCTCCTAATCAGTCAGTTCTGTACCTGCCTGGCTAACACTGAACCCACACCGGCTGCGTTCGTGCGCCATAGTGCATACATGTATTTTGTCCCCCTACACCAAACACGATCACAACATGCAGGTTAAAATATCAAAACAAACTCTGAACCAATGACATTAATTTGGGGACAGGTCAAAAAGCATTACACATTTATGTGTAACAGTATAACTTTAAACCGTCCCCTCGCCCATACCCGGGCTCGAACCAGGGACCCTCTGCACACATCAACAACAGTCACCCACGAAGCGTCGTTACCCATCGCTCCACAAAGGCCACGGCCCTTGCAGAGCAAGGTGCAACACTACTTCTAGGTTTCAGAGCAAGTGACGTAACTGATTGAAACGCTAGTAGCGCGTACCCGCTAACTAGCTAGCCATTTCACATCCGTTACACTCACCCCCCTTTCAACCTCCTCCTTTTCCGCAGCAACCAGTGATCCGGGTCAACAGCATCAATGTTACAGTATAACTTTAGTACGTCCCCTCGCCCCGACACGGGCGCGAACCAGGGACCTTCTGCACACATCAACAACTGACACCCACGAAGCATCGTTACCCATCGCTCCACAAAAGCCGCGGCCCTTGCAGAGCAAGGTGCAACACTACTTCTAGGTTTCAGAGCAAGTGACGTAACTGATTGAAACGCTAGTAGCGCGTACCCGCTAACTAGCTAGCCATTTCACATCCGTTACATATGGCAATCTAGCTAGTTAGCTTGCACTTGCTAGCTAATTTGTCCTATTTAGCTAGCTTGCTGTTGCTAGCTAATTTGTCCTGGGATATAAACATTGAGTTGTTATTTTACCTGAAATGCACAAGGTCCTCTACTCCGACAATTAATTCACACATAAAACGGTCAACCAAATCTTTTCTAGTCGTTTCTAGTCATCTCTCCTCCTTCCAGGCCTTTTCATCTTTGAACTTATATGGTGATTGGCATCTAAACTAATAGTATTGTAATGAAACAGCAGGAAGCGGGTCTCAAACCCTCGACCTTCTAGCCCGAGGTCCGGCGCGCTATCGACTGTGCCGCAAAAGCATGCTCGTGCGGCAGAGTCGATTTCCGTGTTTATAAACCCAGGGTCGTTACACTACTCCCTCCTTTCAAAGAGGGCGTCCTCGCGACTCTACGTCTTACAGGAATGCGCTCATCGGCCAAGCACACGCACTGTTGTGGATGCAAGGTCCGATCACTTCCGACACCAGTGTAATGAAACAGCGGCGAGCAGGTCTCGAACCCTTGACCTTCGAGCCCGAGGTCCGCCGCACTATCGACTGTGCCGCAAAAGCATGCTCGTGCAGCAGAGTCGATTTCCACGCTTATAAACCCAGGGTCGTTACAGTATTACCAACACAGTTCATCTTTCAATCACCCACGTGGGTATAACCAATGAGGAGATGGCACGTGGGTACCTGCTTCTATAAACCAATGAGGAGATGGGAGAGGCAGGACTTGCAGCGCGATCTGCATCAGAAATAGAAAGGACTTCTATTTTTGTCCTTGGCAACGCAGACGCTCATTAACGTGCACAAGCAGTGTGGGTGCAATAATTGAATAACATAGATTTCTACATTTATTTTGCATTGCACGCGACGTGAGCGTGTAGTCAGGGTATGAGGGGACAAAATAAATGTATGCACGATGGTGCACGTGCACAGCCGGTTTGGGTTCGGTGTATGTGGCAGTGTGGGTAGAATGAGCGTGCTTGCCTGGCAGCCAGCTCGCAAAACACTTTAGAAAATAAAACTCTGTAGTCTGGAAATGTATTCGTAAAACCAATACTTTTCTAATATTTTTCAGATTAACATATTTTATCATTTTCTATTCTCTCATTTTAATTCAACTTGAGAAATTGTATGATTTAAGGTATTCTATTACTTGAATTTCAGAGTGCCAAATCCAAGTACTTTAAGCACCTCAAGCACTTTGTGCGAACCCTGCACATTGATAAAGTTAAAATCATAAAGTTACTGGTCCCCTCCCCATGTCAAATTCTTGGATTCAGGAGGGTTTATTTAGAGGATAGGGTGACTCACCCTAACACTCATTTTAATACACCAACGGTAACATAATATTCCCTTACCCAATTTAAATAAGTACCGCCTTGTAACCAACATCAGAGAAGGCATGTTTGCAGAGGGGCGTGGTTAATATAGCTATACTGCGGGAGTTGTCATGTCATTACTTCTGTGAACCACATCACGAGATGCCAAATGTGAGATGTATAATAAACTGCAATTTAAAATGTGCTTTGAGTTGCTTTGTGCATCACCAGATTTTCTTGAAATTGATTTTACTGCATCCAAGTTTCTTGACATAGGCGTTTCAAAGAGCTGTCAGTCAAGGCAAGCACAAGAATATAAACTCCCCGCCCACTCAGGGTCATGACTAGTTTCCAAAGCCACAAAGTCATAAACCCTTCACATTTCTACAAATTCTATTTAAACGTGATTTTAAACCTAACCTTAACTACACTGCTAACCTTAGGCCTATCCCTAAATTAAGGTAGTTAGCAATGAGGAAAAAATGTACTTAAATTGAGAATTTCTATCCGTAACATTTTTTTTTATGGCTGCTATGTTTGTACCTCAAAGTGCTATTTTACATGGGAATCAGAATGACTGTTCGAGACCTTTATGACGATCCTGCATAAACCCAATCACGTGCAACATGGAACAGGCCCGCCTCTTTTTTTAGCGCAAATTCTGCTAACTGTAGCTTTTTTGTTAGCTTGCTAGCCAGCCACCTTTAGTAGCTATGTTTGTTTAGCGTTCGTTAGCCTCTATGTAGCAAAATAGTTATTTATTCGCTGTCAATGTACAGTTGCCCTCTGATGTAACCAAAATAAGTTAATGGACAAGAAAATTACTTTTAAAAATAATTTTGGTTGATACAACGAGGAGTTTACCGTGTCGTTACCTAACCAGTTATCAAAAGCACACTGCACCTTTTTCCCCGCACACCCTCTGAGTTGAGAAGATACCAGCCCCATTTGAGCTTTGATTGGTGTAGACTTGTGGGTGTGACATACACGATTGGTTGAAAGGCCTCTCTGTCAAGTTAGAGAACCCACATCTGAGCAAGCGGAGATATTCAATGCATCTAGCCTAAGAACAACCCACCACACCCCCTCGGACGATATTGCCTAAATATACTAAACATTAGAAACGTATTCCTAATATTGAGTTGCACCCCCCTCAGTGTAATTTCTGTAAAAACAAGCTTGTTGCGTGATAAGATACACAAGAACATTTAGAAAGGGGGTTTTCTTCAAACATTTATTGACATGGGATTATATCAAACACATTTTTAAAAAAATAACCGTGTTCACAACAAAACAATGCAGACTTTTAGATACATTTTAAACAAAAGATAGCCCAAACATTCCTATTCCAGACCTGAGTTTGTGGTACCACGACAACATTAACAAGATGTGACAATAGGTACAGACTGATACAACTTTTGGAAAAGTTTATGAAGTAGATGAGTAGCACTGTGACTTTGCATTTAGTTGCATGTCTTCCTTCTATTTTCATATCAGCTTTATTTTGTAGTCATTCATGTTCAACAAGCATTCACACAAGACAGACTGCATACAGTTATCCATGTATCAGTCCCAGTCGATCCTTAACTTAATATAGTACCAATGTGTGTCTTATCATATAATACAAAACACAGAATGGAAGCATAATGCTGCATAATGCTCCTGGTAATACAAAATACAATTTCCTCAGTTTTAACAATAAAAAAAAATCTGTTGGATTACAATCTTGCTGGGATAAAGATTCAGTGCATTTTAAAGCATATCCATGTGTTTCTCTTCATATATCATAAAGGCTTACCTGAGTGACAAGAATCAATGGTTGGGCTCAAGTACTGTAGAAACTGAGCAGACTGTAGAAACAGTAGAACTGTACACCTGTTCCCTCAATGCATCAGTTAAAGTACTAGGAAACAGCTCCCATAATGTCAACTCTTTCCATTATATACAAAACCAATCAATAGCAAAATACCACATCAAATCAGTATGCCACAGCTGTTTTACATGATTTCCAGCTGATTAATTGTCCATTGGCAGCTTATAGATTGGTTGGTTGTTTAGCAACAAAAGCAATGTGTGCACAACTATGGCGCAAAACAGACAGGGTTGGCTTAGATTGTTGACATGTAAACTATATTTAGTCTCCAATGTTTATTGAAAACATAAATACATTTGCACAATGAGCACTTGTCTCTCAAATACATTGTTACAGTTGTTGGTTAGCTAGCTTGTGAAGTTTAGACATATTAGCATAGATGTGACATCAGTCAAAACACCTAAAAAACAAGACATGGTAACAAGAACAAGAAAACTAACTGAAATGAGCCACCTACAATTCCCCACATGGCAGCCTCTTGTATTGGTTCTAGCCATCTGGCCATCCAGAATCACAACACACAGACTTCTGCCCCATTGAAGCATGTGCATCGTTTTTGTGACGTTGTCAGCTAACCCATCCATTGGACAAAGAGAGTTCTGTTAAACGGTCTGAAACATGTCAGAGCTAAGTTCAAGCCCATTTCCACTATCATACAATTTTAAACATGATTTAAGGAGAAAGACTATACCAGTTTGACCAATAAGCATGACGAACAGCAAGTCTGGAACATGAAGGGAAAGATTCTCTTAATTGAACAGGTCCTTCTCACTGAAATTAAATGTTGACTGTGATGGTTGACACAGTGGTACCGGAGATGTTCTTATGTTAAAACCTCTAAAGTCCCTCAGTTGAGCATGTGTGATCGCCACAAGCAACAACATGGTGTGATCGCCACAAGCAACCATATGGTGTGGCATGAAACCAGAAAAACAAATTATCTAAATAATATAGACAAGATTATGCACCTTACCAAAATCTCACAAAAATACAATTTCAGTTGCATTCAAAATGTACGAGTGAAGACATCAGTTATCGTTAACACAGTAGTGGAAGCAACACTATGAATTCTGTTCAAAGCACTAAGACAAAAATCAGTCCATTATCAAAATGTGTAGGAATATGTAGATAAGTATTGTAGTATAAACTCTGTACGTTAGTGTAATTATTTGAGTATGACTAACATTTTACAACCATTTAAAACAATGACTGCAACACATTCAAATCTAGAAACTAAAATACAAGCCTTAAGGGAAATAAAATAAAATGTAAAGTAAACTTCACATTTGTCATGTCCAGCAAGCATCTACCCAAAATCAACATGTAAAAATGCCACATTTCTGTATTGTAGTAAAAATGTAAAAAATTAAAAGAGGAAGATAAGTTTTCCTAATATGCATCATTGGATTTAAACCAAATATGAGTTGGCATTGCATATTCATTGGAAATACTTATATTCCTCTATTTTTAACTACAAAAAAATGCACCATTTTCACATGTTGATGTCGGGGTGGAGATGAATATGAAGTAGAAAAACTGAAATGTTCCTTTAAATTTCAAGTATTTTTTGCAACTTTTAACTAAATGTAAAAATATTTTGTCCACTAAAGTCATTTTACATTATATATTAATTAAGTGTTGCAAATAATGCAGAGGGAAAAAATGTACTACAATAGACAAAATGGAGGGGGGGGCAAAAATCTGATTCAGTGACTATTTTTTCAACAAAAACATTTTAAATGATGGCTTTGAAGACATGCATTCTCAAATAGACTTGTGTAAGCACTCAACTATCCTTCAGTTCAACAGGACACAGCAGAAAGCGCGAGGGAGGCAGTTGGCAAAATGTTCTAATTGCATTCAACAGTAATAATAAATAGTATATTAAAAACATTCTGAAAAATACTAATTGTTAGCGAGACTTACACAATTTAAGAAGTGAAGCAGACAAGTTTGTTTCTTCTACTGTGCATTCAAAATGACTTAAACAGCCATGTTTAAAATATCAGGTCCAGTCATTCCATCAAATTGGATTTGAGTTCATAGCACAATACAAAAATGAATAACATCAAAAATAGTATTTACATTTTGTTTATAAATAAATTCATTTTGTTTTCTTTCACACCTGTTATTGCCCCACAGATGTATTGGATATGATGATGTAACAAGGGAGAAACTTCTGTACACGCATCACTGAAAAGTATGTATTGGAAGTACATTTCTTTGCTGTCAAGTTGAAAACCACAACATGATTCATTCAAATACATAAAGGGACCCAAAGTCACAGTGCAAATGTCTTAAGGAAGGATGTGGAGGCATCTACAGATACTGTCAGTAATTCACCCCTTCATCAGGGATCATTTTGGTAAAGGGGGTAGCGGAGGTGGCGGTTCAGCAGGCAGGGGTGGTGGTCGAGAGCCCCCCCTGGACCCTCCGCTGTATCTGTACTCCCCGTACTGAGACCGGTAGTCAAACATGGGAGGCTGAGCAGGTTGGACCCCCTGAGCACTCAGTAAAGAGTTCAGCATCTCAAATGTGTCCTGGTACTCATTTGACTGGCTTCCCCCGCCTGCATTGTGTCCGTTAGTGTCAGTCTTGTCCCCCTTGGAGTGAGAGAAGTTTCCCTGGTGGAGGGAGGGGAGACCCAGGGATGGGAGGATCTCAGCAGTTTGCGCCCCCAGGGAGTGTGCACTGGAGGCGGCTAACAGAGCAGGTAGCTGGTGGGCTGAGTTCCTGGAGGACTTAGAGACTTTGGAGGGGTGGGATCCCTGGGACTCCGTGGAGTGTGTCCTCTTTCGAGACGCAGAGGAAGAGGAGCTCATTCTAGATGAGTCACTGGGGGTCTTTTTGCTACCACTTCCTCCTACAGCTCCAGCAGCACTGGCTGAGTGTTTATGTGACGAGGACGAAGAGACGGAAGCACCGCTCAAAGACGACGATGAATGATGGTGGTGGTGGTGATGGTGGTGGTGGGAGCGTTCTCGATGCTTGCCCTCCCTACTCTTGCCCCCCTCCTCTCCCGAGCCTGCACTGCGTACTTTCTCAGGCACCCGGATTCTCACTTTGATGTCCTGTTCTCCTCCGGCTCCTCTGTTCCCTCCTCCACTGTGCCCCCCTCCCCCCCCAGTCCCCAGAGGGAGGCGCATCTTCAGGGAGCTGCGCTCGCCCCTCTCCTTTTCCAGGGGGATCTTGAGGATGATGGGCGAGGGGCTGCTGAGGTCAGAGGAGGCTGAGCTGGAATGGTGGGAGCTGGACTGCTGCTGATCACGGTGGTACTTCTCCTTCCTCTGATGTTGGCCTATCAGAGCTTGGGCTGCCGAGGCATACTCCCTCTTCACGCTGGCCTCCATGTTCTCCAGCTTCCTCTTCTGAGCAGCCAGGACATCAGCGTGCTTGGCCCGGTACTCACTCAGTGACACCTTGGCTGGGGCGTGCAGCTCGACGTGGTTGGGCTGGTCGGAGCCACTGCCCAGGGTCGACTTGAGCTCCAGTAGTATGGGAGCCATGTATGAGGAAGAAGATGAAGAGGAAGGGTTGGAGAGGCTGGCCAGCATGGTCTCAGAGGACGACATGGAGATCATGCTCATCATACAATCTGTCTGGTCCCCGTCCTCTGGCACCTTAGACTTCCCTCCCTTCACTGTCTGACCTGCCGCCTGGAGCAAGAGACAAGACACCACTGAGTTAAGGAACAATATAAGGAAATACCCTGAATGAAATGGAGCTATGAGAATTTAAAATCAGTGCAAGTATGTTACAAACTACAACTTACTTTCCAGTTGCGAATGCGTTTTAATCGGCTTGGTGTCTTCTCCAAGATCTGTAGGAAGTCGTGAGTGAGCTCTGTGGGTAACAAAGTATTACAAGGGGCTCTGCAATTCACTTCCTTACAATATAACCAACATCTGCAGACACACAAAATGAAATTCAAACATACCATCCAGCAGCTCAAGGGTGACAGTATTGTCCACATACTCCCACCAGTGCTTGCCATCTGTGGAGACAGGGATCTCCCAGTTGGACCACTTGCAAGCCAGGTGGATGCAGACGCAGGCCACTATGGGTGGGCTGTACTGCAGGCAGAATGTGGTCAGGTGTAGGCTACACAGCAGGTTGGGTCCCAGATCAACCATCCAAAGGGGGGGGGAGAAGAAACCGATTCAGTTCCAGAATACCATGAAAAAGGACTGTGCATCTCATCAATGGGTGGTGATTTCATTCTAATACAGGTCATAAGAACATCTCCTTTTTCAGTTTAGACAATGTGAAAAGAGTTCACAGAGTGAACAGCATACCTGTTGGTAGCCATGAAGTATGAGGTCTGGGCCAAATCCTTACTCGCTGGGACAACAACACGAGAAACAAGAAAATACAATTAAAACCTGCTGCGTTCAAAATAATGGCATTAAATACATGCAATAAAAATACTCATAAATAATACATTTAAATAGGTAAGAACCCTTTATGCTATAAGTGAAAGTACTAGGGTTCTGAAACTTCACCAGTAGCCTAGAAAGGGGGTTTGTTAATTCTTACCTCTGACGAGCTGGGTGCACTTGACAACATGAGTATGTGGGTGGTCAATGGTGATTTCAAAAGCTGTAATGAAGGGGGTAGAGTGGAGACAAAAGGTTTCATGAGCAACAAAATTTCTAAGAACACTCTAGAATCTTCTATCCTGATTTATGGGAACCTGAGGGTGTTAAGTCAAAATAGGTTCAGCTCAATAGTTACTGAACTCTCAGTATTCTCACTGAGCGTTAAAATAATTCCCTGAAAACCAAAGTCTTATGAAACTACAGTAAATAGTGAATGAATGCACTGCTTTAGATCTTCAGATGACCGGCCCTGTATAAGACAAATGTAAATGAGTTGAGAATTAGAGGTTTAGCATTAACATTTAAGCCAGTCATTGAGACAAGGGTTATAGGTGGTGAATGGGCATTTTACTGTGCCATCCAAATTCTATCAATACTGTACTAAATTCACTATCTCTAATGTGATTACAACCAACATATCTTCCATCACAACAATTACGTGACTCAAAAGAATGGCTTAAAGTCAAGAGGAAAAGGTAAAAGAAAGTGCTGCGTTGTAAAGTTAATGACGAAAACAGAGGGGAACCGAAAATGCAAGACAGTACTGATAAAGTGAGCATGGAAGACTAGATGTGACCTTCCAATGGAATGGACTGCTACTCAAAGACTGCTGTATACAAGAACAAAGAGGTTAATATTAATTATTATATTATTAAGCATCACATCTCTCTAGTTTGGGATGAAATCAAAGACCCCATTCATTTGTCCATCCCAACTTACCCAGGGTCTGGAGTATAATGCTCTCAAGAATGACCAGGTCTTGGGCTTGTTGCAGGTAAGCCTGAGGTTGAGAGGACAGGCAGGAGACAGGCATTACTCACTAGGAGGCATTCTCTCACCCCTCATGTCTCACTCACACCTCTTGCTTTCCCTTTACGCAGTCTTACCTTCACGGAGGTACAACTGCCTCAGAACACCCAATTTCTTACTTTGTTATAACAATTTAAGCACTTAAAGGAGCATGATGGTAAAGGTAAGATTGAGAAAAAGGAAAACCCCAAAGCGCAGGATAGCTTTAAAATTTCTACAGATCAAAGCAGTGAGTATGGACCAGGGGTTGGATCTGGTTAAGGGAACAGAACCGAAAAATAATGGTATTTTCAAGGAACCTGGAATGAAAATGATCCACTGTTCCGGAACAAAACCATTATTTTAAAAGCATGGGAACCGGTTAATAACACTATTTTATGTTCCAGGCACTTTTTTTCTAGTCCCCCAACAAAGCATCCATGCAAAGCCCTCACTGTCACTCAGAAACTTATTCCAGTGTCTGTTCGCAACCTAAAAATCTTTGCCTGTGCCGGTTACCTGCCCCTCCCCCTCTGAAGCATAGGCTACGGTACTGACATTAGAAGCATTATTCAGAAGATAGGGAGAAAGATTTGTAATTGGCTAGAGAAGAATGGATACATTTTTTCAATGATAGTTAGGA
This sequence comes from Salvelinus namaycush, assembly GCF_016432855.1. Taxonomy (NCBI): domain Eukaryota; kingdom Metazoa; phylum Chordata; class Actinopteri; order Salmoniformes; family Salmonidae; genus Salvelinus; species Salvelinus namaycush. The sequence goes on from NC_052320.1 coordinate 11,437,824, forward strand.
ATACTATAGGCCTAGTTACCTTGATGGATTGGGATAGGGGGCAGCATTGGGAAGTTTGGATGAAAAGCGTGCCCAGAGTAAACTGCCTGTTACTCAGGTCCAGAAGCTAGAATATGTATATAATTAGTAGATTTGGATAGAAAACACTAAAGTTTCCAAAACTGTTAAAATAATGTCTGCGAGTACAACAGAACTCATATGGCAGGCGAAAACCTGAGAAAAATCCAACCAGGAAGTGCGAATTCTGAGGTTTGTAGTTTTCAAGTGAATGCCTATCAAATATCCAGTGTCTGTGGGGTCAGATTGCACTTCCTAAGACTTCCAGTAGATGTCAACAGTCTTTAGAAGTTGTTTCAGGCTTCTATTGTGAAAGGGGAGAGAATAAGACCACTCAAAGCAAGTGGCTCAGCTGAAAGCCATGAGTTGTTTATCGCGCGTGGCTATGCGTGCGACGTTCGTTCCCTTTCTAATGAAAACAGTATTGTCTGGTTGAAACATTGAATATTTATGATAAAAACACCCTAAGGATTGATTAGAAACATCGTTTGACATGTCTCTACGAACTTTAATAGAACTTTTTTGACTTGGTGCATTTGGATTACTGAACTAAACCTGAACAAAAAAGGAGGTATTTGTACATAAAAATTCACTTTATCTAACATGGAGACCTGGGAGTGCCATCAGATGAAGATCAAAGGTAAGTGATTAATTTTAAAGCTATTTCTGACTTTTGTGACACTTCTCCTTGGCTGGAAAATGGCTGTATGGTTATCTGTGGCTAGGCGCTGACCTAACATAATCGCATGGTGTGTTTTCGCCGTAAAGCCTTTTTGAAATCGGACACAGCGGCTGGATTAACAAGAAGTTTCTTTAATCCTATGTATAACACTTGTATCTTTCATCAATGTTTAAGATTAGTATTTCTGTAATTTGATGTGGCTCTCTGCAATTTCACCGGATGTTTGTTTGAGACAATGCATTTCTGAACATAACACGCCAATTTCAAATGAGGTTTTTTGACATAAAGATTACCTTTATCGAACAAAACAAACATTTGTGTAACATGGAGTCCTGGGAGTGCCACCAGATGAAGATCAAAGGTTAGTGATTCATTTTAATGCTATTTCTGACTTTTGTGACACCTCTCCTTGGCTGAAAAATGGCTGTATGGTTATCTGTGGCTAGGCGCTGACCTAACATAATCGCATGGTGTTCTTTCGCCGTAAAGCCTTTTTGAAATCGGACACTGTGGTTGGATTAACAAGAAGTTTATATTTAAAACTGTGTATAATACTTGTATGTTTGAGGAATTTTAATTATGAGATATGTTTGAATTTGGCGCCCTGCAATTTCACTGGCTGTAGGTCAGGTGTTCCGCTAGCAGAACCACCTTCCCAGAAAGGTTAACCACAAAAATAATAAAACATGTTTTACAAATGTGGTGCCGCACTGCACACACACAACTTGTTATCTAGCTAGCTAGCTCAAAAGGACATTTAAAGTTCCTCCATAGAAGCCGCTCCTCTTAAAACTTCTTAGGGATAGGGGGCAGTATTTTCACGTCTGGATGAAAAGCATGCCCAAAGAAAACTCCCTGCTACTAAGGCCCAGAAGCTAGGATATGCATATTATTAGTAGATTCGGATAGAAAACTCTGAAGTTTCTAAAACTGTTTGAATAATGTCTGAGTATAACAGAACTGATTTGGCAGGCAAAACCCCAAGCACAATCCATCCAGGGGAATGTTTTTGAGATCAATGTTTTTTCCATTAGTTTTCTATGGTAAGCCCTTTTTAATAGGAATCTGGTTGCAGTTCCCATGGCTTCCACTAGATGTCAAGTCTTTTGAAATTGGTTGATATTTTTCTTTTGAGAAATGAAGAAGTAGCCCTGTTCTTTCCATGTGTCACTCCAGGTGGACTCTAGTCTTTTGGTGTGCGCTTCACTTTGTTTTCGTCCGGTATTGAACACAGTTTATTCAGTCTTAAATTTTATCGATTATTTACGTTTTACGATACCTAAGTTTGGATTAGGAACGTTGTTTGAAATGTTTGGACCAAGTTTACAGGTAACTTATTAGATACTTTGTAGTCATGTTGGGCGAGTTGGAACCGGCGTAATTTCTGAATCAAACGCGCCAAATAAATGTACAATTTTGGGATATAAAGAAGGAATTTATCGAACAAAATGACAATTTGTGATGTTTCTGGGACATTTTGGAGTGCCAACAGAAGAAGATCTTCAAAGTTAAGGCATGAATTATATTGTTATTTCTGAGTTTTGTGTCGCACCTGGCTGGTTGAAATGTGATTTTCATGTGTTTGTATGAGGGGTGCTGTCCTCAGATAATCGCATGGTCTGCTTTCGCCGTAAAGCCTTTTTGAAATCTGACACTGCGGCTTGGTTAACAAGAAGTCAAGCTTTATTTTGATGTATTATACATGTATGTTTTGTGAATTTTTATTATGAGTATTTCTGATTTTTTAATTTTGAGCGCTGCAATTTCACTGGATGTTGTCAAATCAATCCCGTTACCGGGATCTGAGCGGGAAGGGATCACTAAGAAGTTAAGTATTATTCTGTGGACCCAATTCAGATTATGCATAACAAGATGCCCATCGCTTCAAGCCTCCTCCACCCCACACCTGCAAAATTTCAGTCGCATTTGCATCATAGGCTACACTTGTCTGTCCATCATGCATGTAAACAACTAGCTTGCCTGCTCGATCTGCACTGATTGGTAAAGAAATTTAATGAGATAAATGTAAAAAATAATAATAATAATGATTTCACAGGTTAAAAAAGGAACAGAAAGGAATTATGTAAACCAACACTTTTTGTGGGGTTCAAACCGGTCAGAACTTTATTTTGCTGAGACAAAAAATTAAAAATTCTGTTCAGAACAAAACAATTGGAAAATAATTTTGGTTCCAACCCCTGGTATGGACAGAACTGTTTACAGATCTCCCAGTCTGAAAGGAAGGTGGTGAGTGTGTGGAGAATATCAACACCCTCTTTCACAACCTGTGAAAGAGAATGTATTGGAACTATGTCTTCTTCACAAAAGATATCAAGACCACTTCAAATGTTATCAAGAACTTTAAAGTCAAGTTGCATTAAATGTTATTGCTCCGTTTCTTGCCAGAACTTGTATCAAATAAAGCAATATCTAATCAAAAAATAAATAATCATAACACACCAACAGCCTGCAAGCGGAGAAATCAATGTCAAACAGTTATGATGCAACTACCATCATGCATATTGACACAAGTACGTACTTTGGGTGTTTAAAAATACCAAAAAACGTAGAACACTGGATCTACACAATCAGTTTGTGGTCAGAGGATCACACTGCAAGTGTCATAGTGAGTTTGAAGTGGAGTGGTCAGACCATGGAGACTTACATCACTGCGGACGTCTGGTGAAGGGTCCTGAGGGTTGAGGCATGCATGGGTCACCTTGATAACATGCTCCAACTTGCGGGGCTGTTCCTCAACCTTTGCAGCCAGGAACAGTGTTGCTGGAGCTATGACCTAGGGGTAAAAAAAAAAAAAACTGGTGTCTTGTTAGTGCTACGCATTATGCATTTCACATAAGATTTAATTAAAACTTTACAAGACAATTGTGGAAGGGAGGCTGTCAGTGTGCAAAAGTACTTACATTTCTGTGGAACCTGGTGAAGGACTGGATCATGTAGAATCGGTGCATATACACAATAGCAGTATTAATTGTTAGCTGGGACCTGATGCATAAGGGTTAAGGATAACATAATATCTCAGTGAGATTTAACTCAAAGTATTTTTTGAGAAATTACGGTTATGTTATGTAACAGCAGCTACCAACTTATTTTCAACTAAACTAGCTAGTTGTGGGTGTAGCTAAGTGATCTATTGTAACTACTCCTATTGTTGACAGATGGTACATAGTAGGACATAACTGGCTAGCTAGAACAACATACTAGCTGGCTAGAACAGCATTCTCAACCTGGTCTGAGTTTTCAGATTCTGTATGTAAATCCGAGTCAATCCATTTAGTATGGTTGGGGTGGATGGGTGAGGTAAAACACAAATGTCTAGCAACCCAAAGGTTGCGAGTTCGAATCTCATCACGGACAACTTCAGCATTTAAGCTAATTAGCAACTTTAACTACTTTTTATGTTAGGTTACAGGGCCATGGGAAGGGTTAGCTAACTCCTAAACGTAACCCTAACCTAGCTAACATTAGTGAGCTAGCTAATGTATGCAACCTAGCTAGAATTCGTAACATATTGTACGTTTTGCTAAGAATTGTATTTAGTAACATATACAAAATGGATGATGCACATTAACAAATTAATACATACCATACGAAATGTAACATTTCATACTAAATATACTTCTTGGATTTACGTACACAATAATACGAATTACTCTGAGACCAGTTTGGCATTCTGGGTCAGAGTTTGTTGTAGTTAAGGAAGTAATTAATAAATGGCCACGAAGAAGCCAATGACATGGTATCAGAAATAAGAAACTAACAAGCTTTAATACACAGGGGCATTTTATCACATTATAGCATTGGACCTCACCAATACCATTTATATTATGTAGTTAATTAACGCCAGTTAACGTTCGCTTGTCCCAGGATGTTTTTAGCCTACTAGCTAGCTAGCCACTCGTAATAGCAGAAAAAGTTTGCCAGCTTAGCTCCCACAACAGCGCCACATATCTTTGATATCACCCTAACACTATGGCCAACAAAACCAATGCTTTTATCAAAATATAAGAACCTGTTTAATACACCTGAACCCCGTTAATAATAAATAACTTTGACAAACGGCCCCTGCTTGGCTTTTGTTCTCCGCAGGAAGCGTATGCCTAGGCCGCAGAGGCCTACACACAACGTTAGCTAACTGGCTAGGCTAACTATCTAGTTGTGCTAATAGAACACAATTCCCTGGCCCTTGCGAGTCACAGCAGCAAGTCTGGGCTGCTTGTTACAAATAGTTAGTAACTACACCAGTCTGTACACAACACAGATTAATAAATAGGCTAACATGAATATAGTATCCATATAAGATAGCAACTAGCCATGCCGCCAAACCGGCATCAATCTCTATAACTAACCGTTAGCAGGCACAAATCGTCCCCGGCCCGACAAAAAGATACACATTGAGTCGCTGTCCCATGTCCTGTAGAAGGTTCGCGGCTTGCTGTCTGTAGGATAATTCCTTGTCTGGATCAAGCCCCGCACGACGAGATGGGCTATTCTCGATCTGTTCTCGGGTGAAGTACCATTTGTTGTTTATTCCAGAAGGAGAAGGGAACGAAGCCGCCATTACTGAGAAGGACAATATTTTAGACTCGTGGTACGTCACAGGAACTGACGTCAATGGTGTGGATGGCGTACATATGCCATGTGTCCCTAAACATAATTTCTAAACATCTGTGGCAAATAAACGAAACCTCTCTGGTGTCCATGGCCTGACAGAAAAGTAAATGCAAAGGGCCTACAATCAGCAGACAAGGGTGAGTTAATCTATAACATATTCCCGGTTTGGACGTGGGATGCAGAATATCGCCTCGTCTGGGGACTGTTTTGTATTATTGCAGGTGTGGTGGTCTGGTCGCTTTTACAGTCGCGGAATAACCACCCTTCAATCACACTTCAGTAGTGGATAATTCAGCCTACCAATTTGAGGAGCTGTGAACGTCAGACGACCATGTCCCCTATGAAGAACTCCGGGGCCTGCTTTGTCCGAGTGTTTCTACCTCCCTGCCTGGCTGTATCAATGCTCCCTCCGCTCAAGATAGCCTTTCTGAACGGCACATCTGAAGGCGTGGAAGACATCGCCCAATAAATCCCAAATTTTTGCTTCGATTTTAAAAGCGACCGAGATTCTTCTTAGAAATTGCTATTTCAAAGAAATCCATGACTATTCTTATTACTGCTCAGCAGAATGACCCAATACTCACAAACCAACCCGGTCTCAGGACATTTCATATTATCCTGTATGTAAATCCGAGTCACTTGGTGTGTATTAATTTGTGGATGTCCATCATACATTTTATGGTACGAATTTGAAAAACATATGGTACGAAGTGAGGTTAGGGGAAGGGTTGGCGAACATGCTAAGTAGTTGCAAAGTAGCTAAAAGGTAGTTAAAGTTGCTAAAATGCTAATGTCTGAGATTTGAACTCAACCTTTAGGATGCTAGACGTTTGCGTTATACTCCCACCCCACCTACTTTATTTTTGTTGGGGGGGGGTCCCGGATTTACATTCACTATGTTGCGTCTAGTCAACGAGACAAGGCTGCATAAACTCTTCCCTTTACCTGTCTGGCTTCCTATATTGATACTGATTAGTGAGAAAGGTCCTGACTTGTCAGCTCACAGGTCTGGCAATGTAAGCACATGGTCCAGCATGCTGTTTCAGGCTGCTATCTTGGGGGACCCAATGAGGCGGGTGCCCTGCTACCAGGCCGTGTACTCCACTTGGTACAACTAGATGATAATCAAGTAGCAAACCCATAGAAAGAATCACAGAAAATAATTGAAAATGACTTTAATGACAAAATGTAATGCAACTGATAATTGACAAGCTATATACAGTACATTTCAGTTCTGTTTGCAACAAAATAAAAACATCTGTAAATACCACAATTTACAGTCACATTTCCAAATCGTTCAGAACGCTTCCGTTTCTTTGCCTGTGGGAAAAAAATGTAACCACTAAAAAAAAATCTCTACGGTATTAAGTATCAAAGAAATTGTATAATACCTGTATTGATTCAAAACAGAATGTGAAAACATACCTCAACGTCAGGTGTTTGGAATCCTCGGCAGCGAGGATCTTTCTTAACGCTTCTTCAGCTTTATCTTCCTCAACCTGTAACACACAAGCATTTTGCTACACCCACAATAACATCTGCTAAATGTGTATGTGACCAATAAAATGTGATTTGACATATGGTCTTAAATATTTAACTTGGAGGTGGCTTAATCAGAAATATTGAAGTGTAATAATCACAAGGTTTCAATTGAGTATTTCTTTCAGGATGCCCTGTAGTCAAAAATACACACTATACAGTTCATTAGGTATACCACCCCATTCACGAAAATGGATCGCCCCTACAGACAGTGCGTTACTTGGCTGTGGCTTGTTATATAAAGCAGGCAGAGGCATTCAGTTACTGTTCGATAGAACGTTAGACTTGTCAAAAGGAGTGACCTAAGCAACTGAGTGTGGTATAATCTACGGTGCCAGGTGCACCGGATCCAGTATCTCAAACTTCCGCACTCCTGGGCTTTTTAAGCATGACGGTGTCTAAGGTTTACCAAGAATGGTGCAGCAAACAAAAAAACATCTGGTCAGCAGCACTCCTGTGGGTGAAAACATGTTGAGGTTAAAGGAGAATGGCAAGAATCGTGCAAGCTAACAGGCGGGCCACAAACAGGCAAATAACGGCGCAGAACTGCATCTCAGGAACACACTCATCAATCCCGGTCACAGATGGGCTATTGCAGCAGACGATCACACCGGGATCTATTCCCATCAGCTAAAAACAAGAAGTGGTTCCAGTGGGCACGCGTTCAAACACTGGACAATTTGAGGAGTGGAAAAACATTGCATGGAACATGACAGCGAATTCAGTTTACTTGAGTGGCCTGCGCAGTCCCCAGACCTCAACCCAGTAGAGCATCTTTGGGATGAGATGGAAAAGGCTGTCCGCAGCATGAATGTACCTCCGTACAATCTGCAACAACTGCGTGATGCTATCGCACTAGCATGGACTAACATCCCTGTGAAATGTTTCCGACACCTTTTAGAAAGCCCTGATGAATTCAGGCTGTTCTGGAGGCAAAGGGGGGGTCTAAGGCAGTACTAGATAGGTGTACCTAATAAGCTGTCCAGGGAGGATAGAAGCTGCTCTATCCCTAGGCGCTCACCTTCTTGGAAACTGAAGAAACGTTCCCGCCAAATCGCTCTGCTCGCTTTTTTAGCTGTTCAACGCTGACCGCCTACACAGAGATAGATGTTTGATTAAATCTTCTGGGTCACTTATGGTTACATTATTTAAATGAGGGGAGGTCACTGTTTATCACATATTTGGATTACTCACAGTGGATTTATTCACAGTAACACCTTTGATAGAGAGAAACACTAATTAAAACCAGAGTGCAAATGCAGGAGAAAACATAATTACTTGTGATAATGAGGTTGTTCAACACTTGTTTATAAACTGACTGCAGGTTATGGTTCTTGGATTTAAAAAAATAAATAAAACCACTGGAAGATTCACACTGACCTGGGGTGGAAGTTGGAGGTGCAGCAGCGGGCAAACCAAACCTGAACACAATACATATTTAATCAAATCAAAGTTTATTTGTCACGTGCGCAAATACAACAGGTGTAGACCTTAGTGAAATGCTTACTTACAGGCTCTAACCAATATTGCAAAAAAGGTATAAGGTTAACAATAGGTAAGTAAATAAAACAGTAAAAAGACAGGCTATATACAGTAGCGAGGCTACATAGACAGGTTAGTCAGGCTGATTGAGGTAGTATGTACATGTAGATATAGTTAAAGTGACAATGCATATATATATGATGAACAGAGAATAGCAGTAGTGTAAAAGAGGGGTTGGCAGGTAGTGGGACACAATGCAGATAGCCCGGTTTGCCAATGTGCGGGAGCACTGGTTGGTCGGCCCAATTGAGCTAGTATGTACATGAATGTATAGTTAAAGTGACTATGCATATATGAGAGTAGCAGCAGCGTAAAGGGGGGGGGGGGGGGGAACACAATGCAAATTGTCAATATAGGTTAATAGATATGCCCAATCAATAGTGTGGGGAATATTTGTGGGATACTGACCGGGCAGCACGTATGGCCTTCTTGCCATCAGCTGACGCAGGGACATTGAAGCGTTCTGCTCTTTTCTGTACCCTCTGGGAAAACAGGATAAAACATTTTAATTATAAGGTTAGCACACCACCATTGCATTGAAGACTTGTCATGACTGGTGAGAGTGCAGCAAGCATCATTACCTCATCCACAGACGCTGGGGGTGTGATTTTTACCAATTTCTTTTCAGCCGTCCTAAAACACATTAAAATCACATGATTAACATATTTCAATAGGGACATCAGATCATCAGGAAATTGGAGAGAAAATGTCACTCTTCAATGTGTGTTCACATAAAAGGAAAAACTTACTCCTCAGACACTATGGGTTTCTTGTCATTATCCTCAGTGATGGCATCCTCTTTCGTTAGGTCCTACATGTTCTAAAGCAAAATCAAGAAATGCACCTACGATTTTACATTTATTTTCCTAGCAGATATTTCACCAAAGCAATTGCAGCATGTACAAAGTGACTTTATACTGTATGATCAAAATTCTACTGGACATGGTGGAACCCATCTAATCCATACATGAAGTGCCATTGCTGCTATAGTGGTTTAAAACCAGGCTTACCTCTGGCTCTTCTCCCAGAACATCATCTTCATTTAGGCCCATGTCATCCTCTGTTTAGGATGAAAATCAGGCTTATGATTCACCTGACCATTTCATAGACTGGGTAGACTTTTCACCATATTGCTCACACCTTTTAAATATAAAAGGGTGTCAAGGGGTAGGGGCTAGTATAAGTTTATTTGGAATTCAGCAAGTTACACTTTCATAGCCCAATTCAAATCATCAAGTTTGCAGATGACAACAGCCTGATTACCAAAAATGACGAGACAGCCTACAGGAAGGAGGAGTGCCTTGGCGGAGTGGTGCTAGGAAAATAACCTCAACAAAACAAAGGAGCTGATCGTGGCTTCAGGAGAGAGCAGAGGGAGCACGCACCCATCCACATCGATGGGGCCGCAGTGGAGAAGGTGAAAAGCTTAAAGTTCCTCAACATACACATCACTGATAATCTGAAATGGTCCACCCATACAGACGATGTGGTGAACAAGGCGCAACAGGAGGTTGAAGAAATGTGGCCCCTAAGACCCTCACATTTTTACCGATGCACCATTGAGAGCATCTTGTCAGGCTGTATCATTGCCTACATCTTGTCGGGCTGTAGCATTGCCTGGTACGGTAACTGCACCGTACACAACCGCAGGGCTATCCAGAGGGTGGTGCGGTCAGCCCAACATATCACACTGCCTGCCCTTCAGGATATCTACAGCCCCCAGTGTCACAGGAAGGCCAATTACATAATCAAGGACCTCAGCCAAATGAGCCACGGATTGTTCACCCTACTATCATCCAGAAGGCGAGGTTTGTACAGGTGCATCCAAACTGGGACCAAGAGACTGAAAAACAGCTTCTATCTCAAGACAATCAGACTTAAATAACCATCACTAGCCGGCCTCCACCCAGTATCCTGCCCTGAACTTAGTCACTAGCTGGCTATCACCCGGTTACTCATCCCTGCACCTTAGAGGCTGATGCCCCATGTACATAGACATGGAACACTTGTCACTTCAATAAATGTTTAATACCATTTTCCCCATTTCATATGTATATCCTGTATTCTAGTCAAGGCCATGCTATTCAACTATTGCTGTACATATACTATTCTATTCACGTATTCTTCAGATATACTACGTATTATATCCACACTGTCCATAAATCCCATCACACACACACTCAACTCCAACATGGCTCATCCTAATATTTCTTAATTCCACTTTCATACTTTTAGATTTGTGTGTCGTTAGATATTACTGCACTGTTGGAGCTAGGAACACAAGCATTCCGCTACATCCGCAATAACATCTGCTATATGTGTATGCGACCAATAAAATGTGATTTGATTGACATCGGCTGATTTGATATCAGCTGATGTAAAAGGGCTGTATAAATACATTTGATTGATTGGAAACAGCACCAGGCTTTATTAGAGTATGGGAACCTGACCCCATGTGTATTTAGTCCATACATTATTGCATGCTCACCATGTTCCTCCAGATAAGCCTGTAGTCGTGTGATCAGTTCCACTTTGTTGCCCTTCACATCTAGACCCCTGGTTTCACACTCATGCTTCAGTTCAGCAAGCTGTGGGAGAGACATGAGTGTAGATTACTGGTTAGATTACATTTGAGATTTCCTACTAAATGGCAATTTTTGCAATTCAAATGTTACTGCCCAACAGCGAAGTGCTTGAACGTTAGGCCAAACATCCTGTACAATTTCATTCATTCATTCCCTTGTAGTCGCGCATGCGCTGATGTCAGTTGCCAACTTCACAGCAGTAGCAGAGCAAACTTTGGCCCTCGTTGAATAACAAAGCCACCCCAACCCAATACACGCATGGATATCTCAAACCTCAAAATGCCTTGTTAGCTAGCTACACCGTGCAGCAAGCATGGACTATTTCCGTCCTGTCCGCTAGCATCTGCTAGCTAGCTACCTACGACTCTTTGTGTCCGAAGATCCCCAGCGTGCTAGATCATGATTTACAAAGTAAAGATAGCTAACAACATACAATACTTGATTTCCCCAAAATATAATACCGGTATTAGACGTTTCAAACTAAGCTAAAACGGGTTAACAACCTTTAGTTTCTGGAGTTCCACAACTTCAGCCATCTTGCTTTGTTGTAGTGGTAGGTCATTCGCGAACGAACGACTCTCTTTGAACGGCTCTTTTTGGTGACCGTCGGGAACCGAATTGCAGCTGTGAAAGAGCCGTTAATTTGGCTTCCTGATTTGCATAGCCTACTGTTATTGCTTTTTGAGCCCCAGAATCCAGACATCGATCATCTGCTGACAAATTATAAAAATATTCACTGAAGATGGTAATTGCTCAGTGCAGGAACAATCTAGTGAGGAGCCTCAGTCTAGTTCGGGCTCATTTTTTCAGTGCATTACATTTTTTTCTCAATTTGTTTTTGCAGGCCATCTAATAATCTGGACAGGTAAAAGTGTATTTGAACTCAAATTTCACGATCTGGTAGGCAACTTTTTACGATTGAAATTATATATTGACAATTTTATCATGGTTTTAGGTCAATTCCTAAGAACTACTGAACGAAAAGCCCGTTGGGAGCAAAATTAACGGCTCCTTAGGTGAATGGAGACAAATGATACCAGTCACCGAAAAGACTCGGGAAAAGACGGGGACCCCGTTACGACTTGGATAATTAAATGCGGAATCTGTTTCATCCATCAGAAATCGACCCGTCTGCTTCTTCAGTAAAATCCCAACCGCTTTGAGTTGGTACATTGCTATCATAAATCTTTTTTTGTTTTTGTGTGTAAATTCTGTGTAACTTTAGTAATTTGCTTTGACACAATGAAATGTATAGCCCAGTTTTTCATGTAAAATATCTTTATTGATAGGCCTAAATCGTTAATTATATACATTGATCCTTACTTTTTTTATCCAACAGATTTAGAAGGGAAAAATTAAACAATGTGACTCCAATACATGCGGTATAATTAATGGAATTTCGGATATGCCAATGCGTTGCGTCACAGATGGTACAGTATTCTCACTACATTATGATGCATATGTATTGACAAATAATCATGTTCAGAGGCATTTTGCTCTTTCCTGTCATGCTGTGCAATGGAGAACGACGTTTTTAAAAGCAGTCAGGTAAACACTTTTGCTTTCACCTTTGCATTTTGCTAAACTTGTAAACAATTGTCTAGCCTAAGTATTGTGTAATTGAAAAGGTAAAATAGACGATTGTGTACTCCAATAATATGAAGTCTGAACATAAACAGTAGGACTATGTGAATCAAGCTTAATTGTCATCAAAGTTTACAAGTCCCGTGCTCTGAACTGAGCTACAAAGGACTACAAAGTGAATTATTCTTGTGTGATGAGTAACCCTGCCTGAAATGTGTGTTATCTGTCTGAGCTAATGCCTAGATTTAAGCTCAGTGGGCTAACACAGTCTTGTGACATGCAGATTCACCTCGGTTCAAACCCAGTCAGTCTCATGGTTGATGCTAGGCGGTATCCTTGGGACATCCTATGGATCCGGCCTCTGGCAACAACCCTCTGGCCAACACACACAGTGAGGGAGTTCTATTACGCTGGCCCGGGTTGAACCAGGCAATGGCCAGTCACATCATTGGGTGAAAGCAGGGAGGAAGGAGCACCCTTCTCAATACAACAGTAATCTGCGCCAGTCGGTCATGTTGTCAACAAGGCAGCATGGTGCATCTTCAAACTAGTTTTCATTGGGAAGGCAGATAAAGCGTTTTTATCAAAGCAATCACTTTTGCATGTGAAAACACATAATCCTACTCATCACTCCATGAGCTTAATAATTACGTCACTTTTGTTTTGAGCCGACTTCGCCTTCGGCCAGAGCGGGGCACCTGGCTCACCCCCAGGAGGCGGTGCGGTTCCAAAACGAATGCAATCACTTTTCAACCAGTTCAAACTCCTCCCACCGAGGTAACCCGGGCCACATAAACTAATGCCCTCAGTCTTGTGGTGTGGATATGATCTGGGTTCAATCACAGTCAGTCTCATTGGTGCCATTGGACCTTGATCGCACAGTTGATGTCTATCAGCTGCTGGGGTGTTGTGAGAGGAGGTCAGGGGAGGGGTGAAGTGTAGCGGTGGTTCCGTGAACAGAATAACCTTGCCTAATACTTGAGCTAGAGCCTAGACATTCGGTCAGCAGTGGGCTAACACAGTCTTGTGGCATGCAGATGACTCCAGTTCAAACTCAGACACAGTGGCGTGTATTCATAGATGCCAAGGGAAGCCAGGCTTTCCCAAATATTTAACCAATAAAAATATAAAATAATTTCTCTTTTGTCTCTGTGTTATCATAATTATCCGTAAATTCGCAAGTCGCTGAATCTGATTGATTTTTTGATTTTGTTGGCCAATCAGCATTGAGCTGAGCTCAACTGTGGGTTGTCCTGGTGCAGCAAAATGCCCCCCAAGGGAGGCCGATTTGGCTTCACACCAATCAAATCACACCCTGAGCAAAACGTCATCATTGTCAGAAAAGGGTGTTGATTTCTAGTCTTCTTGTGTTGATGTCTTGCAGTAGCTAGTTTGCTAAATCGGCCCTTTCCTGAGGCATGGATGGAGATAGGGATTTGGACTTGAGGTTTTGACTTAATTCTCTGTACAGGCCAATGATTATAACGGCAATTCTGATCTAACCATAAATTCATGCCACTGGCCTGAGACGATTGAAGTTCAATATGTAGCCTAGTAGACTCACATTAACTAGCTAGCTAACATAATTGGTTCATTGTTGCCAAATGCGAGGAAGTTAGGACAGCACAAATTGTAGCTAGGTAGCCTATGAAAACAAACTAAAAGCGTGGGCTTGAATCTTGAAGCATGGATTCCGATTGGTCAGAACAGCATTGAATAGACCTTAGCACGGATACTTCCTGTTTGAGTTTCTGCCTATAGGAAGGGAGGAGCAAAATGGAGTCGTGATCAGATTTGCCGAAGGAAGGGCGGGGGAGGGCCTTCTAGGCATTTCGAAAAGTTGAGTAGCAGTGGTCCAATGTTTTACCAGCACGAGTACTACAGTCAATGTATTGGTAGAACTTTGATAGCATTTTCCTCAAATTTGCTTTGTTAAAATCCCCAGCTACAATAAATGCGGCCTTAGGATATGTGGTTTCCAGTTTGCATAAAGTCCAGTGTTGTTCTTTGAGGGCTGTCGTGGTATCTGCTTGAGGAGGAATATTGACCACAGTCAATGTGTTGGTAGAACTTCAGTAACGTTTTCCTCATTTGCTTTGTTAAAATCCACAGCGTTTTATAGCGTTTTCCTCAAATTTGCTTTGTTAAAATCCCCAGCTACAATAAATGCGGCCTCAGGATCTGTGGTTTCCAGATGGAATAAAGTCAAGTGTAGTTCTTTCAGGGCCATCGTGGTATCGGCTTGAGGGGGAATATACACGGCTGTGACTATAACCCCCAAAAATTCTCTTGGGCGGTAATATGGTCGGCATTTCATTGTGAGGTATTCTAGGTCGGGTGAACAAAAGGACTTGAGTTTCTGTATGTTATATCAATCACACCATGAGTGGTTAATCATGAAACATACACCCCCGTCTTTCTTCTTCCTGGAGAGTTCTTTATTCCTGTCTGCGCGATGTACTGAGAACCCAGATGGCTGTATGGACGGGGACAGTATATCCCGAGAGAGCCATGTTTCCGTGAAACAGAGTATGTCACAATGCCTGATGTCTCTCTGGAAGGAGATCCTCGCCCTGAGCTCGTCTACTTTATTATCCAGAGACTGAACATTAGCAAGTAATATACTCTGAAGCGGTGGATGGTGTGCACGCCTCCACAGTCGGACTAGAAGTCCACTCCAAATACCTCTTCTCCGCCGGCAGTGTTTTGGAGCAACCTTTGGAATAAGTTAAATTGCCCTGGGGGGTATGAACAAAGGATCCAATTCCGAAAAGTGAGGTACCGCCGTTCTGATATCCAAAAGTTCTTTCCGGTGTCACGTTCCTGACCTGTTTTCTGTTGTTTGGTATGTGTTTATTGGTCAGGGCGTGAGTTTTGGGTGGGCAGTCTATGTTTTCTGTTTCTATGTTGGTTTTGGGTTGCCTGGTATGGCTCTCAATTAGAGGCAGGTGTTTGACGTTTCCTCTGATTGAGAGTCATATTAAGGTAGGTTGTTCTCACTGTTTGTTTGTGGGTGATTGTCGTCCGTGTCAGTGTATGTTCGCACCACACGGGACTGTTTCGTTGTCGTTAGTATATGTAGTCTGTTCCTGTTCGTGCGTTCTTCATGTTTTATGTAAGTTCTCTCGTTTAGGTCTGTCTAATTCGTTTTGTTGTTTTGTAAAATTATCAAGTGTTCTTCGTGTGTTTAGTTTCGTCTTGTTAAATAAAGTTCATTATGTATTCACAACCCGCTGCGCCTTGGTCTACTCTCTCACCGAAAGACGACCGTTACATCCGGCTGCATCTAATAACACAAAACATTTTCTGGGCTAATAATGTAACAAATAACACACACAAAAAAAATACTGCAAAGTTGCTTAGGAGCTAGAAGCAGAGCTGCCATATCTGTCGGCGCCATCTGTTCTGTTTTTAGGACACTGTTGTTCAGAGGAGCTAGCCAACAACACAGCTAACACAATAACTTCAAACTGAAGCTGGAAAGACTGCAAACTACCTGCACTTAGTTTTATTTTACCTTTTTTCACTTGACATTTCTTTGTATATATCCATAAAAATCATGCCAGCTGATTCGTGATTTTGACTGGCTGAGAAATGCTGTCTGCCTCTCTCTCTCGTCCCAAAACCCGACCCCTACACGTTCATTACTATGGGACAGTTGGAGATCAAATTTGAATATTGAAACAATGTTGCAAATGTCGGAGAGACAGACAGCAAGGTTTATACAAATCTCTGCTGTTGAAAACTCACTGTTAGTATAAAATAATTGTTAAATAATGTCTAGATGCTTTTTACAGTGGAGATCAAGTTTTAACTTCCCTGCCTGGACTGACGAGACAGTGGATTACGCAGTCAGATGGAACAGAGTAAATAGGCATTTTAACATCATAGATTTAGCCGGTGGTAACTTGTGGAATAGACACTGGCTGGAATTAGCTTTAAACCAATCAGCATTCAGGATTAGATCCAGCCGTTGTATAAAGAGCAAATATCACAACATAGGTTGTAATATGGCTTTTTTACTGTCTTGGCTTTGTCGTGGAAAATCGTATTACAAATATAACACTTACAAGAACTTGTGAATTCAATAAAGGCTTTTAATACAAAATATCAGAAGCCGTGTCAGTCCGCGGAAAAGACCAACTTCCATAAGTACTGGCTCTGTTCTTATACACATACATCAAATGAGTCCATCCCACATGCAAATGAAGTTCCTTCCCTTAGTCCATCTGCCACCATTATCTTTCAGTTTAAGCTTCCTGCTTGTTCACGCCCAATAACGCCCATATCTGCTTTCAGTTAGGTTATAATGGTGGCAGGACCCCTTCTTGTCCTAAAAATAATATATGTCCATCTATCCTATGGGCCTATGTCTTTGGCCTTCGTACTTATGTTTAGCTTGGTGTGCTCTTTGGTATGTTTGCCCTTATTAGGATCAGCGGACTATGTGTCTCTCTAACATTAGTGTGTCCAGCTGTCTTATGCGCCTATGTGTCGCCTTCTCCTCCTGTGGTCTGATGTACAAATTTATATCTGTCCCTATATGTACCATTTACTCCCACAGCTTCCCCAGTGATTTTACACATGCACTGCGACTGGTCAGACACAGGTCACATAATTAGAATCTCTGTGGCAACAGTAGCCTGGGCCCAGATCTGTTTGTGCTCTTGTCAACTTCATTGCTCTTATAGCTAAGCCAAAAATCATATTTGGCATGACAGTGAGTGGCAGGGAGTTGATATAAAAAACAAATAGATTGGCACTCAGGCTATGGCAACAGTAGTTCATTGGGCGTCAACCTATGATGACATATCAGGCTCGCCGCCATGTCATAATGGTCGGATGAACTATCACAGGTGAGTTTGTAAGAAATACATTATTGCTATGTTGCTGTTTTCAGGAGAAGACCTCAAAGCCCCTGTGTCAGATACCCTCGCGACCAGAGAAGCAAACTCGTCCACTGAAAGGGAAGCCTCCTCAGATCATGATAGAAACAAAGCCGTCAGTGAGCAGCAGATTGCCTGCCATGACAAAGCTTCCGGTCCTACCTGGGGTCGCCTTTAAATTTCATAGAGCCAGCCTGGGTAAAAAGGTAAGCAGAACATATATTTAACAGGATACAGTATAACATTTTTTTAAAGAATGGTGCAGTAGAATAGAAGAAGGGTCCAGTAGAATAGAAGAAAGGTCCAGTAGAATGGTGCAGTAGAATAGAAGAAGGGTCCAGTAGAATGGTGCAGTAGAATAGAAGAAGGGTCCAGTAGAATAGAAGAAGGGTCCAGTAGAGTGGTGCTTTAGAATGGAAGAAGGATCCAGTAGAATGTTTATTTTTTTTGTTTATATCCTTGTTCCTTCAGTTGTATCAGCCTACATCTGATTTCAACCTCAGTGACCCAAACTGTCACATTATGAGGCCGACGTACAACAGTTTGCATGACCCAAACCTCAATGAATACTTCCATCAGAAGGAAATGCATGAGAAGTTAAAGAAGCGAAACTTCATCACTAAAGAGGACAACGTAAGTTTGAAGTTAATATTATTGTTTCTGAACAGTGTAGTAGAAGACTGTAAGCTTTACCGATAATTAACTCCAGGAGTATTATAGCAAGAAACATTTTGATTCTCTCTCTTCTCAAGGTTGTATGCTCATTAAAGGAGTATAACACATACAAACATTACCTGGATACGGTCAAGACTGACCATCATAAAACGTACAGCAAAAAGTTGGTATGTGGGCAGTTTGACTGCGTTCTTAAATGTGAACTTCTGTGAAGATCACACATGTTATTTTCACGAGAAAATGTGAAATGATCATTCATCACTCTAAAAACAATGTAACATGTATTTTATTAGGTAGATAAGTGTTTAAAATGTACAAAAATTGTATTTATCATATTTAAGAAGGAACAGATACTGAGAATGGTTCAGTTGCAAGAGGAAGGCCATATACCTAAGGACGTTACCCTGGAAGATATGATAGAGTACTTACTGAATAAAGGAGCACAGAACCTGAAGCATCTGCAGTCAACTATTGGTTCCAGGTAGGCAAGAAGTGCATGAGGTAATAAAGTAGAGTTATATAGGCCTACTCTGTGTTGGCAATGTCATGACTCATCTGTTTAATGTATTGATAGGGACAGGGGACAGAAATATGGCCTGCAAACTGCGTTGTATGACCAAGAGAGAGAGTTTAAAGAGGATTGGGTTTCTAAGGAGCGATCCAGGCTGAAACTCATTGAAAAGGATGTGAGGCACGATTTGAACAAGGCCAAGTATATGAAAGAGGCCAAAGAAAAGTGCATCAGAAAGGTACAAATGTCACACTTTCATCATACTTCACAAAACTACCCACAATTATTTTCACGTTTGAATAAATCATGAAAATTAAGAAATAATTTTACCTCAACTTTTGTGGATGCTAAGTTGCTATTTTTGGACTCTATGTTCTTCACAGAAAATGTGCATTATGGAACAAAAACAGGCTATTCAGTTGAGGATAATGGAAGAGGAATTGAAAAACCTCCAGGAGTTTGAGAGGTTGAGAGAGGCCTCTATCAAACCAAATAAGCTGCTGGAAGAAATATTTGAAAAACCAGGTAAGATTTCATTTGAATTCATCACACAGTTAAGCAATGTTTAAATGACTATGCCAAATGCAACCTACAAGGAGCAGTTGAATGTGTTGTGCTGTATATCATATCGTATTTTGTATTTAAAAAAAAAAAATCTATTATAGCATCTGCTCAGCCTGCTCTCAAACCTGCTCACTCCAAAACTGTAAAGAAAACAGTTTCTCTGTCAGGTAAGAACATTTCCTTACTAAAGAACCATAATTTCATTACGAAATATCTTTCAGAGTATGTTCATAGTCAGTGAATGCTAAATTAAATACATTTTTTAAAATGTGTGTGTGTTATTAATAGGGAAATCTAAGGAAAAGCCAGCCATGCTACAGAGGAGACCAAGCCTTGCACCACTCCAGAGGAGACCATGCCTGGATGGTCTGGCACCGCTGAAGGGTTTCCAAGAACCTGTTTTTAGGATCTTCAAAGCCATCAAGGGACAAAGCATCCCAGACAGAGCTCAGCTGAAATCTGTCATCCTCGACCACTTAGGCTCCAAGCTTGTCAGGAAGCAGCTGGCGGAGTCAATCAGGGATGAGGTCAAACTGACGATTCCAGGGTCTACACCAGCGGCACAAAGGGCTCTGAGTGCCAGAATCGCTTACGATGTGTTGAAGTGCGTCTCTCGAGCGGCCAATCCTAGCAATGAACCTGCCTGCAGACTCCGTGGGGGAAACACAATCAAACCCAATGCTCAAGCAGATGATCCAGAACCAGAGGAGCGGATGGCCAACGGAGAAGACATAAACGCCTATGTGACAACGTTGATCACTGATGTTCTGGAGGAAGTCCAGGAGCAGGTTATCGTAATGATCCGAGAAGACTCCCCTACCCAATTCAGAGTTGTCTCTGCAAAGGCCAGCCAAACAGCCATTGATGTGGTAAGCAATGTTTTGGAAGACATTAGACACTTATTAAATGAGGAAAACATTGAAGAGCTTGCACTAGACTGTGATGCTGAAGAAGGCACCTCAGGTATAACAAACATTCAGCCACCTGCATTGACTGCATTAAAAAAGGCAGACCCCGAGAACCGCCGAGATTCCTGTTCAAAACTAGAAGGTGTCGCCTGTGACCTTATTAGCACTGCATATGACAGCATCCTATTCGAGCTGACTTTTCCTGAGCATCAGGGTGAAAGAGATGAACAACCAATCAACTCAAGGGCTATCAGAAGTGACATACAAATCTCTTTTGTAGAAAAAGCTCCTTCCCTGACTCTGGAAATACTTCCCTCGGAGCCAGTGATCTCATCTTTATCCAACTCTCCCAGTTATGGAATGGTGTTTTCATCTGACACTTCAGAGGTTGCAGAAAACAACAGTAAGACAAGCAGCTCAGAGGCCTCCGCAGCTGCATCAATCTCGTCCCAGGAGACGGATACCACAACCACTGTAGAATGCAAAGAAGAAAGAGTAGAGAATGGTAACACCAGTGAAACAGACAACGTCCTTTCTGTCCCCTCAGTCAATACTGAAGAAGTTGTTTCAAAGCCTATTCTCTTGCACAAGGTGAAGAAAGAAAATGCAGCCACCAGAAGCGCTTCTCTTCCCAACCTGTATGGACTTGTTGTGGATGCAGTTATGGACCACTTCAGCACAGAACCCTTCAAAGACAATCTGGCCCAATCAGTGAAGAATGAGGTGAGACGCACCCTTTCTATGCCTGGATGTGGATTGTTGAACCTTCAAATTGATAATTACTTTGAGAGGAAAATGCTAGAGGATATGCTGAAGGAAGTATCCCGACAGTGCGGAGGAACAAGCTCTAGCACCGTGGCTGAAGAGGCTACAGATGAAGAAGAGATCTACAGACTAGAATCTGCTGCAGCACAACTGATACAGAAAGTTTTCCAGGAGGTCAAGACAAATTTTGTTGTCAAGATCAAGAAGGGTTCTCCCAAGAGATGTCTATCCCCAGAAGTAAGTCAATATATTAATGTTGTATGTACTGTGTAATGTTGTATGCAACATTTATATGTGCTGTGTGATGCCATGACACTTTTCCTACAAGGGAGGTCATGTACACTGAGTATACTAAGCATTAGGAACACCTTCCTAATCTAATATTGAGTGGTGTCGAAAGCATTCCACAGGGATGGTGGCCCATGTTGACTCCAATGCTTCCCACAGTTGTGTCAAGTTGGCTGGATGTCCATTGGGTTGTGGACTATTCTTGGAACTGTTGAGCGTGAAAAACCTAGGAGCGTTGCAGTTCTTGACACAAGCTGGTGTGCCTGGCACCTACTACTATACCCCGTTCAAAGGCAATTAAATGTTTTGTCTTGCCCATTCACCATTTAAATGGCACACACATGGTCCCAGTGCTTAAAAATCCTTCTTTAACCTGTCTCCTCCCCTTCATCTATGCTGATTTGAAGTGGAATTAACAGGTGATATCCATAAGGGATCATAGCTTTCACCTGGATTCACCTGGTCAGTCTATGTCATAGAAAGAGCAGGTGTTCTTAATGTATTTGTGTTGATGTTTTATCTGTGTTGATGGTGATCTGATTGATTGTTGATGTGATTGTTGATGGGGATGCTTCTATTTGCAACACCAAGATACATTCCTAGTATCATTTGTTCAGTGGTGGAAAAAGTACCCAATTGTCATATTTGAGTAAAAGTGAAGATACCTTAATAGAAAATGACTCAAGTAAAAATGAGTCACCCAGTAAGATACTACTTAAGTAAAAGTCTAAAAGTATTTGGTTTTAAATATATCTAAGAATCAAAAGTAAAAGTATAAATCATTTAAAATTCCTTATATTAAGCAAACCAAACAGCACCATTTTTTTGTAATTTTAAATTACAGATAGCCAGGAGCACACTCCAACACTTACAAATGAAGCATGTGTATTTAGTGAGTCTGCCAGGGATGTTCTCTTGATAAATGTGTGAATTGGACTATTTTCCTGTCCTGCTAAGCATTCAAAATGTAATGAGTACTTTTGGATGACAGGGAAAATGTATGGAGTAAAAAGTACTTTATTTTCATGAGGAATGTAGTGAAGTAGAAGTAAAAGTTGTCAAAAATATATAAATAGTGAAGTACAGATACCCAAATAAACTACTGAAGTAGTACTTTAAAGTATTTTTACTTAAGTACTTTACACCACTGCATTTGTTGCATGGCGATAAATTATTCTGATTCTATCTCCAAAGGTAAGCCGAACAGCCATCAATGCTGTGAGCAGTCTTCTGGGTGACATGGAGACAACTGTGATGGCCAGTGTTCCATGTTCTTGTACTACTTCCAGAGCAGATATGGAAGGAATGCTCTCTGAGGCAACAGGCGAGCACCCAGCGAAATCAATGGCCTCTGCAAAAGTTGAGTTGATCGCTGATGATTTAGTGGAAGATGCCATCGATATGTGCAGTGAAATGATTTTAGACGACCAGCCACTAGCCCTACTACATGACGATCCTGAAGAAGGTACATCAAATGTTGTTGTTCCTGGACCAATTCAGAGCAGCCTGTCTGGATCTGATGAACGCCACACAAAATCACAGGTCCCTGCAGTAAAGATTGAAGACCATGAGGTAAAGCCAATTTTGATCCAAGACACAGCGCTCATATCTCCAGGTGAGAAGAATACGGATGAAAAAAGAGTCATTAGAGTAAGTTATGTCTTTAACTCATCCCCTAGAAGGAAAGCTCACCAGGCCACCAGAAGCACCTCTTTCCCTAACCTCTATGTCACCCTTGTGGATGGAGTTCTGGACCAAATTAGCACAGAACCTTTCAAAGAAACCCTGGCCCAATCTGTGAGGAATGAGGTAAGACATTCTGTCTCTTTGCCTCAATTTGGATCGGTGAACCTCAAAAGCGAGGACTGCTCAGAGAAAGAAATTATTGAGGATATGTTGAAAAGTGTATCCAGAAAACTCAGTAAAGACCAGGCCTGTCAGCTGACCGGGAAAGCCAGTGAGACCATGAATGCCAACGTAGATGCCATTTCACTTACCCCCAAACTACAGTCTACTGCCAAAGACCAAATCATCAAAGTTCTGGAGCAGGTCAACACTAAAATAATCAATATGATTAGACAAGATTCTCCCAACAGGACGATTTCCCCCAAGGCAAGCCAGACTGCCATCAATGCTGTCAGCAACATTTTGGGTGCTATGGGAACCTCTCTCAAGGCAAGCAACACACCATTTGTTCCTAATGTGGCTGGACTCCAGCCTGACCTAGATGATGTAGCATCTTACTCAACTGAAGATTTTGAGGGATATCCAGGGACCTGGATGTCATCCCTGAAGATAAAATATATTGCCTCAGGCCTCATGGACACTGTCTGTGATGACCTACTGGATGAGGATGGTTTCCTCAGACGGAGCGCTGGTGCAATATCCTCACAGGAAGACCTTGATCTTCAGAAGGTAATTACTTCAAAACCAGCATCCCCAGTCAATTGCATGCCCGTCAAAGGATGCCTGTCAATGTCCTACCTTGATGCTTTGAAGAATCCTGAAGACATTGAAAATGCCACTCATCTCAGTAGAAGCATTGACTCTCTCTCCGTAATTGGTGTGCCTACTTCAACCTCAAAGGAAGTTTCATACGGCACAGAATTAAAACTGACACAGTTGCAAAAGGATGTCTCTGCATCATCCTCACTTTATGCCATGAGCAACTGTCGGAGCTCATTGGAGTTTCCCTCCAGTCGATCTGATATCCATATTGACAAAGAGGCCCAAAGGATTTCCTCCACAGACGAAGAAGACAGTCTGTCCAAATCCCTCCTGACCTCTTCCAAATCAGTCTTCAATGTCTCTGGCCTCGTCCCTACTCCTCCAGAGGGAAAGCCAAAGGTGAGGCTGCCAGACATTGAAAATGCTACTCACCTCAGTAGAAGCATTGACTCTCTCTCCGTAATTGGTGTGCCTACTTCAACCTCAAAGGAAGTTTCATACGGCACAGAATTGAAACTGACACAGTTGCAAAAGGATGTCTCAGCATCATCCTCACTTTATGCCATGAGCAACTGTCGGAGCTCATTGGAGTTTCCCTCCAGTCGATCTGATATCCATATTGACAAAGAGGCCCGAAGGATTTCCTCCACAGACGAAGAAGACAGTCTGTCCAAATCCCTCCTGACCTCTTCCAAATCAGTCTTCAATGTCTCTGGCCTCGTCCCTACTCCTCCAGAGGGAAAGCCAAAGGTGAGGCTGCCACGGCGCCCAGTGCTTCGCCTTAGGAAGGTTCCAGAGGAGCCCCCCAAAAAGATGCACATTTACACAGTTTGCAGGGGTGCTTTTCATTTCCCAACTGAGACAATGCGATCGACCAGTCCATCATCATTCGAGGGAGAATTCTCAACTCCAGAGTCCCAGAGGCCAAGGTAATACTCTCTTTCTCATAGGCCTAATCTGAAAAGCTTTTTAACACCTAGCCCACTGTTGATATTTGAACAGCCTTGATTCTAAATGTTTTTATTTTTGTAGAGCTTTCGTAGAGCTTTGAGAACTCTGTTATGAAAAGCGCTGCACATATTAAATGTATTTTTTATTCATTAAGAGCGGTGGACCGCTCAGACAAGGAGTCTATCTTTAATATAGACTCATCCAAAAGACTCGTGGCAGAGATAATGCTGTCTGTTCGGGAGGACGTTGTTGAGGCAAAGCAGAGCGAGTTGGCCGCACATCTGGCTGCGCTGTCGTCTGACAATGAGATGCTCAGCACTTTGGCTCAGAGTGGGACACCCCGCGCCGATTCATGAACTGCCTCCAACACCTCTCCTCACAGCGAGAGTGATAACTGAAGAGAGATTCACATGTTTACTTGGACATACATGGTAGAAGCATTTGCTTACATTATTTTGAATCGCATTGAGCTATTAAAGAATGCATTTATTTTCTAAAAAAGACAAAAGCATTTATTTACAATGTGTAGTTTTTCTTAGATGTAAGTGTTAAGTTAGGAATATTAAATAGAAAATTAGGAGAGAGTAATTATATATCTTTGCTCTGAATGGTGACATTGTTTAAACAGTCTCACAATTTGACCATAAAATATTAATACACTTTTTTTTTTACACTGACTTTTATGGTTCTAAAGGGAGGAGAGGACAAAGCTGCATGAATTTAGGAGTCACAAGCGCCCTAGTAATCTTTATTAACTTTACATTCCTGCCATTTTTCCTGCTTGTAAGTAGTCTCTCTTAACAGCATTGTATGACCTATTGTTCTGTTGACACAGAAACGCTTCACTAATCAGTACAACTTCCTCTGTATTCCAGTTATTATACCTCAGATTGTTGAATTTATGCATCAAGAGTGTTGTGGTATTTCATTCACTGTTTATTCTGGCAAGATTTAATCATTATTGCTCGGATTGTCAGAATATTTTAATACTGAATAGCCTCATTAGAATAGAGCTGCAACTATTTGAGGGTAAATCCCAGAATCATTAGGACTACTTTGGGACATATTGAGTCCAGATTGGCCTAAATGCAATGGGCCAGGTTGTATTTTAAATGGCTATTCACTTATTAGCATGAGTTTTCACACGTGACTCTGTAATCACCAATGATTTATATATAGGCTATACTAGATGACTAATAAGGCATTTTATTATATTGTAAAAAATATTTTGGAAGCAATAGAAATTCATTTATTAATGACTACATTTGTTTATGACACGTTTATCATATTACAGACACCTTAATGCTTACTTTTAAATTATATTATGTGAGCTAAACATACAAAACCATTTTTTCCCTGAAGTATAATTTTTTAGAGATTACTGAAATCTATGTCCCCGCTACAGAATACTTAAATACATGTAATTTAATTGAAATACTTTAGAATTCCATTCATTCCTATGGAGGAATGCTTTTACTCGTGGAGTACCAATATGGCCGACCGGTGTTTTCAACGCCTCTCAATAGCCAATACATAGCAAACACCAATCCAGGGTTTATATACATCACTGGTAATTACCCAATTTTAATAAAAGCTAGTAACATTCTCAACACTCCAGCAGTTTCACTAGACTTCTTACAGTATCCTATAAGAAGTACATTTACTGTACACACCATAGTAGATACTTAGTGGCGATTTTAGAATGTAAATCTTGGTGAGGCAAACTCCTGTCATGACGTTGGCCTGTGGGTAAGGTTTATGACCCCCCCCATAAATACCTTTCTCCCTTCCCTCTCTCTCTGACTCTACTGAAGGAGTCTTGAATAGCCTTTGTTAAACATAGAGAGTCTGGGAACATCAAACAAGTGGGGGGAAGGAACCATATTTCGGTAATAGAACCAGTTGAATATGATGTCAGTTCGGTTGTCATCTGAGACATCATGACTGATGACAGGACGACATAAAATGTATCTGGGAAAGTCTACACATTCTAGTTATCAGATTCACAAGGAATTGTTGTGCAATTTAAATATTTGAATATGAAACTATTTGTGAAAAGATTAAATGTAATTTTAGCTTCCAAATGAGAGAATTGGGTTTTTATAAAGTTAGAGCTCTGCTCAATCAGTGGCCCGCCCCTGTGAAGAGACATGGGTTATAAACTATGAAACACACCCTTCTCTCCCTCCACTATATAAGCCCTTGACGAAAATGTAACCTCCTGTTCCGAGTACACGAGGCCTGCAGCCTCTGCGTTAAAAGGGCAAATAACTTGCTGTTCCGGGTACATTAGGACGACGGTCCGATGTCAGAAGGATTCAGATAATAACTACAGAACGAAGCCAACCTTAGCATGAGCTTTGGTTGCGATTGGTATGAACTTTGAACTCTTATTCACTACAGAAGTGATACCTCCTAGCCGTTGAGTTAGCAGCGGCCGCTATAAACGTGGGCTAGGAAAGGACGGACGACGTATCCAGTCTAACACACAATGACGATACTACAACGTTTCCAATTTACCACCAGTGACATTCTTCCGAGGACAGGAAGATCTCTGTTGGCCAACACGGCCAGCATCTACGACCAACCTACCGAAGCGCAGCTCAGAGTAAATATATTATTGCATTTCCCTTCTCCAAATGGGTGGTAATTTAGAATGCATAAGATACTGTATTTACGATAGCATAGCTTATCCCTTTGTTCCTCAGTCTTCCCGCTCTTTCACTCAAACCCAACCACCTTTCCTTTGTGTAACCAGCCGTTATGTCGGCTCCGTCCACCAGGGACGTTTTCTGTATGACATAATTTGCATTCTGTGTATATGTAATTCTGTGTGATTAGTTAGGTATTTAGTAAATAAATAATTAAACCCAATTTTGTATTGCTGATTCAACTTGTTAGCCAGGGTTCGTGAAGATAACCAAGAATTTAGAACTTTCAGATGAGATTAATATTCACTGCTATTGATGTAAAATATTACTTGGTCTTTAAGAGTTTATTCGGAAGATAACAGCTCTATAAACACTATTTCGTGGTGCCCCGACTTTCTAGTTAATTACATTTACATGATTAGCTCAATCAGGTAATATTAATTACAGAGAAAGGATTTTATAGAATAGCATGTCATATCACTTAATCCGGCATAGCCAATGACACGACACTCCCCAATTGTTTTGCTGTTGATGCATGCATGCAAAGCTAAACAACACATAAATTGCACTATAACAGTGACAAATGGTGCCCACAAACTGTTAGAGCCTGCATAAAGCTGTCCCAACAGCAGAGCCTTCTTTTCACCACCATGGTGTTAATCCTTTCCACCACTACACCTGACTATCAGCGGAGCATTGTCTGGCAGCGAAACAGTTCATTCAGCCTCATTTACTGCCTTTAAAAAAACATAGCAGATATCAAATCAAACTTTATTTGTCACATTCGCTGAACACATGGCTGACTTGCTTAAACAAATGTGGTTTCTACTGACAATTGAGATGTACAAACTATGGCATAAGGGACCGATGAGCGGATAAGAGGCAATCCGTAATTATGATTAAGACAGTAATGAGCAAGTTAAGATGGACGTAGTCAATATAACTATTTGTGCTGTAAATGTACAGCAACATAATTCAGAACATGGGCTGTTCTTACTGTATTCTCCCTGTACACCAAGTCAGAATCGTAGGATAAATAAAGGGGGCATATAAGCAGACAATGAAAGTTCTGACAATATTCGATGATGACATTTCTCTAAAACAGTCTTTAAGCTACAGTTGAAGTCGGAAGTTTACATATACCTTAGCCAAATACATTTAAACTCAGTTTTTCATCATTCCTGACATTTAATCCAAGTAAAAATTCCTGTTTTAGGTCAGTTAGGATCACCACTTTATTTTAAGAATGTGAAATGTCAGAATAATAGTAGAGAGAATTATTTATTTCAGATTTTATTTATTTCATAACATTCCCAGTGGGTCAGAAGTTTACGTACACTCAATTAGTATTTGGTAGCATTGCCTTTAAATTGTTTAACTTGGGTCAAACATTTCGGGTAGCCTTCCACAAGCTTCCCACAATAAGTTGGGTGAATTTTGGGCCCATTTATCCTGACAGAGCTGGTATAACTGAGTCAGGTTTGTATGCCTCCTTGCTCGCACACTCCTTTTCAGTTCTGCCCACAGATTTTCCATAGGATTGAGGTCAGGGCTTTGTGATGGCCACTCCAATACCTTGACTTTGTTGTCCTTAAGCCATTTTGCCACAACTTTGGAAGTATGCTTGGGGTCATTGTCCATTTGGAAGACCCATTTGCGACCAAGCTTTAACTTCCTGACTGATGTCTTGAGATGTTGCTTCAATATATCCACATAATTTTCCTGCCTCATGATGCCATCTATTTTGTGAAGTGCACCAGTCCCTCTTGCAGCAAGGCACCCCCACAACATGACGCTGCCACCCCCATGCTTCACGGTTGGGATGGTGTTCTTCGGCTTGCAAGCCTCCCCCTTTTTCCTCCAAACATAACGATGGTCATTATGGCCAAACAGTTCTATTTCTGTTTCATCAGACCAGAGGACATTTCTCCAAAAAGTATGATTTTACTTTTTTTTAATTATTACTTTCTTAGCTACAGTACACTTTCTTAGCTACAGACCTTACCCATTTTATAACCAGCATGTCCAGAGATACAACCTCTCTTATCATCACTCAGTGCCTGGGCTTACCTCCACTGTACCCGCACCCCACCATACCTCTGTCTGCACGTTATGCCCTGAATCTATTCTACCACGCCCAGAAATCTGCTCCTTTTATTCTTTGTCCCCAACGCTCTAGGCGACCAGTTTTGATAGCCTTTAACCGTACCCTCATCCTACTCCTCCTCTGTTCCTCGGGTGATGTGGAGGTAAACCCAGGCCCTGCGGGTCCCCAGGCACCCTCATTTGTTGACTTCTGTGATCGAAAAAGCCTTGGTTTCATGCATGTTAACATCAGAAGCCTCCTCCCTAAGTTTATTTTACTCTCTGCCAACCCTGATGTCCTTGCCGTGTCTGAATCCTGGCTTAGGAAGGCCACCAAATATTCTGAGATTTCCATACCCAACTACAACATTTTCTGTCAAGATAGAACTGCCAAAGGGGGAGGAGTTGCAATCTACTGCAGAGATAGCCTGCAAAGTTCTGTCATACTTTCCAGGTCTATACCCAAACAGTTCGAACTTCTAATTTTAAAAATGTATCTCTCCAGAAATAAGTCTCTCACTGTTGCCGCCTGCTATTGAACCCCCTCTGCTCCCAGCTGTGCCCTGGACACCATTTGTGAATTGATCGCCCCCCATCTAGCTTCAGAGTTTGTTCTGTTAGGTGACCTAAACAGGGATATGCTTAACACCTCGGCAGTCCCACAATCTAAGCTAGATGCCCTCAATCTCACACAAATCATCAAGGAACCCACCAGGTACAACCCTAAATCCGTAAACATGGGCACCCTCATAGACATTATCCTGACCAACTTGCCCTCCAAATACACTTCCGCTGTTTTCAATCAGGATCTCAGCGATCACTGCCTCATTGCCTGTATCCGCTATGGGTACGCGGTCAAACGACCACCCCTCATCACTGTCAAACGCTCCCTAAAACACTTCTGCGAGCAGGCCTTTCTAATCGACCTGGCCCAGGTATCCTGGAAGGATATTGACCTCATCCCGTCAGTCGAGGATGCCTGGTCATTCTTTAAAAGTAATTTCCTCACCATCTTAGATAAGCATGCCCCGTTCAAAAAATGCAGAACTAAGAACAGATATAGCCCTTGGTTCACTCCAGACCTGACTGCCCTTGACCAGCAAAAAAACATCCTGTGGCGGATTGCAACAGCATCGAATAGTCCCCGCGATATGCAACTGTTTAGGGAAGTCAGGAACCAATACACGCAGTCAGTCAGGAAAGCAAAGGCTAGCTTTTTCAAGCAGAAATGTGCATCCTGTAGCTCTAACTCCAAAAGGTTTTGGGACACTGTAAAGTCCATGGAGAACAAGAGCACCTCCTCCCAGCTGCCCACTGCATGGAGGCTAGGTAACACGGTCACCACTGATAAATCCATAATAATCGAAATTTCAATTAGCATTTCTCAACGGCTGGCCATGCCGGCCAACAGCTCCCCCCCCCCCCCCCCCCCGCAGCTACTCGCTCAAGCCTCCCCAGCTTCTCCTTCACCCAAATCTAGATAACAAATGTTCTGAAAGAGCTGCAAGACCTGGACCCGTACAAATCAGCTGGGCTAGACAATCTAGACCCTCTCTTTCTAAAACTATCCGCCGCCATTGTTGCAACCCCTATTACCATCCTGTTCAACCTCTCTTTCGTATCGTCCGAGATCCCTAAAGATTGGAAAGCTGCCGCGGTCATCCCCCTCTTCAAAGGGGGTGACACCCTAAACCCAAACTGTTACAGACCTATATCCATCCTGCCCTGCCTATCTAAAGTCTTAGAAAGCCAAGTTAATAAACAGATCACTGACCATTTAGAATCTCACCGTACCTTCTCCGCTGTGCAATACGGTTTCCGAGCCGGTCACGGGTGCACCTCAGCCACGCTCAAGGTACTGAACGATATCATAACCGCCATCGATAAAAGACAGTACTGTGCAGCCGTCTTCATCGACCTGGCCAAGGCTTTCGACTCTGTCAATCACCGTATTCTTAACGGCATACTCAATAGCCTTGGTTTTTCTAATGACTGCCTCGCCTGGTTCACCAACTACTTTGCAGACAGAGTTCAGTGTATCAAATCGGAGGGCATGTTGTCCGGACCTCTGGCAGTCTCTATGGGGGTACCACAGGGTTCAATTCTCAGGCCGACTCTTTTCTCTGGTATATATCAATGATGTTCTTGCTGCGGGCGATTCCCTGATCCACCTCTACGCAGACGACACCATTCTGTATACTTCTGGCCCTTCCTTGGACACTGTGCTAACTAACCTCCAAACGAGCTTCAATGCCATACAACACTCCTTCCGTGGCCTCCAACTGCTCTTAAACGCTAGTAAAACCAAATGCATGCTTTTCAACCGTTCGCTGCCCGCACCCGCCCGCACGACTAGCATCACCACCCTGGACGGTTCCGACCTAGAATATGTGGACAACTATAAATACCTAGGTGTCTGGTTAGACTGTAAACTCTCCTTCCAGACTCATATTAAACATATCCAATCCAAAATCAAATCTAGAATCGGCTTTCTATTTCGCAACAAAGCCTCCTTCACTCACGCCGCCAAACTTACCCTAGTAAAAATGACTATCCTACCGATCCTCGACTTCGGCCATGTCATTTACAAAATAGCTTCCAATACTCTACTCAGCAAACTGGATGCAGTCTATCACAGTGCCATCCGTTTTGTTACCAAATCACCTTATACCACCCACCACTGCGACCTGTATGCTCTAGTCGGCTGGCCCTCGCTACATATTCGTCACCAGACCCACTTGCTCCAGGTCATCTATAAGTCTATGCTAGGTAAAGCTTCGCCTTATCTCAGTTCACTGGTCACGATAACAACACCCACCCGTAGCACACGTTCCAGCAGGTATATCTCACTGATCATCCCCAAAGCCAACACCTCATTTGGCCACCTTTCCTTCCAGTTCTCTGCTGCCAGTGACTGGAACGAATTGCAAAAATCGCTGAAGTTGGAGACTTTTATTTCCCTCACCAACTTTAAACATCACCTATCTGAGCATCTAACTTATCGCTGCAGCTGTACATAGTCCATCTGTAAATAGCCCACCCAATCTACCAACCTCATCCCCATACAGTTTTTATTTACTTTTCTGCTCTTTTGCACACCAGTATCTCTACTTGCACATCATCATCTGCTCATTGTTCACTCCAGTGTTAATCTGCTAAATTGTAATTATTCGCTCCTATGGCCTATTTATTGCCTACCTCCTCATGCCTTTTGCACAAACTGTATATAGACTTTCTTTTTTTCTACTGTGTCATTGACTTGTTTATTGTGTTATTGGCTTGTTTATTGTTTATTCCATGTGTAACTCTGTGTTGTTGCCTGTGTCACAATGCTTTGCTTTTTCTTGGCCAGGTCGCAGTTGTAAATGAGAACTTGTTCTCAACTAGCCTACCTGGTAAAATAAAGGTGAAATAAAAAATGTTAAAATATCTCACCGGCATATTACATAATTGATGCACCAGTATACAAGACATTTTTGGACTCACCGTTGTGCTGTGCTCACTTGAAAAGGAAGGTGGCGCGGCGGTCCTTGCTTGCAAATTTTGTCATGAAACTTTGTCATCAAAATCTGGCATTCTCTGGATGTATGGTGCTTTCAAGACAACTGAACTCAGAAAAAAACTATGTTAAATCATGACGTCAGGTCGGAGCTCTAGAAAGAGGTCTGAGTTCCTGACTTGGAATTTCGAATTGGATGACCGCTCAAAACATATTTTCCTAGTTGGAGCTTGTTCTTTTCCGAGTTCCCAGTTGTCTTGAACTCACTGAAATCTGAGATTTCCCAGTTCTGAGTTTCCAGTTGTTTTGAACGCAGCAGAAGTCACGCCGGATTGACAGCATGACCAATGTATTCAACCTTTTCTGGCCCATGGTGTTGCTTGTGAATGTTTATCCTGTTAAGCTAGGAAAAGTGACCCTTAAACCCAGACTGGGACCACACACCCTCTCCACTGAATAGCAGGGGAAGCAAAATAATGATTGCTTTGCAACTCTTGCAGTTAGCCACTGATTCCTTCCAAACCCCTCATGTTGAATTTGTGATTTACAACTTGTGTAATGTCCAATGGCCGATGAGCACTGATATACGTTTTATCTATAATTTCTCTTCATATCACAAAGATTGAAAAGGATTTGCCAGTAGATTGTCGATGTGATTCATGAAGATGACTGCTTGTCTAGCTTGCTAGCTAAGATTTTGAAGGTATGATGTTGATCAGTGTTGATCAGTGTATGACATGATCAGTCCAATCAAAACTACAGTAGATATAGCGTGATTTTGGCGCAGCTGTCTAAGGCACTGCATCGCAGTGCTGAGGCGCCACTACTGTCTTGGATTTTATCCCATGCTGTGTCACAGTGTCCGTGACCGGGAGCCCCATGGGGCGGTGCACAATTGGCTCTGCGTGGTTAGGGAAGGGTTTGGCCGGGAAGATTTCCTTGTCTCATTGTGTTCTAGCGACTCCTTGTGGCGGGCCGGGGGCCTGCATGCTAACTTCGGTCATCAGTTAGACGGTGTTTCACCCTACACATTGATGCTACTGGTTTTCGGGTTAAGCAAGCGGTGTGTCAAGAAGCATTGCGGCTTGGCAGGTCATGTTTTGGAGGACGCATGGCTCTCGACCTTGCAGCGATGAGACAAGATGAACGGAAAGGCACTGGATCAACGAACCTCCATTGCTGTATCTGCCTGGCCGGTTCCCATCTCTTCACTGGGATTCTCTACCTCAAACCCTATTATGGGGGCTGAGTCACTGACTTACTGGTGCTCTTCCATGCCGTCCCTAGGAGGGGTGCGTCACTTGAGTGGGTTGAGTCACTGACGTGATCTTCCTGTCCGAGTTGGCGCCCCGCCCCCCCCCCCCCGGGTTCGTGCCGTGGGGGAGATCTTCGTGGGCTATACTCGGCCTTGTCTCAGGATAGTAAGTTGGTGGTTGAAGATATCCCTCTAGTGGTGTGGGGGCTGTGCTTTGGCAAAGTGGGTGGGGTTATATCCTGCCTGTTTGGCCCTGTCCGGGGGTATCGTCAGACGGGGCCACAGTGTCTCCCGACCCCTCCTGACTCAGCCTCCAGTATTTATGCTGCAATAGTTTATGTGTTGGGGGGGTAGGGTCAGTCTGTTATATCTGGAGTATTTCTCCTGTCTTATCCGGTGTCCTGTGTGAATTTAAGTATCTCTCTCTTTTTCTCTATTTTTCTCTCTCTCTCTCTTTCTCTCTCTCTATCTTTCTCTATTTCTCTCGGAGGACCTGAGCCCTAGGACCATGCCACAGGACTACCTGGCCTGCTGACTCCTTGCTGTCCCCAGTCCACCTGGTCGTGCTGCTGCTCCAGTTTCAACTCTAGAGACAGCAGGTGCTGTAGAGATACACTGAATAATCGGCTATGAAAAGCCAACTGACATTTACTCATGACATTTACTCCTTGCACCATCTACAACCACTATGATTATTATTATCTGACCCTGCTGGTCATCAATTAACATTTGAACATCTTGGCCATGTTCTGTTATAATCTCCACCTGGCACAGCCAGAAGAGGACTGGCCACCCCTCATAGCCTGGTTCCTCTCTAGGTCTCTTCCTAGGTTCCAGCCTTTCTAGGGAGTTATTCCTAGCCACTGTGCTTCTACACCTGCATTGCTTGCTGTTTGGGGTTTTAGGCTGGGTTTCTGTACAGCACTTTGTGACATCAGCTGATGTAAGAAGGGCTTTATAAATACATTTGATTGAAGATCGTAACTACCAATTGGATTTCACAAAATTGGGGAGAATAAAGGGGGTAAAATATAAAAAATATATAACATGATTTGACATAATTTTTTCTGTGGCCAATGACCTTGAGCCTTCTTGGATGGGCATGTCTAATGTAAATCTATGGCAGCACCCAAGGGAGTTTGAACTTTCTTGCGATCCCTGTATATTTCGCGGTGACGTAGTGTCCCCAAGAGTGGCAGAACACTGAGCAAATCACTGCGCAACTAGAGAACATTACCAAACCCTACGTTCTGTACTTTCCGCTGGCTGCCCCACCACCACAGAAAGCACTGAGCTAGGCTGAAACACCTGCATTTTGGAGCTGCCTTACTCAAGAAAGCAAGAAAGAGGCCATGTTTGTATGCAGCTTTATTAACTCAATGCCTTGGGAAGGTAGACTTCTGATTTCACAAGTTGTTGCACCCATCCGTAATCAGATTAACAAATACAGTATGAATCTAAGTTCACTCATGAGGATGTGTAGGTAATAGTGAGTTTATAAGGCTACAGTATGGAAACAAACTAAGATAAAGAAGACAGAAATAATTTCCTGAGTCCCAAGACTCTGCACAGCCTAATGGGAAATAATCACAACAGGTATGTTCTCTTTTATTCATGTCTTACTTTTAACTGGATTGGTGGACGTCACTCCCCAAATTACTCCCTGTGTCACCAGACAAGTTAAACTTCTTTCTTACACTCAGGTATCTTCTGAAATCTTGTACACATGGTCTACAAAGGTCAACCTAAATCGTGCATGTAAAATACATTTGAATCTCCATTTCATTATGTGCCTTACATAAGTGAGCCCTCCTTTACAGTTCTAGGAAAACCAGATAGGTCACTAGTGCCTTTGGGGAGGTGGGATCACAGGTTTCAGTAGGGTAGGAGGGGTCTAGTACTACTGCTGTTATGTCAGAGATTAGAGCATTTATAAAGCCAGGAATCACAATGCTTTTGTGAGTTTGTTCTGACCTGCAGTGTAGGAGAAGAAAAGGGATGTTCCATATTTAAAGTGGAAAGGAAGCGTGCACACTTAGGACATGAGGACAGGGACAGCTCTTGCAGTGTTGGTGCTGGCACTTTTTTCATCTGCTACAGCAAGTAAGTACAGCCACTCTGGATATCATTATGTATACCAGATAATCCAGGAATATCTACATTATATGTTTTCAAGAAAGTCATTTTTAAAATTACAAAAGGGATTTATTCCTCATTTAAGGCTGTGGCTCACCAGGATTTCCCAATGTGGGGGCCCCCTCACCAGACTATTTTTTTCCCCTTAAGGCCCCCTCACCGGACATTTTTTTCCCCTTGAGGCCCCTCACCGAACCATTTTTTTCCCCTTGAGGGCCCTCACCGAACCATTTTTTCCCCCCTTGAGGCCCCCATTATTAGCCAGATAATGATCATATTGCACAAAAAAATTATCAAGTTAGACATGCCCACTGGGCTAAAAATGGACCAGCACATCTGGCATTTCAGGCAACACTTGTTTTATTCAAACCTTTCAGTGTATTGAGGAACACTGCATTTGGTCTTGTCTTAGATGCTTTACGAAAGAGGCTCCACAGTGCAACACTATGTGCCCTTTGCATGACCAAGGGTCAGTTTCCCAGACACAGATGAAGCCTAGTCCTGGACTAAAACCCTTTCAATGGAGATTGTCCGTTTTGATAGCCAAATGCTTTGCAAACATTGCACAAATCTGAATTAAACCTGTTGACATCCTTGATTTTATGGGGAAGCATCATTGCAGTCATAGGGCCTCTAGGAAGATCCAATGCAGTAATGCATGCTATCTTCAACATAGGTCAAGTAGCATGAGCTTTAAATTAATTGTTAAAAATCAAGAGTGTCATTTGTCACCAATCAGCAGTTTACATTAATTCCAAACAATATAGAGAGTATCTGTCAGCGGCTGTTAATTCTTAATTTAACAGTAAACTTGTACCGTTGGTGGGATCATTGCACAATACAGTAGCCTATTGTAACAATCATACTCTTGATAAGCACCTTGCGGTCTCCCCCAATTGGGATATCCGTATTGTGATTTTGGCTAGGGTGCCATTTATGGATGACCGGCGTTTAATCCCAACTCGGGATTAAAAAGCAAACATACTACTACTGCATATGAAAATAATCAGTGTTTATCAGTGCCCTCCTTTAAGGTTGCAACTGAAAGTGTGGTCAGCTCCTTCCTTTTCAACTCTAATGAATGCATGCTCTGCTTTTATGTCATTTCTATGATTATATTCCAGAGCCCAAAAGTCGCTGCACACGATATCCATAATGGAATACGAAAATGTATCCAGTCTGGAAAGATGAAGATCCTCGGTACAAAGACTCTTGGAAAGCTATGCACAATTATCCTCTGTCTCAACACAATGTGTGTACACTGATGGTGACAGGAATATCTCTGTGAAATTTGTGGACATTTGTGGATTACCTCTGCTGCTCATACAGTAAAGGGGTTTAAAGGCCCAATGCAGTCCAACATTTGATTTTCCTGTGTTTTATATATATTTCCACACTATGAGGTTGGAATAACACTGAAATGTGTGGACATTTTTGGATGACCTCTGCTCACTTTATGTAAAGTAAGTCAAGTAATCTCTGTGAAATAGTATACTAATGATATTGACTTCAAAGTGTACATTCTTCCCAACAGGTGGCAAGGTGAAGTTCATTGTGGGTAATGATGCACCGACCCTGACTGGAGCCAATGTGACCTTTACCATCGAGCTGCAGTTCCCACACAACCAGAAGGTCACGCCCGATGGAGAGGTGGTGTGGGCTGAGAACTGCACCGTCAATGGTAAATCCTCCTCCAGGACTGACTGGGTTTTGGTAACCTCATCCCATGTCTGGTGAACAAGATCAGGGTTCTGGTAGTTCTATTACACTCACAGACATGATTCAAACAGTTTTAGAAACTTCAGAGTGTTTTCTATCCAAATCCACTAATAATATGCATATCTTATATTCTGGGGATGAGTAGAAGGAAGTTGAAATTGGGCACGCTATTTATCCAAAAGTGAAAATGCTGCCCCCTATCCTAGAGAAGTCTGTCACGAGAGAGACTACAGTATTTGTATTGTTTTTTTTTCTCCATTTGGAGACTACAGTGCCATGTTACTGTCTGCAAACATTACATTTTGAGGTTAAATACCACGTTCTCTTTTTCTACATACACTACATGACCAAAAGTATGTGGACACCTGCTCTTCAAACATCTCATTCCAAAATCATGGCATTAATATGGAGTTGTTCCCCCCTTTGCTGCTGTAACAGCCTCCACTCTTCTGGGAAGGCTTTCCACTAGATGTTGGAACATTGCTGTGGGGACTTGCTTCCATTCAGCCAGAAGAGCATTAGTGAGGTCGGTCACTGATGTTGGGCGATTAGGCCTGGCTCACAGTCAGCGTTCCAATTCATCCCAAAGGTGTTCGATGGGGTTGAGGTCAGGGCTCTGTGCAGGCCAGTCAAGTTCTTCCACACCGATCTCGACAAACCATTTCTGTATGGACCTCGCTTTGTGCACGGGGGCATTGTCATGCTGAAACAGGAAAGGCCCTTCCCCAAACTGTTCCCACAAAGTTGGAAGCACAATATTGTACAGAATGCCATTGTATGCTGTAACATTAGGATTTCCCTTCACTGGAACTAAGGGGGCTAGCTCGAACCATGAAAAACAGCCCCAGACCATTACTCCTCCTACATCAAACTCTACAATTGGCACTGTGCATTCGGGCAGGTAGCGTTCACCTGGTATCCGCCAAACCCAGATTCGTCAGTTGGACTGCCAGATGGTGAAGCATGATTCATCACTCCAGAGAACGCGTTTCAACTGCTTCAGAGTTCAATGGTGGCGAGCTTTACAAGACTCCAGCCGACGCTTGGCATTGCGCATGGTGATCTTAAGCTTGTGTGCGGCTGCTTGGCCATGGAAGCCCATTTCATGAAGCTCCAGACAAATAAATATTGTGCTGACGTTGCTTCCAGAGGCAGTTTGAAACTCGGTATTGAGTATTG
Organism: Salvelinus namaycush; assembly: GCF_016432855.1. Classification (NCBI taxonomy): domain Eukaryota; kingdom Metazoa; phylum Chordata; class Actinopteri; order Salmoniformes; family Salmonidae; genus Salvelinus; species Salvelinus namaycush. Next base: position 11,476,965 of record NC_052320.1, read on the forward strand.
CAACCGAGGACAGACGATTTTTACGCGCTTCAGCACTCTGCGGTCCTGTCCTGTGAGCTTGCATGGCGTACCACTTCGCGGCTGAGCCGTTGTTTTTCCTAGACGTTTCCACTTCACAATAACAGCACTTACAGTTGACCGGGGCAGATCTAGCAGGGCAGAAATTTGACGAACTGACTTGTTGGAAAGGTGGCATCCTATGACTGTGCCATGTTGAAAGTCACAGAGCTCTTCAGGACAGGCCATTCTACTGCCAATGTTTGTCTATGGAGATTGTGTGGATGTGTGCTCGATTTTATACACCTGTCAGCAACGGGTGTGGCTGAAATAGCCGAATACACTAATTTGAAGGAGTGTCCACATACTTTTGTATATATAGTGTAATTCATAATACATACTCCTCTGTCTAAAGACAAAGCAGAAACCAACACTCGCCCTGTTTTCCTCCAGGAACAAATTACCATCAGTCTGAGCCAGTGTATCCTGCACAAAACATGGACTGGAATGGTATCTTTCCTGACGGAACACCCTTCAAGATGGGCGGTGACAAGCCCCCTGCATATGTGTTTGTATGGAAGACATGGGGTAAAGTGCATCTGCGACCCCTCTCACCTATTAGGGCCTACGTAATTCATGTTTTACTTAATGTCTGCTAAAGATGTTATAAACCTGTAATAACACTGTTATAAGCATGTAATAAGCCATGTTCTTTGCTTTACAGGTCAGTACTGGCAAGTGTCTGATGGCACATCCTCCTCCCTCACCATTGGGACAGACGATGTCCCTCTGGATTCCTACATCGTGGACATTGTAATCTACCACTACCGCAGCCATGAGAAGTTCATCCCTCTGGGATACGCCTCAACACAGTTCTCCATCACTGGTTAGTGTCATAAATGGATGAATGAATGGATGAACGAATTAATGGATGAATGAATGAGTAGCTGACTTGAAAAACAAGATACGTGTCTGAGGGTTTTTCTCCATCTCTATATCTTTAGATCAAATCCCCTTCGCAGTCTCGATGACCCAAGTGAACGACATCAACGAGGCAGACCTGAGCTTCGTCCAGAACAGAGCCATAGCCTTCACCATCAGCCTCCACGACCCCAGCGAGTACCTGAGTGACGCCGACATCACCTACAACTGGGACTTTGGTGACAGCAGCGGGGCGCTCATCTCCAGAGAGCTGACTGTCACCCACACCTATATAGTGGCTGGTGGCTTCAAGCCCCAGGTGGTTGTACAGGCCGTTATCCCTGATAAAGCATGTGCCACACCAGCTGGTGTCAAACCCACTGGTAATGCTGTCACCATCGGGCCTGCAAACCCGGTCGGCACAACAGGTCATTCTCATCTTGAAGCGCTTTAGTCCAGAAGTGAATTTCTAAAGTCTTAACTTGGATTCTTTGCATCCTTAGTGTCTTCAAGAAGAGAGGATGTGGGGAATCATGGAAAATACTTTTGAGATTCACTCAATATGTAGGCTATGCCAGGATTGACAAAGCAAATAGAACATTTAATCGTCCTGTTTCTACCTCCAGTGAGAGCTCCTGCTGCTGATGCGTCAGCTGCTCCAGTGATGGTGGCCACACAGGAAGCTACAATAAATGTAGGCCCATCAGCTCCCGCTGAGACTGACACAGAGGACATCACTGAGGAGGGAGCCTCCACCGCTCGGGACACGAAGATACCTTCTCAAGTTAATCCTGACACTCCAACTGGCCCTGCTGCTGAGGAATTAGAGCCAGCAGGTGCTGTATGTTCTAAACAAATTAACTGTTCATCTAATGTGCTTTAGATTGTTGGATTTTCAATTTAGTAACTGGAATCCATTGTTGTTTCTCCTGATACAGGACAGACTGCTACAGGCCAAGCTCCCGTGGGGATAGTTGTTAAGCATGAAGCCAATGACAAACCCAAGGATGATGACTGTGTGATCTATCGCTATGGGTCCTTCTGCACTGGCATTGACATCGTTGGTAAGTCCACTGTCTCTAAATAAATCAAATCAAATTTTATTTGTCACATGCGCCGAATACAACAGACCTTACAGTGAAATGCTTACTTACAAGCCCTTAACCAACAATGTAGTTTTAAGAAAATACCTAAAAAAAGGCAAGAGATAAGAATAAGAAATAATTAAAGAGTAACATGTAACATGTAAATCTCTATCCTATTATTGTATTTGATTTACATTCAGGATTATTTTACGGACCGTCTTTCTGTCTTTGTCTTCAGAGGGCATTGAGAGTTTGAAGATAGTGCAAGTGGACAATGCTGTGATCAAGATGGATGAATCTGAGGTTGAACGAAACGTAGTGGATCTAACTGTCACCTGCCAAGGGAGGTGAGTATTCCTTCTCCAGACCCAATTAAGGGAGACTGTCTCAGACAATCACACCATTTATTATTTCCCTAAGCAGACAAATCCACTAGGTATGTAGACCTATATTCCACCACTTAGGCACTAGGATCAGTTTCATTGCCCCAGATCACAGGATGCTGCTGAGGGGAGGATGGCTCATAATAATGGCTGGATTGGAGTAAATGGAATGGTATCAAACACATGGAAACCTCGTGTTTAACGTGTTTTATACCATTCCATTCACTCCGTTCCAGCCATTACTATGAGCCCGTCCTCCCCGATTAAGGTGAAACCAGCCACCTTTGCCTCAGATTAATCCTAATCCTGGATTTAAAATCATTCTTGCATTTTAGTCCAGGATTAGTCTGGGTCAGGGAATTCAAATTCAGAAAACTGTAATGTCCTCAGAGAGGCAATTCATCTTGCAGCAGTCATAAAACATATCACATCTAAAAATAAATAGCAAAGGAATCCGGTCCTTAGAGTTTCACTGAGTGTTTCTGACCCTGTGACTGTTCTCCATCCAGCCTTCCCACAGAGGTGTGCACGGTGGTGTCCGATGCAGACTGTTTTATGCCCATCCACACCATGTGTAACACAGTGGCCCCCTCTTCTGAGTGCCAGCTGGTACTGCGTCACTTTTTCAATGACTCCGGCATCTTCTGTATCAACGTGTCCATGACCAACGATGTCAGTCTGGCAGTCACCAGCGCCAAATTTAGCGTGACCGTGGGTATGTACTGTAAGATGTCTGCTCTGCACATCTGCCTCGCCACGTCTTGAACCTGGGTCCCTGGGACAATCAGTCCAACACCTTCAGTCCAACACCTATTGTTATTTGTAATAATATAATTAATATATTGTAATATGATGTTATATTAAGTTGTTTTACACAAATTATTGTCTGGGTTTTTTGGTGGCAGGTTCCAGTCTGTCCTCAGCGGGCACTGTAGCCATGGCGATGGTGGTCCTGATCGTTGCCCTGGTCGCAGGAACCATGGCCTACACTTACAAGTGAGTCACAAATCAACATTGGTCTACTCTAGTCACAGCTCTCTGAAGAGTTCCATATCACCACAAGGTATAACCTTTTCAGCTTGCTTGAGACATGACCCCTATGGTGTCTGTCTACACTGTATAGCCATGTCTCAGGGCAACTGTATGCAGCATATTGTACCATTGATAACACTTTTCTCATGACCTTTTTATCCTTTATTTTACCAGAAGAGTCACATTGAGATTTACATATTTTTGTAAGTGAGCCTTGGAAAAAATGAATGTAATTAATAATTTTCCTTTTGTTCCACAGACGGTTCAAAGCCTACCTTCCTCTGAAGGAGGGGTCTGTGGTTGGCTCCACCTCCCAGAGCGCTGAGAGCAGTCCTGGTTGGAGCTCTGGGTCTCTACTGTTCTGGAACCTTCTGAGTTGATGGGGCCTCATAGAGAACAGCCCACTTCTCGATGACAGGCTGGTGTGAATGGAAAACAACCCATTCAACTGCCAAATACACAACAGCATAGAAACATCTTATTTTCATCTGTCATCTGAAATGTTTTGCTTTTTCTTTTATCGTTTTTTTAATATATTTATTTTTTACTGAAAGTTCATTAATGGATATAATTTGGCTTATTTCCATCAAACTTAAATGTGCATCCTCAAATGTTTATACTGGAAGTTTTATCAGTGAATAGTATTGTAAACTACTGTGAAGTCAGACATTTTTATGTCTTTTCCCCATTAAAATCCACCCAAAACTGTACTAATGTCTTTCTTTTTGTCAAGATAAGGTGGTGAATAAGGTCCAAGAGAACAAATAGCTAATTGATTCAATGTTTTATTAGGTATCATAATAAGATCATGCAACAGTAACAGTGTTTGACAATGGCTTGCCTGCAGGGGCATTTCAATACTCTTCTCCCTCCTCCTCTCCCTCACCCTCAATGGAGTCAACCCCTACCTCTTCATAATCCTTCTCCAGGGCAGCCATGTCCTCTCTGGCCTCAGAGAACTCTCCCTCCTCCATGCCCTCACCCACATACCAGTGCACAAAGGCACGTTTGGCGTACATCAGGTCAAACTTGTGGTCAAGCCGAGCCCAGGCCTCTGCCACAGCAGTGGTGTTGCTCAGCATGCACACAGCCCTCTGGACTTTGGCCAGGTCTCCACCAGGGACTACAGTGGGAGGCTGATAGTTGATGCCAATCTTGAAACCAGTTGGACACCAGTCAACAAACTGAATGGAACGTTTGGTCTTGATGGTGGCAATGGCAGCATTGACATCTTTGGGTACCACGTCACCACGGAACAGAAGGCAGCAAGACATGTACTTGCCGTGGCGAGGGTCACATTTCACCATCTGGTTGGCCGGCTCAAAGCAGGCGTTGGTGATCTCAGAGACAGAGAGCTGCTCATGGTAAGCCTTCTCTGCAGAAGTAACTGGGGCGTAGGTGGCCAGAGGGAAATGGATACGGGGGTAGGGCACCAAGTTGGTCTGGAACTCTGTCAGATCAACATTGAGGGCACCATCAAATCGAAGGGAAGCAGTGATGGAGGAAACGATCTGGCTAATGAGCCTGTTGAGGTTGGTGTAGGTAGGACGCTCAATGTCGAGGTTCCTACGGCAGATGTCATAGATAGCCTCATTATCCACCATGAAGGCACAGTCAGAGTGCTCTAGGGTGGTGTGGGTGGTCAGGATGGAGTTGTAGGGCTCCACCACAGCTGTGGACACCTGGGGAGCTGGGTAGATGGAGAACTCCAGCTTGGACTTCTTGCCGTAGTCAACAGACAGGCGCTCCATCAGCAGGGAGGTGAAACCAGAGCCGGTGCCACCTCCAAAGCTGTGGAAAACTAGGAAGCCCTGAAGGCCTGTGCACTGGTCAGCCTGACGAGAAAGAGGAACACATCAATAAATGGGCAGAAAAACATGTCCACATTATGAACAGATAGTTGATAAAATATTTAATTCAGTCATTCTGAAATTCACACCAGTTTGCGGATCCTGTCCAGCACCAGGTCGATGATCTCTTTGCCAATAGTGTAGTGTCCACGAGCGTAGTTGTTGGCAGCGTCTTCTTTGCCAGTTTGACATACCCTTATTTCAATTAAATGAGAAACAGAAATCTTACCAATAACTGTGGGTTGCAGGTCCACAAACACAGCCCTGGGGACATGCTTTCCAGCCCCAGTCTCACTGAAAAAGGTATTGAAGGAGTCATCTCCTCCGCCGATGGTTTTGTCGCTGGGCATCTGTCCGTCCGGCTGGATCCCATGCTCCAGGCAGTAGAGCTCCCAGCAGGCATTGCCAATCTGGACTCCAGCCTGACCTACATGGACAGAGATACACTCACGCTGGAAAATAAATGGAAAAACATGTAATGTAACAGAATTACAATACATTTGACAAAAATGTACAATTGGCTAAAACACCACCTAGTGGAAGAATGGGTAGGCTACATGTAAACTAGAGAACAGTTACAATGGATAAACTAGAGAACAGTTACAATGGATAAACTAGAGAACAGTTACAATGGAGACAAATCAACTGATGTGCAGAGGAATATTGCCATTTACACCTATAACCATTACTAAGCTGACAAGGAGGTCACATTACATCACTAAGGAATTAAAAGGAAGCTGGGGTGGAATAGGTTTATTTTCAGGGTTAAACTAGACAGTCTACAACTGTAGACACATGTTACAGTAGAGAGAGACATATATTCCCCTTTTGTCCCCACTTAGTCTGCCCTCTCCCACCTAGCAACACAATGGATGACCTTAAGAATAAGATCCCATTTTATTCCAATTTCCTATCCATTACCTGGATAGATAAATAAATGCTGCTGTATTTGATGAATACTGTACAATTCAACTGTGTTCAATAGCTACCAAAAAGTATGCATTCTAAATGTAGTGTTCTTTAATTCCATCCCCATTTTATGTAATAGCCTTGTGATAAACAGAAATAGCATGCAATACCTATCCCAAACGCGTTGATTCAGTTTAAGTAAATTCGTCATTTAAAAGTGGGTTAGCAACACCAAGATGTTGCAAATTCGCCCCTATTTCGAATTCATTGACCGATACAATAAAAATCGACCCATTTTAGCCACTATACGGTCGTGTAGTGATTGTCTCATCATTTGAGAAATTCTCAACAGAAAACATCAAACACGTAATTATTTCAGGCTTATTATTGCTGAAAAACTACATGACTTACCATTTTTTCTGAGGAGGATCGAACAATAAGGGAAAATACAAAGAAATAGCCTACGCAGAGAGATCTCTATTTGTGTCTGAATTAATGGGTGTACTGTATGCTCAGCCCGTCAGCGCCGACGCAACAACTGCTGATGGAGAGGGGCGGCGCTCCCAGATTTATGCACAGCCAGTGCACACTATGTAATGCGCCTGTATGAGGCTGACATTTACGTTTTTAAATCGCTTTGCGATTGAACAAAAAAAAGAAATGTTATGTAGGGAGAAGACATATTTTCTCCAATTGAGGGAATGCATGGGAAGGTAGTGGATTTACCCTAAAGGATGTCCTCTGTCACCCCGTTTAAAGAGATAGTTCACCCCAATTTAAAAAGCATCTTATCACGGATACCACTGAAAGTGAGCAATCCAATGTTTAGATGTAGGGACAGCTTTATCATTATAATTGATGACAAATCAATGGGAGTGACCGTGGAAGCCATGTCAGAATGCTCAAAAAAAACCTGGCAATGTCACCATACCTAAAACAAATACCCACATTTTTAAGTATGGTTATATATAAATTTGCATCCAAAGTCATTTTGTGGAACAGTACCGGATAAATCATGTAGAATGGCAGAATTAGGAGCCAATCCTTCTCACTATCCTCCTCCTATCTCTCCTTCCTCTTTGTCCTAGACTCTCCTCAATGATGATGTCATCCATCTGGGCTGATCACGTGATCACAGTGTCTTGCTGCTGAATGCACTGTGCTGGCCTTAGTGTATGTATGTTAAGGAAGTAATCCGTTTTTCTGTCAACCCATCTATCCAATTCAATACCCACGATGACCAAACATGTATTGACTTTTAGGGCTCAGGTCTCTGCAAGTGCATTTTGGTAATCCAAGCTTTCTGATAAAGCCAGAGCGTACATCATGATACTCATGTTCCCCAGAAGGATTACACAACATCCGATGCTTGAAAATCCTGCATTTTGTCAGACTATCCTGAATACTGGAATTTGGCTGGCAGCTATTTAAATTAAAGTTAACATCAGTTTGTACTACAAAGTCATGTGCTACAAAGTGAATTGTCGCCTCGATACATTCTCTGCAAAATCCACTCAAAAGCATCTGTGACACAAACTACACTAGTTGTATATATCTGTGAATGTATTGTAATGTTTTAAAATTGTATAAACTGACTAAATTTTGCTGGACCCCAGGAAGAGTAGCTGCTTCCGAGGGATCCATAATAAATACAAATACAAATAGCTATTTAGAGCTTTATTTTGAACTTTTCTAAATATAGCCCACCCAGTGAGCAAAAATGGTTGAAATTACGTATTTTCAATCAGTTTTGCTCACTGGGCGGCTTACCAAGCAACAAAGATGTAAAGTGTGGGGTAATACAGTAAGTGTAAGTGTGATTTATGCAAAACAAGACGTGTGGCCCCATGCAAACTGTTCCAGTAGAAGGTCCTCATTCCCCAACAGCTGAGGGACAAGGAGGAGCCTGACATTAAACAGTTGCAAGCAAGAAGAGGGTGGAGTGTTTGAGATGGGAGTGGTCCTCCATGGAATGAGCACACTTATCCTTTAAAGGTCCATTGTAGAAGTTTTTAGTATCTCAATATAAAATAATTTCTGGGTAACACTTAAGTACCTTACTGTGATTGTTTTCGATTAAAATGATCAAAAATAAACAAAAATAGCTTATTTATCAAGCAAGAATTTTGCTAGGACTGTCTGGGAGGGGTCTGAGCAGGGAGGGGAAAACTGAAAATTATCTGTTATTGGCAGAGACGTTTGTAACTCTTTCTTATTGGTCTATTAACTAATGTACCGCCTGGTGACGTCACCAGGCAGGCCAAAACTCCATTCCACCAAAACAGGCTGACATTTCAGGCGGTCTTTTCAAACAACTCTTACACTAAAAGTGCATTATCATAATTTGCACAATTTCACAGTATTATTCCAACCTTATAGTGTGGAAATATACAGTATATAAAACACAGGTAGATCATGTTTTGGACTGCACCGGGCCTTTAATGGAATACAAAGCCTTCAATGCAGTCAAAAAGCAGTTATAGTGTAACGATCGTCTGTTGAATTAGGTGTGGTTGTTATTTTTATTTAAACAGAACACTAAACAAAACGACCCGAAAACACAACAGTTCTGTCAGGTACTCACACAAAACAGAAAACAACTACCCACAAAACCAACATGGAAAATGGCAACCTAAATAGGCTCCCCAATCAGAGACAACGAGAAACAGCTGTCTCTGATTGGGAACCAATTCAGGCCACCATAAACCTACAATCCCCTAGACCATACCAAATCCCCATAGATAAGCAAAACCCCTAGACAAGACAAAAACCCCTAGACAATACAAAAACTAAACAAACCACCCTTGTCACACCCTGACCTAACCAAAAAATAAAGAAAACAAATATAACTAAAGTCAGGGCGTGACATATAGGCCTACTCAGGGGTGTCATGCGCCCCAAAAATCTAAGGGGGCACAAAGTACGTGAGGATGGATGGGTGGGTGGGGGTGGGGGGGTACTGTGGGAGTAGTGGTACTGTGGGGGCTGACCCTTGTGGCTCAGTTGGTATGGCGTTTGCAATGGCGTTTGGTATGGCGTTTGTCAGGGTTGTGGGTTCGTTTCCCACAGGGGACCAGTACAGGGGAAAAGTATGAAAATGTATACACTTTAAGTCCAGAGCTTCTGGTAAATGATTGAAATGTAAAAAATGTCCAGAAGTTGGAGAATTTAGCATTATGCTTAATTCTAAGTAAAAAATAGGTATATTTGTCTCTGCATATCTAAGCATACCTCTTGAGAGGTCTATATCCTCCTGACTGGTGTTTCTTTTCTTTTTTTTTATAAATACGGTATGCTCTTCTGCATCTATGCTAAAATCTGGGTAACAGATTGAAAGGATTGTGAGTCTTATTCAGTACATTTAGTTATTACTTGATTTTCTAAAGTCTACCAACCTTGCCAGCAGGCATGCCAGCTAAGATAGTTAGACTCACTAGGCACAGATGTCAATTCAATGTCTATTCCATGTTGGCTCAACGTAATTATTATTGAAATTATGTGGAAATAATGTTGATTCAATCAGTGTGTGCCCAGCAGGTAGCTACTATAACTTGATAGCCTGAAATGGCTTCTTGGTAGCTAGTTAAGAGGTTGGGAGATTGGGAACCTATCTGGGCTAGCTAAAGCCAACTTCAAATCAAATCAAGCTTTATTTATACAGCACATTTCAGACATGGAATGCAACACAATGTGCTACAGGAAAAAATAAGTAAAACCAATAGAAGAATCATTAAATCAATTCTGAAACTCACAGGCAGCCACTGCAGAGACCTTAACACCTCTGTAATGTGTGCTCTCTGTCTGGTCTTGGTCAGTACCCGTGCATTCTGTATGTTTTGCAGTTGACCAATGGCTTTCTTGGGTAGACCAGACAGGAGAGCATTACAGTAGTCAAGCCCGCTTGTAATAAAAACATGTATCAGAGAGACTCGTCCATTACGACCTGAGAAACACTTTGGCAATGCTCCTCAGGCGGTAAAAAGCTATTATGGTAAAATTACTAATGTGTGATTTGAAATTGAGTTCAGAATCTGAAATAACACCTAGGTTTTTACCTGGTATTTTATCTTTATTGCCTGTGAATTAAAATGTGCAGCTAAATTCTCTCTCTGTGCTTTGGCTCCAACAATAAGTACCTCGGTCTTGTCTTGATTTAGCTGGAGGAAGTTGTGAGCCATTCAAGTATTTAAATCACTAATAAAGTCTAATAATTTATCCATAGAACTATAATCCTCTGTTGACAAAGAAATACAAAATTGTGTATTGTCTGTAGAGCAGTGAAAATCAATGCTGTGCTTTCTGATAACGTTGGCAAGGGGTAACATATATAAACTGAACAGTACCGGAGCCAAAATCGAACCTTGCGGAATGCCACATGTGATATGTATTTTCTCTGAGTTATGTTCACCAAGGGTGACAAAAAAACTATTGACCGGTTAAATAGGTCCTAAACCAATTTAGAACTGGACTGGAGAGGCCAACCCACCTCTCCAGTCTGTCCAGAAGGACATCATGGTCAATAGTGTTGAATGCAGCACTTAAATCTAAGAGTACAAGGACAGAGAGCTGTTTGGCATCTGTGTTGGCTCTAAGATCATGTACCACTTTGACCAATACTGTCTCTGTGCTGTGTTGGGCCTGAAAACCAGATTGGAGTTTTCAAAAATACAGTTGGCACTTAAAAAAAACATTTAGCTGTTTGAAAAACAATTTCTCCAGAATTTTGCTTAACAATAGCTGGCTAGAAACCAGCATTCGTGCAATATTTGGTTCCAGGTGCCAGGTGTATAAGTGACAAAAGACCCTCATATGGCCAAAAGCTGACCTGTAAAGCAAAGAAAATGGCTTATTACATGCTTATAACAGTGTTATTACAGGTTTATAACATCTTTAGCAGACATTAAGTAAAACATGAATTACGTAGGCCCTAATAGGTGAGAGGGGTCGCAGATGCACTTTACCCCATGTCTTCCATACAAACACATATGCAGGGGGCTTGTCACCGCCCATCTTGAAGGGTGTTCCGTCAGGAAAGATACCATTCCAGTCCATGTTTTGTGCAGGATACACTGGCTCAGACTGATGGTAATTTGTTCCTGGAGGAAAACAGGGCGAGTGTTGGTTTCTGCTTTGTCTTTAGACAGAGGAGTATGTATTATGAATTACACTATATATACAAAAGTATGTGGACACTCCTTCAAATTAGTGTATTCGGCTATTTCAGCCACACCCGTTGCTGACAGGTGTATAAAATCGAGCACACATCCACACAATCTCCATAGACAAACATTGGCAGTAGAATGGCCTGTCCTGAAGAGCTCTGTGACTTTCAACATGGCACAGTCATAGGATGCCACCTTTCCAACAAGTCAGTTCGTCAAATTTCTGCCCTGCTAGATCTGCCCCGGTCAACTGTAAGTGCTGTTATTGTGAAGTGGAAACGTCTAGGAAAAACAACGGCTCAGCCGCGAAGTGGTACGCCATGCAAGCTCACAGGACAGGACCGCAGAGTGCTGAAGCGCGTAAAAATCGTCTGTCCTCGGTTGCAATACTCAATACCGAGTTTCAAACTGCCTCTGGAAGCAACGTCAGCACAATATTTATTTGTCTGGAGCTTCATGAAATGGGCTTCCATGGCCAAGCAGCCGCACACAAGCTTAAGATCACCATGCGCAATGCCAAGCGTCGGCTGGAGTCTTGTAAAGCTCGCCACCATTGAACTCTGAAGCAGTTGAAACGCGTTCTCTGGAGTGATGAATCATGCTTCACCATCTGGCAGTCCAACTGACGAATCTGGGTTTGGCGGATACCAGGTGAACGCTACCTGCCCGAATGCACAGTGCCAATTGTAGAGTTTGATGTAGGAGGAGTAATGGTCTGGGGCTGTTTTTCATGGTTCGAGCTAGCCCCCTTAGTTCCAGTGAAGGGAAATCCTAATGTTACAGCATACAATGGCATTCTGTACAATATTGTGCTTCCAACTTTGTGGGAACAGTTTGGGGAAGGGCCTTTCCTGTTTCAGCATGACAATGCCCCCGTGCACAAAGCGAGGTCCATACAGAAATGGTTTGTCGAGATCGGTGTGGAAGAACTTGACTGGCCTGCACAGAGCCCTGACCTCAACCCCATCGAACACCTTTGGGATGAATTGGAACGCTGACTGTGAGCCAGGCCTAATCGCCCAACATCAGTGACCGACCTCACTAATGCTCTTCTGGCTGAATGGAAGCAAGTCCCCACAGCAATGTTCCAACATCTAGTGGAAAGCCTTCCCAGAAGAGTGGAGGCTGTTACAGCAGCAAAGGGGGGAACAACTCCATATTAATGCCATGATTTTGGAATGAGATGTTTGAAGAGCAGGTGTCCACATACTTTTGGTCATGTAGTGTATGTAGAAAAAGAGAACGTGGTATTTAACCTCAAAATGTAATGTTTGCAGACAGTAACATGGCACTGTAGTCTCCAAATGGAGAAAAAAAAACAATACAAATACTGTAGTCTCTCTCGTGACAGACTTCTCTAGGATAGGGGGCAGCATTTTCACTTTTGGATAAATAGCGTGCCCAATTTCAACTTCCTTCTACTCATCCCCAGAATATAAGATATGCATATTATTAGTGGATTTGGATAGAAAACACTCTGAAGTTTCTAAAACTGTTTGAATCATGTCTGTGAGTGTAATAGAACTACCAGAACCCTGATCTTGTTCACCAGACATGGGATGAGGTTACCAAAACCCAGTCAGTCCTGGAGGAGGATTTACCATTGACGGTGCAGTTCTCAGCCCACACCACCTCTCCATCGGGCGTGACCTTCTGGTTGTGTGGGAACTGCAGCTCGATGGTAAAGGTCACATTGGCTCCAGTCAGGGTCGGTGCATCATTACCCACAATGAACTTCACCTTGCCACCTGTTGGGAAGAATGTACACTTTGAAGTCAATATCATTAGTATACTATTTCACAGAGATTACTTGACTTACTTTACATAAAGTGAGCAGAGGTCATCCAAAAATGTCCACACATTTCAGTGTTATTCCAACCTCATAGTGTGGAAATATATATAAAACACAGGAAAATCAAATGTTGGACTGCATTGGGCCTTTAAACCCCTTTACTGTATGAGCAGCAGAGGTAATCCACAAATGTCCACAAATTTCACAGAGATATTCCTGTCACCATCAGTGTACACACATTGTGTTGAGACAGAGGATAATTGTGCATAGCTTTCCAAGAGTCTTTGTACCGAGGATCTTCATCTTTCCAGACTGGATACATTTTCGTATTCCATTATGGATATCGTGTGCAGCGACTTTTGGGCTCTGGAATATAATCATAGAAATGACATAAAAGCAGAGCATGCATTCATTAGAGTTGAAAAGGAAGGAGCTGACCACACTTTCAGTTGCAACCTTAAAGGAGGGCACTGATAAACACTGATTATTTTCATATGCAGTAGTAGTATGTTTGCTTTTTAATCCCGAGTTGGGATTAAACGCCGGTCATCCATAAATGGCACCCTAGCCAAAATCACAATACGGATATCCCAATTGGGGGAGACCGCAAGGTGCTTATCAAGAGTATGATTGTTACAATAGGCTACTGTATTGTGCAATGATCCCACCAACGGTACAAGTTTACTGTTAAATTAAGAATTAACAGCCGCTGACAGATACTCTCTATATTGTTTGGAATTAATGTAAACTGCTGATTGGTGACAAATGACACTCTTGATTTTTAACAATTAATTTAAAGCTCATGCTACTTGACCTATGTTGAAGATAGCATGCATTACTGCATTGGATCTTCCTAGAGGCCCTATGACTGCAATGATGCTTCCCCATAAAATCAAGGATGTCAACAGGTTTAATTCAGATTTGTGCAATGTTTGCAAAGCATTTGGCTATCAAAACGGACAATCTCCATTGAAAGGGTTTTAGTCCAGGACTAGGCTTCATCTGTGTCTGGGAAACTGACCCTTGGTCATGCAAAGGGCACATAGTGTTGCACTGTGGAGCCTCTTTCGTAAAGCATCTAAGACAAGACCAAATGCAGTGTTCCTCAATACACTGAAAGGTTTGAATAAAACAAGTGTTGCCTGAAATGCCAGATGTGCTGGTCCATTTTTAGCCCAGTGGGCATGTCTAACTTGATAATTTTTTTGTGCAATATGATCATTATCTGGCTAATAATGGGGGCCTCAAGGGGGGAAAAAATGGTTCGGTGAGGGCCCTCAAGGGGAAAAAAATGGTTCGGTGAGGGGCCTCAAGGGGAAAAAAATGTCCGGTGAGGGGGCCTTAAGGGGAAAAAAATAGTCTGGTGAGGGGGCCCCCACATTGGGAAATCCTGGTGAGCCACAGCCTTAAATGAGGAATAAATCCCTTTTGTAATTTTAAAAATGACTTTCTTGAAAACATATAATGTAGATATTCCTGGATTATCTGGTATACATAATGATATCCAGAGTGGCTGTACTTACTTGCTGTAGCAGATGAAAAAAGTGCCAGCACCAACACTGCAAGAGCTGTCCCTGTCCTCATGTCCTAAGTGTGCACGCTTCCTTTCCACTTTAAATATGGAACATCCCTTTTCTTCTCCTACACTGCAGGTCAGAACAAACTCACAAAAGCATTGTGATTCCTGGCTTTATAAATGCTCTAATCTCTGACATAACAGCAGTAGTACTAGACCCCTCCTACCCTACTGAAACCTGTGATCCCACCTCCCCAAAGGCACTAGTGACCTATCTGGTTTTCCTAGAACTGTAAAGGAGGGCTCACTTATGTAAGGCACATAATGAAATGGAGATTCAAATGTATTTTACATGCACGATTTAGGTTGACCTTTGTAGACCATGTGTACAAGATTTCAGAAGATACCTGAGTGTAAGAAAGAAGTTTAACTTGTCTGGTGACACAGGGAGTAATTTGGGGAGTGACGTCCACCAATCCAGTTAAAAGTAAGACATGAATAAAAGAGAACATACCTGTTGTGATTATTTCCCATTAGGCTGTGCAGAGTCTTGGGACTCAGGAAATTATTTCTGTCTTCTTTATCTTAGTTTGTTTCCATACTGTAGCCTTATAAACTCACTATTACCTACACATCCTCATGAGTGAACTTAGATTCATACTGTATTTGTTAATCTGATTACGGATGGGTGCAACAACTTGTGAAATCAGAAGTCTACCTTCCCAAGGCATTGAGTTAATAAAGCTGCATACAAACATGGCCTCTTTCTTGCTTTCTTGAGTAAGGCAGCTCCAAAATGCAGGTGTTTCAGCCTAGCTCAGTGCTTTCTGTGGTGGTGGGGCAGCCAGCGGAAAGTACAGAACGTAGGGTTTGGTAATGTTCTCTAGTTGCGCAGTGATTTGCTCAGTGTTCTGCCACTCTTGGGGACACTACGTCACCGCGAAATATACAGGGATCGCAAGAAAGTTCAAACTCCCTTGGGTGCTGCCATAGATTTACATTAGACATGCCCATCCAAGAAGGCTCAAGGTCATTGGCCACAGAAAAAATTATGTCAAATCATGTTATATATTTTTTATATTTTACCCCCTTTATTCTCCCCAATTTTGTGAAATCCAATTGGTAGTTACGATCTTCAATCAAATGTATTTATAAAGCCCTTCTTACATCAGCTGATGTCACAAAGTGCTGTACAGAAACCCAGCCTAAAACCCCAAACAGCAAGCAATGCAGGTGTAGAAGCACAGTGGCTAGGAATAACTCCCTAGAAAGGCTGGAACCTAGGAAGAGACCTAGAGAGGAACCAGGCTATGAGGGGTGGCCAGTCCTCTTCTGGCTGTGCCAGGTGGAGATTATAACAGAACATGGCCAAGATGTTCAAATGTTAATTGATGACCAGCAGGGTCAGATAATAATAATCATAGTGGTTGTAGATGGTGCAAGGAGTAAATGTCATGAGTAAATGTCAGTTGGCTTTTCATAGCCGATTATTCAGTGTATCTCTACAGCACCTGCTGTCTCTAGAGTTGAAACTGGAGCAGCAGCACGACCAGGTGGACTGGGGACAGCAAGGAGTCAGCAGGCCAGGTAGTCCTGTGGCATGGTCCTAGGGCTCAGGTCCTCCGAGAGAAATAGAGAAAGATAGAGAGAGAGAAAGAGAGAGAGAGAGAAAAATAGAGAAAAAGAGAGAGATACTTAAATTCACACAGGACACCGGATAAGACAGGAGAAATACTCCAGATATAACAGACTGACCCTACCCCCCCAACACATAAACTATTGCAGCATAAATACTGGAGGCTGAGTCAGGAGGGGTCGGGAGACACTGTGGCCCCGTCTGACGATACCCCCGGACAGGGCCAAACAGGCAGGATATAACCCCACCCACTTTGCCAAAGCACAGCCCCCACACCACTAGAGGGATATCTTCAACCACCAACTTACTATCCTGAGACAAGGCCGAGTATAGCCCACGAAGATCTCCCCCACGGCACGAACCCGGGGGGGGGGGGGCGGGGCGCCAACTCGGACAGGAAGATCACGTCAGTGACTCAACCCACTCAAGTGACGCACCCCTCCTAGGGACGGCATGGAAGAGCACCAGTAAGTCAGTGACTCAGCCCCCATAATAGGGTTTGAGGTAGAGAATCCCAGTGAAGAGATGGGAACCGGCCAGGCAGATACAGCAATGGAGGTTCGTTGATCCAGTGCCTTTCCGTTCATCTTGTCTCATCGCTGCAAGGTCGAGAGCCATGCGTCCTCCAAAACATGACCTGCCAAGCCGCAATGCTTCTTGACACACCGCTTGCTTAACCCGAAAACCAGTAGCATCAATGTGTAGGGTGAAACACCGTCTAACTGATGACCGAAGTTAGCATGCAGGCCCCCGGCCCGCCACAAGGAGTCGCTAGAACACAATGAGACAAGGAAATCTTCCCGGCCAAACCCTTCCCTAACCACGCAGAGCCAATTGTGCACCGCCCCATGGGGCTCCCGGTCACGGACACTGTGACACAGCATGGGATAAAATCCAAGACAGTAGTGGCGCCTCAGCACTGCGATGCAGTGCCTTAGACAGCTGCGCCAAAATCACGCTATATCTACTGTAGTTTTGATTGGACTGATCATGTCATACACTGATCAACACTGATCAACATCATACCTTCAAAATCTTAGCTAGCAAGCTAGACAAGCAGTCATCTTCATGAATCACATCGACAATCTACTGGCAAATCCTTTTCAATCTTTGTGATATGAAGAGAAATTATAGATAAAACGTATATCAGTGCTCATCGGCCATTGGACATTACACAAGTTGTAAATCACAAATTCAACATGAGGGGTTTGGAAGGAATCAGTGGCTAACTGCAAGAGTTGCAAAGCAATCATTATTTTGCTTCCCCTGCTATTCAGTGGAGAGGGTGTGTGGTCCCAGTCTGGGTTTAAGGGTCACTTTTCCTAGCTTAACAGGATAAACATTCACAAGCAACACCATGGGCCAGAAAAGGTTGAATACATTGGTCATGCTGTCAATCCGGCGTGACTTCTGCTGCGTTCAAAACAACTGGAAACTCAGAACTGGGAAATCTCAGATTTCAGTGAGTTCAAGACAACTGGGAACTCGGAAAAGAACAAGCTCCAACTAGGAAAATATGTTTTGAGCGGTCATCCAATTCGAAATTCCAAGTCAGGAACTCAGACCTCTTTCTAGAGCTCCGACCTGACGTCATGATTTAACATAGTTTTTTTCTGAGTTCAGTTGTCTTGAAAGCACCATACATCCAGAGAATGCCAGATTTTGATGACAAAGTTTCATGACAAAATTTGCAAGCAAGGACCGCCGCGCCACCTTCCTTTTCAAGTGAGCACAGCACAACGGTGAGTCCAAAAATGTCTTGTATACTGGTGCATCAATTATGTAATATGCCGGTGAGATATTTTAACATTTTTTATTTCACCTTTATTTTACCAGGTAGGCTAGTTGAGAACAAGTTCTCATTTACAACTGCGACCTGGCCAAGAAAAAGCAAAGCATTGTGACACAGGCAACAACACAGAGTTACACATGGAATAAACAATAAACAAGCCAATAACACAATAAACAAGTCAATGACACAGTAGAAAAAAAGAAAGTCTATATACAGTTTGTGCAAAAGGCATGAGGAGGTAGGCAATAAATAGGCCATAGGAGCGAATAATTACAATTTAGCAGATTAACACTGGAGTGAACAATGAGCAGATGATGATGTGCAAGTAGAGATACTGGTGTGCAAAAGAGCAGAAAAGTAAATAAAAACTGTATGGGGATGAGGTTGGTAGATTGGGTGGGCTATTTACAGATGGACTATGTACAGCTGCAGCGATAAGTTAGATGCTCAGATAGGTGATGTTTAAAGTTGGTGAGGGAAATAAAAGTCTCCAACTTCAGCGATTTTTGCAATTCGTTCCAGTCACTGGCAGCAGAGAACTGGAAGGAAAGGTGGCCAAATGAGGTGTTGGCTTTGGGGATGATCAGTGAGATATACCTGCTGGAACGTGTGCTACGGGTGGGTGTTGTTATCGTGACCAGTGAACTGAGATAAGGCGAAGCTTTACCTAGCATAGACTTATAGATGACCTGGAGCAAGTGGGTCTGGTGACGAATATGTAGCGAGGGCCAGCCGACTAGAGCATACAGGTCGCAGTGGTGGGTGGTATAAGGTGATTTGGTAACAAAACGGATGGCACTGTGATAGACTGCATCCAGTTTGCTGAGTAGAGTATTGGAAGCTATTTTGTAAATGACATGGCCGAAGTCGAGGATCGGTAGGATAGTCATTTTTACTAGGGTAAGTTTGGCGGCGTGAGTGAAGGAGGCTTTGTTGCGAAATAGAAAGCCGATTCTAGATTTGATTTTGGATTGGATATGTTTAATATGAGTCTGGAAGGAGAGTTTACAGTCTAACCAGACACCTAGGTATTTATAGTTGTCCACATATTCTAGGTCGGAACCGTCCAGGGTGGTGATGCTAGTCGTGCGGGCGGGTGCGGGCAGCGAACGGTTGAAAAGCATGCATTTGGTTTTACTAGCGTTTAAGAGCAGTTGGAGGCCACGGAAGGAGTGTTGTATGGCATTGAAGCTCGTTTGGAGGTTAGTTAGCACAGTGTCCAAGGAAGGGCCAGAAGTATACAGAATGGTGTCGTCTGCGTAGAGGTGGATCAGGGAATCGCCCGCAGCAAGAACATCATTGATATATACCAGAGAAAAGAGTCGGCCTGAGAATTGAACCCTGTGGTACCCCCATAGAGACTGCCAGAGGTCCGGACAACATGCCCTCCGATTTGATACACTGAACTCTGTCTGCAAAGTAGTTGGTGAACCAGGCGAGGCAGTCATTAGAAAAACCAAGGCTATTGAGTATGCCGTTAAGAATACGGTGATTGACAGAGTCGAAAGCCTTGGCCAGGTCGATGAAGACGGCTGCACAGTACTGTCTTTTATCGATGGCGGTTATGATATCGTTCAGTACCTTGAGCGTGGCTGAGGTGCACCCGTGACCGGCTCGGAAACCGTATTGCACAGCGGAGAAGGTACGGTGAGATTCTAAATGGTCAGTGATCTGTTTATTAACTTGGCTTTCTAAGACTTTAGATAGGCAGGGCAGGATGGATATAGGTCTGTAACAGTTTGGGTTTAGGGTGTCACCCCCTTTGAAGAGGGGGATGACCGCGGCAGCTTTCCAATCTTTAGGGATCTCGGACGATACGAAAGAGAGGTTGAACAGGATGGTAATAGGGGTTGCAACAATGGCGGCGGATAGTTTTAGAAAGAGAGGGTCTAGATTGTCTAGCCCAGCTGATTTGTACGGGTCCAGGTCTTGCAGCTCTTTCAGAACATTTGTTATCTAGATTTGGGTGAAGGAGAAGCTGGGGAGGCTTGAGCGAGTAGCTGCGGGGGGGGGGGAGGGGGGGGGAGCTGTTGGCCGGCATGGCCAGCCGTTGAGAAATGCTAATTGAAATTTCGATTATTATGGATTTATCAGTGGTGACCGTGTTACCTAGCCTCCATGCAGTGGGCAGCTGGGAGGAGGTGCTCTTGTTCTCCATGGACTTTACAGTGTCCCAAAACCTTTTGGAGTTAGAGCTACAGGATGCACATTTCTGCTTGAAAAAGCTAGCCTTTGCTTTCCTGACTGACTGCGTGTATTGGTTCCTGACTTCCCTAAACAGTTGCATATCGCGGGGACTATTCGATGCTGTTGCAATCCGCCACAGGATGTTTTTTTGCTGGTCAAGGGCAGTCAGGTCTGGAGTGAACCAAGGGCTATATCTGTTCTTAGTTCTGCATTTTTTGAACGGGGCATGCTTATCTAAGATGGTGAGGAAATTACTTTTAAAGAATGACCAGGCATCCTCGACTGACGGGATGAGGTCAATATCCTTCCAGGATACCTGGGCCAGGTCGATTAGAAAGGCCTGCTCGCAGAAGTGTTTTAGGGAGCGTTTGACAGTGATGAGGGGTGGTCGTTTGACCGCGTACCCATAGCGGATACAGGCAATGAGGCAGTGATCGCTGAGATCCTGATTGAAAACAGCGGAAGTGTATTTGGAGGGCAAGTTGGTCAGGATAATGTCTATGAGGGTGCCCATGTTTACGGATTTAGGGTTGTACCTGGTGGGTTCCTTGATGATTTGTGTGAGATTGAGGGCATCTAGCTTAGATTGTGGGACTGCCGAGGTGTTAAGCATATCCCTGTTTAGGTCACCTAACAGAACAAACTCTGAAGCTAGATGGGGGGCGATCAATTCACAAATGGTGTCCAGGGCACAGCTGGGAGCAGAGGGGGTTCAATAGCAGGCGGCAACAGTGAGAGACTTATTTCTGGAGAGATACATTTTTAAAATTAGAAGTTCGAACTGTTTGGGTATAGACCTGGAAAGTATGACAGAACTTTGCAGGCTATCTCTGCAGTAGATTGCAACTCCTCCCCCTTTGGCAGTTCTATCTTGACAGAAAATGTTGTAGTTGGGTATGGAAATCTCAGAATATTTGGTGGCCTTCCTAAGCCAGGATTCAGACACGGCAAGGACATCAGGGTTGGCAGAGAGTAAAATAAACTTAGGGAGGAGGCTTCTGATGTTAACATGCATGAAACCAAGGCTTTTTCGATCACAGAAGTCAACAAATGAGGGTACCTGGGGACCCGCAGGGCCTGGGTTTACCTCCACATCACCCGCGGAACAGAGGAGGAGTAGGATGAGGGTACGGTTAAAGGCTATCAAAACTGGTCGCCTAGAGCGTTGGGGACAAAGAATAAAAGGAGCAGATTTCTGGGCGTGGTAGAATAGATTCAGGGCATAACGTGCAGACAGAGGTATGGTGGGGTGCGGGTACAGTGGAGGTAAGCCCAGGCACTGAGTGATGATAAGAGAGGTTGTATCTCTGGACATGCTGGTTATAAAATGGGTAAGGTCTGTAGCTAAGAAAGTGTACTGTAGCTAAGAAAGTAATAATTTAAAAAAAGTAAAATCATACTTTTTGGAGAAATGTCCTCTGGTCTGATGAAACAGAAATAGAACTGTTTGGCCATAATGACCATCGTTATGTTTGGAGGAAAAAGGGGGAGGCTTGCAAGCCGAAGAACACCATCCCAACCGTGAAGCATGGGGGTGGCAGCGTCATGTTGTGGGGGTGCCTTGCTGCAAGAGGGACTGGTGCACTTCACAAAATAGATGGCATCATGAGGCAGGAAAATTATGTGGATATATTGAAGCAACATCTCAAGACATCAGTCAGGAAGTTAAAGCTTGGTCGCAAATGGGTCTTCCAAATGGACAATGACCCCAAGCATACTTCCAAAGTTGTGGCAAAATGGCTTAAGGACAACAAAGTCAAGGTATTGGAGTGGCCATCACAAAGCCCTGACCTCAATCCTATGGAAAATCTGTGGGCAGAACTGAAAAGGAGTGTGCGAGCAAGGAGGCATACAAACCTGACTCAGTTATACCAGCTCTGTCAGGATAAATGGGCCCAAAATTCACCCAACTTATTGTGGGAAGCTTGTGGAAGGCTACCCGAAATGTTTGACCCAAGTTAAACAATTTAAAGGCAATGCTACCAAATACTAATTGAGTGTACGTAAACTTCTGACCCACTGGGAATGTTATGAAATAAATAAAATCTGAAATAAATAATTCTCTCTACTATTATTCTGACATTTCACATTCTTAAAATAAAGTGGTGATCCTAACTGACCTAAAACAGGAATTTTTACTTGGATTAAATGTCAGGAATGATGAAAAACTGAGTTTAAATGTATTTGGCTAAGGTATATGTAAACTTCCGACTTCAACTGTAGCTTAAAGACTGTTTTAGAGAAATGTCATCATCGAATATTGTCAGAACTTTCATTGTCTGCTTATATGCCCCCTTTATTTATCCTACGATTCTGACTTGGTGTACAGGGAGAATACAGTAAGAACAGCCCATGTTCTGAATTATGTTGCTGTACATTTACAGCACAAATAGTTATATTGACTACGTCCATCTTAACTTGCTCATTACTGTCTTAATCATAATTACGGATTGCCTCTTATCCGCTCATCGGTCCCTTATGCCATAGTTTGTACATCTCAATTGTCAGTAGAAACCACATTTGTTTAAGCAAGTCAGCCATGTGTTCAGCGAATGTGACAAATAAAGTTTGATTTGATATCTGCTATGTTTTTTTAAAGGCAGTAAATGAGGCTGAATGAACTGTTTCGCTGCCAGACAATGCTCCGCTGATAGTCAGGTGTAGTGGTGGAAAGGATTAACACCATGGTGGTGAAAAGAAGGCTCTGCTGTTGGGACAGCTTTATGCAGGCTCTAACAGTTTGTGGGCACCATTTGTCACTGTTATAGTGCAATTTATGTGTTGTTTAGCTTTGCATGCATGCATCAACAGCAAAACAATTGGGGAGTGTCGTGTCATTGGCTATGCCGGATTAAGTGATATGACATGCTATTCTATAAAATCCTTTCTCTGTAATTAATATTACCTGATTGAGCTAATCATGTAAATGTAATTAACTAGAAAGTCGGGGCACCACGAAATAGTGTTTATAGAGCTGTTATCTTCCGAATAAACTCTTAAAGACCAAGTAATATTTTACATCAATAGCAGTGAATATTAATCTCATCTGAAAGTTGTAAATTCTTGGTTATCTTCACGAACCCTGGCTAACAAGTTGAATCAGCAATACAAAATTGGGTTTAATTATTTATTTACTAAATACCTAACTAATCACACAGAATTACATATACACAGAATGCAAATTATGTCATACAGAAAACGTCCCTGGTGGACGGAGCCGACATAACGGCTGGTTACACAAAGGAAAGGTGGTTGGGTTTGAGTGAAAGAGCGGGAAGACTGAGGAACAAAGGGATAAGCTATGCTATCGTAAATACAGTATCTTATGCATTCTAAATTACCACCCATTTGGAGAAGGGAAATGCAATAATATATTTACTCTGAGCTGCGCTTCGGTAGGTTGGTCGTAGATGCTGGCCGTGTTGGCCAACAGAGATCTTCCTGTCCTCGGAAGAATGTCACTGGTGGTAAATTGGAAACGTTGTAGTATCGTCATTGTGTGTTAGACTGGATACGTCGTCCGTCCTTTCCTAGCCCACGTTTATAGCGGCCGCTGCTAACTCAACGGCTAGGAGGTATCACTTCTGTAGTGAATAAGAGTTCAAAGTTCATACCAATCGCAACCAAAGCTCATGCTAAGGTTGGCTTCGTTCTGTAGTTATTATCTGAATCCTTCTGACATCGGACCGTCGTCCTAATGTACCCGGAACAGCAAGTTATTTGCCCTTTTAACGCAGAGGCTGCAGGCCTCGTGTACTCGGAACAGGAGGTTACATTTTCGTCAAGGGCTTATATAGTGGAGGGAGAGAAGGGTGTGTTTCATAGTTTATAACCCATGTCTCTTCACAGGGGCGGGCCACTGATTGAGCAGAGCTCTAACTTTATAAAAACCCAATTCTCTCATTTGGAAGCTAAAATTACATTTAATCTTTTCACAAATAGTTTCATATTCAAATATTTAAATTGCACAACAATTCCTTGTGAATCTGATAACTAGAATGTGTAGACTTTCCCAGATACATTTTATGTCGTCCTGTCATCAGTCATGATGTCTCAGATGACAACCGAACTGACATCATATTCAACTGGTTCTATTACCGAAATATGGTTCCTTCCCCCCACTTGTTTGATGTTCCCAGACTCTCTATGTTTAACAAAGGCTATTCAAGACTCCTTCAGTAGAGTCAGAGAGAGAGGGAAGGGAGAAAGGTATTTATGGGGGGGGTCATAAACCTTACCCACAGGCCAACGTCATGACAGGAGTTTGCCTCACCAAGATTTACATTCTAAAATCGCCACTAAATATCTACTATGGTGTGTACAGTAGATGTACTTCTTATAGGATACTGTAAGAAGTCTAGTGAAACTGCTGGAGTGTTGAGAATGTTACTAGCTTTTATTAAAATTGGGTAATTACCAGTGATGTATATAAACCCTGGATTGGTGTTTGCTATGTATTGGCTATTGAGAGGCGTTGAAAACACCGGTCGGCCATATTGGTACTCCACGAGTAAAAGCATTCCTCCATAGGAATGAATGGAATTCTAAAGTATTTCAATTAAATTACATGTATTTAAGTATTCTGTAGCGGGGACATAGATTTCAGTAATCTCTAAAAAATTATACTTCAGGGAAAAAATGGTTTTGTATGTTTAGCTCACATAATATAATTTAAAAGTAAGCATTAAGGTGTCTGTAATATGATAAACGTGTCATAAACAAATGTAGTCATTAATAAATGAATTTCTATTGCTTCCAAAATATTTTTTACAATATAATAAAATGCCTTATTAGTCATCTAGTATAGCCTATATATAAATCATTGGTGATTACAGAGTCACGTGTGAAAACTCAGTGCTAATAAGTGAATAGCCATTTAAAATACAACCTGGACCCATTGCATTTAGGCCAATCTGGACTCAATATGTCCCAAAGTAGTCCTAATGATTCTGGGATTTACCCTCAAATAGTTGCAGCTCTATTCTAATGAGGCTATTCAGTATTAAAATATTCTGACAATCCGAGCAATAATGATTAAATCTTGCCAGAATAAACAGTGAATGAAATACCACAACACTCTTGATGCATAAATTCAACAATCTGAGGTATAATAACTGGAATACAGAGGAAGTTGTACTGATTAGTGAAGCGTTTCTGTGTCAACAGAACAATAGGTCATACAATGCTGTTAAGAGAGACTACTTACAAGCAGGAAAAATGGCAGGAATGTAAAGTTAATAAAGATTACTAGGGCGCTTGTGACTCCTAAATTCATGCAGCTTTGTCCTCTCCTCCCTTTAGAACCATAAAAGTCAGTGTAAAAAAAAAAAGTGTATTAATATTTTATGGTCAAATTGTGAGACTGTTTAAACAATGTCACCATTCAGAGCAAAGATATATAATTACTCTCTCCTAATTTTCTATTTAATATTCCTAACTTAACACTTACATCTAAGAAAAACTACACATTGTAAATAAATGCTTTTGTCTTTTTTAGAAAATAAATGCATTCTTTAATAGCTCAATGCGATTCAAAATAATGTAAGCAAATGCTTCTACCATGTATGTCCAAGTAAACATGTGAATCTCTCTTCAGTTATCACTCTCGCTGTGAGGAGAGGTGTTGGAGGCAGTTCATGAATCGGCGCGGGGTGTCCCACTCTGAGCCAAAGTGCTGAGCATCTCATTGTCAGACGACAGCGCAGCCAGATGTGCGGCCAACTCGCTCTGCTTTGCCTCAACAACGTCCTCCCGAACAGACAGCATTATCTCTGCCACGAGTCTTTTGGATGAGTCTATATTAAAGATAGACTCCTTGTCTGAGCGGTCCACCGCTCTTAATGAATAAAAAATACATTTAATATGTGCAGCGCTTTTCATAACAGAGTTCTCAAAGCTCTACGAAAGCTCTACAAAAATAAAAACATTTAGAATCAAGGCTGTTCAAATATCAACAGTGGGCTAGGTGTTAAAAAGCTTTTCAGATTAGGCCTATGAGAAAGAGAGTATTACCTTGGCCTCTGGGACTCTGGAGTTGAGAATTCTCCCTCGAATGATGATGGACTGGTCGATCGCATTGTCTCAGTTGGGAAATGAAAAGCACCCCTGCAAACTGTGTAAATGTGCATCTTTTTGGGGGGCTCCTCTGGAACCTTCCTAAGGCGAAGCACTGGGCGCCGTGGCAGCCGCACCTTTGGCTTTCCCTCTGGAGGAGTAGGGACGAGGCCAGAGACATTGAAGACTGATTTGGAAGAGGTCAGGAGGGATTTGGACAGACTGTCTTCTTCGTCTGTGGAGGAAATCCTTCGGGCCTCTTTGTCAATATGGATATCAGATCGACTGGAGGGAAACTCCAATGAGCTCCGACAGTTGCTCATGGCATAAAGTGAGGATGATGCTGAGACATCCTTTTGCAACTGTGTCAGTTTCAATTCTGTGCCGTATGAAACTTCCTTTGAGGTTGAAGTAGGCACACCAATTACGGAGAGAGAGTCAATGCTTCTACTGAGGTGAGTAGCATTTTCAATGTCTGGCAGCCTCACCTTTGGCTTTCCCTCTGGAGGAGTAGGGACGAGGCCAGAGACATTGAAGACTGATTTGGAAGAGGTCAGGAGGGATTTGGACAGACTGTCTTCTTCGTCTGTGGAGGAAATCCTTTGGGCCTCTTTGTCAATAGGGATATCAGATCGACTGGAGGGAAACTCCAATGAGCTCCGACAGTTGCTCATGGCATAAAGTGAGGATGATGCAGAGACATCCTTTTGCAACTGTGTCAGTTTTAATTCTGTGCCGTATGAAACTTCCTTTGAGGTTGAAGTAGGCACACCAATTACGGAGAGAGAGTCAATGCTTCTACTGAGATGAGTGGCATTTTCAATGTCTTCAGGATTCTTCAAAGCATCAAGGTAGGACATTGACAGGCATCCTTTGACGGGCATGCAATTGACTGGGGATGCTGGTTTTGAAGTAATTACCTTCTGAAGATCAAGGTCTTCCTGTGAGGATATTGCACCAGCGCTCCGTCTGAGGAAACCATCCTCATCCAGTAGGTCATCACAGACAGTGTCCATGAGGCCTGAGGCAATATATTTTATCTTCAGGGATGACATCCAGGTCCCTGGATATCCCTCAAAATCTTCAGTTGAGTAAGATGCTACATCATCTAGGTCAGGCTGGAGTCCAGCCACATTAGGAACAAATGGTGTGTTGCTTGCCTTGAGAGAGGTTCCCATAGCACCCAAAATGTTGCTGACAGCATTGATGGCAGTCTGGCTTGCCTTGGGGGAAATCGTCCTGTTGGGAGAATCTTGTCTAATCATATTGATTATTTTAGTGTTGACCTGCTCCAGAACTTTGATGATTTGGTCTTTGGCAGTAGACTGTAGTTTGGGGGTAAGTGAAATGGCATCTACGTTGGCATTCATGGTCTCACTGGCTTTCCCGGTCAGCTGACAGGCCTGGTCTTTACTGAGTTTTCTGGATACACTTTTCAACATATCCTCAATAATTTCTTTCTCTGAGCAGTCCTCGCTTTTGAGGTTCACCGATCCAAATTGAGGCAAAGAGACAGAATGTCTTACCTCATTCCTCACAGATTGGGCCAGGGTTTCTTTGAAAGGTTCTGTGCTAATTTGGTCCAGAACTCCATCCACAAGGGTGACATAGAGGTTAGGGAAAGAGGTGCTTCTGGTGGCCTGGTGAGCTTTCCTTCTAGGGGATGAGTTAAAGACATAACTTACTCTAATGACTCTTTTTTCATCCGTATTCTTCTCACCTGGAGATATGAGCGCTGTGTCTTGGATCAAAATTGGCTTTACCTCATGGTCTTCAATCTTTACTGCAGGGACCTGTGATTTTGTGTGGCGTTCATCAGATCCAGACAGGCTGCTCTGAATTGGTCCAGGAACAACAACATTTGATGTACCTTCTTCAGGATCGTCATGTAGTAGGGCTAGTGGCTGGTCGTCTAAAATCCTTTCACTGCACATATCGATGGCATCTTCCACTAAATCATCAGCGATCAACTCAACTTTTGCAGAGGCCATTGATTTCGCTGGGTGCTCGCCTGTTGCCTCAGAGAGCATTCCTTCCATATCTGCTCTGGAAGTAGTACAAGAACATGGAACACTGGCCATCACAGTTGTCTCCATGTCACCCAGAAGACTGCTCACAGCATTGATGGCTGTTCGGCTTACCTTTGGAGATAGAATCAGAATAATTTATCGCCATGCAACAAATGCAGTGGTGTAAAGTACTTAAGTAAAAATACTTTAAAGTACTACTTCAGTAGTTTATTTGGGTATCTGTACTTCACTATTTATATATTTTTGACAACTTTTACTTCTACTTCACTACATTCCTCATGAAAATAAAGTACTTTTTACTCCATACATTTTCCCTGTCATCCAAAAGTACTCATTACATTTTGAATGCTTAGCAGGACAGGAAAATAGTCCAATTCACACATTTATCAAGAGAACATCCCTGGCAGACTCACTAAATACACACGCTTCATTTGTAAGTGTTGGAGTGTGCTCCTGGCTATCTGTAATTTAAAATTACAAAAAAATGGTGCTGTTTGGTTTGCTTAATATAAGGAATTTTAAATGATTTATACTTTTACTTTTGATTCTTAGATATATTTAAAACCAAATACTTTTAGACTTTTACTTAAGTAGTATCTTACTGGGTGACTCATTTTTACTTGAGTCATTTTCTATTAAGGTATCTTCACTTTTACTCAAATATGACAATTGGGTACTTTTTCCACCACTGAACAAATGATACTAGGAATGTATCTTGGTGTTGCAAATAGAAGCATCCCCATCAACAATCACATCAACAATCAATCAGATCACCATCAACACAGATAAAACATCAACACAAATACATTAAGAACACCTGCTCTTTCTATGACATAGACTGACCAGGTGAATCCAGGTGAAAGCTATGATCCCTTATGGATATCACCTGTTAATTCCACTTCAAATCAGCATAGATGAAGGGGAGGAGACAGGTTAAAGAAGGATTTTTAAGCACTGGGACCATGTGTGTGCCATTTAAATGGTGAATGGGCAAGACAAAACATTTAATTGCCTTTGAACGGGGTATAGTAGTAGGTGCCAGGCACACCAGCTTGTGTCAAGAACTGCAACGCTCCTAGGTTTTTCACGCTCAACAGTTCCAAGAATAGTCCACAACCCAATGGACATCCAGCCAACTTGACACAACTGTGGGAAGCATTGGAGTCAACATGGGCCACCATCCCTGTGGAATGCTTTCGACACCACTCAATATTAGATTAGGAAGGTGTTCCTAATGCTTAGTATACTCAGTGTACATGACCTCCCTTGTAGGAAAAGTGTCATGGCATCACACAGCACATATAAATGTTGCATACAACATTACACAGTACATACAACATTAATATATTGACTTACTTCTGGGGATAGACATCTCTTGGGAGAACCCTTCTTGATCTTGACAACAAAATTTGTCTTGACCTCCTGGAAAACTTTCTGTATCAGTTGTGCTGCAGCAGATTCTAGTCTGTAGATCTCTTCTTCATCTGTAGCCTCTTCAGCCACGGTGCTAGAGCTTGTTCCTCCGCACTGTCGGGATACTTCCTTCAGCATATCCTCTAGCATTTTCCTCTCAAAGTAATTATCAATTTGAAGGTTCAACAATCCACATCCAGGCATAGAAAGGGTGCGTCTCACCTCATTCTTCACTGATTGGGCCAGATTGTCTTTGAAGGGTTCTGTGCTGAAGTGGTCCATAACTGCATCCACAACAAGTCCATACAGGTTGGGAAGAGAAGCGCTTCTGGTGGCTGCATTTTCTTTCTTCACCTTGTGCAAGAGAATAGGCTTTGAAACAACTTCTTCAGTATTGACTGAGGGGACAGAAAGGACGTTGTCTGTTTCACTGGTGTTACCATTCTCTACTCTTTCTTCTTTGCATTCTACAGTGGTTGTGGTATCCGTCTCCTGGGACGAGATTGATGCAGCTGCGGAGGCCTCTGAGCTGCTTGTCTTACTGTTGTTTTCTGCAACCTCTGAAGTGTCAGATGAAAACACCATTCCATAACTGGGAGAGTTGGATAAAGATGAGATCACTGGCTCCGAGGGAAGTATTTCCAGAGTCAGGGAAGGAGCTTTTTCTACAAAAGAGATTTGTATGTCACTTCTGATAGCCCTTGAGTTGATTGGTTGTTCATCTCTTTCACCCTGATGCTCAGGAAAAGCCAGCTCGAATAGGATGCTGTCATATGCAGTGCTAATAAGGTCACAGGCGACACCTTCTAGTTTTGAACAGGAATCTCGGCGGTTCTCGGGGTCTGCCTTTTTTAATGCAGTCAATGCAGGTGGCTGAATGTTTGTTATACCTGAGGTGCCTTCTTCAGCATCACAGTCTAGTGCAAGCTCTTCAATGTTTTCCTCATTTAATAAGTGTCTAATGTCTTCCAAAACATTGCTTACCACATCAATGGCTGTTTGGCTGGCCTTTGCAGAGACAACTCTGAATTGGGTAGGGGAGTCTTCTCGGATCATTACGATAACCTGCTCCTGGACTTCCTCCAGAACATCAGTGATCAACGTTGTCACATAGGCGTTTATGTCTTCTCCGTTGGCCATCCGCTCCTCTGGTTCTGGATCATCTGCTTGAGCATTGGGTTTGATTGTGTTTCCCCCACGGAGTCTGCAGGCAGGTTCATTGCTAGGATTGGCCGCTCGAGAGACGCACTTCAACACATCGTAAGCGATTCTGGCACTCAGAGCCCTTTGTGCCGCTGGTGTAGACCCTGGAATCGTCAGTTTGACCTCATCCCTGATTGACTCCGCCAGCTGCTTCCTGACAAGCTTGGAGCCTAAGTGGTCGAGGATGACAGATTTCAGCTGAGCTCTGTCTGGGATGCTTTGTCCCTTGATGGCTTTGAAGATCCTAAAAACAGGTTCTTGGAAACCCTTCAGCGGTGCCAGACCATCCAGGCATGGTCTCCTCTGGAGTGGTGCAAGGCTTGGTCTCCTCTGTAGCATGGCTGGCTTTTCCTTAGATTTCCCTATTAATAACACACACACATTTTAAAAAATGTATTTAATTTAGCATTCACTGACTATGAACATACTCTGAAAGATATTTCGTAATGAAATTATGGTTCTTTAGTAAGGAAATGTTCTTACCTGACAGAGAAACTGTTTTCTTTACAGTTTTGGAGTGAGCAGGTTTGAGAGCAGGCTGAGCAGATGCTATAATAGATTTTTTTTTTTTAAATACAAAATACGATATGATATACAGCACAACACATTCAACTGCTCCTTGTAGGTTGCATTTGGCATAGTCATTTAAACATTGCTTAACTGTGTGATGAATTCAAATGAACTCTTACCTGGTTTTTCAAATATTTCTTCCAGCAGCTTATTTGGTTTGATAGAGGCCTCTCTCAACCTCTCAAACTCCTGGAGGTTTTTCAATTCCTCTTCCATTATCCTCAACTGAATAGCCTGTTTTTGTTCCATAATGCACATTTTCTGTGAAGAACATAGAGTCCAAAAATAGCAACTTAGCATCCACAAAAGTTGAGGTAAAATTATTTCTTAATTTTCATGATTTATTCAAACGTGAAAATAATTGTGGGTAGTTTTGTGAAGTATGATGAAAGTGTGACATTTGTACCTTTCTGATTCGCTTTTCTTTGGCCTCTTTCATATACTTGGCCTTGTTCAAATCGTGCCTCACATCCTTTTCAATGAGTTTCAGCCTGGATCGCTCCTTAGAAACCCAATCCTCTTTAAACTCTCTCTCTTGGTCATACAACGCAGTTTGCAGGCCATATTTCTGTCCCCTGTCCCTATCAATACATTAAACAGATGAGTCATGACATTGCCAACACAGAGTAGGCCTATATAACTCTACTTTATTACCTCATGCACTTCTTGCCTACCTGGAACCAATAGTTGACTGCAGATGCTTCAGGTTCTGTGCTCCTTTATTCAGTAAGTACTCTATCATATCTTCCAGGGTAACGTCCTTAGGTATATGGCCTTCCTCTTGCAACTGAACCATTCTCAGTATCTGTTCCTTCTTAAATATGATAAATACAATTTTTGTACATTTTAAACACTTATCTACCTAATAAAATACATGTTACATTGTTTTTAGAGTGATGAATGATCATTTCACATTTTCTCGTGAAAATAACATGTGTGATCTTCACAGAAGTTCACATTTAAGAACGCAGTCAAACTGCCCACATACCAACTTTTTGCTGTACGTTTTATGATGGTCAGTCTTGACCGTATCCAGGTAATGTTTGTATGTGTTATACTCCTTTAATGAGCATACAACCTTGAGAAGAGAGAGAATCAAAATGTTTCTTGCTATAATACTCCTGGAGTTAATTATCGGTAAAGCTTACAGTCTTCTACTACACTGTTCAGAAACAATAATATTAACTTCAAACTTACGTTGTCCTCTTTAGTGATGAAGTTTCGCTTCTTTAACTTCTCATGCATTTCCTTCTGATGGAAGTATTCATTGAGGTTTGGGTCATGCAAACTGTTGTACGTCGGCCTCATAATGTGACAGTTTGGGTCACTGAGGTTGAAATCAGATGTAGGCTGATACAACTGAAGGAACAAGGATATAAACAAAAAAAATAAACATTCTACTGGATCCTTCTTCCATTCTAAAGCACCACTCTACTGGACCCTTCTTCTATTCTACTGCACCATTCTACTGGACCCTTCTTCTATTCTACTGCACCATTCTACTGGACCTTTCTTCTATTCTACTGGACCCTTCTTCTATTCTACTGCACCATTCTTTAAAAAAATGTTATACTGTATCCTGTTAAATATATGTTCTGCTTACCTTTTTA
Organism: Salvelinus namaycush; assembly: GCF_016432855.1. Lineage (NCBI taxonomy): Eukaryota > Metazoa > Chordata > Actinopteri > Salmoniformes > Salmonidae > Salvelinus > Salvelinus namaycush. The sequence goes on from NC_052320.1 coordinate 11,510,107, forward strand.
CCCAGGCTGGCTCTATGAAATTTAAAGGCGACCCCAGGTAGGACCGGAAGCTTTGTCATGGCAGGCAATCTGCTGCTCACTGACGGCTTTGTTTCTATCATGATCTGAGGAGGCTTCCCTTTCAGTGGACGAGTTTGCTTCTCTGGTCGCGAGGGTATCTGACACAGGGGCTTTGAGGTCTTCTCCTGAAAACAGCAACATAGCAATAATGTATTTCTTACAAACTCACCTGTGATAGTTCATCCGACCATTATGACATGGCGGCGAGCCTGATATGTCATCATAGGTTGACGCCCAATGAACTACTGTTGCCATAGCCTGAGTGCCAATCTATTTGTTTTTTATATCAACTCCCTGCCACTCACTGTCATGCCAAATATGATTTTTGGCTTAGCTATAAGAGCAATGAAGTTGACAAGAGCACAAACAGATCTGGGCCCAGGCTACTGTTGCCACAGAGATTCTAATTATGTGACCTGTGTCTGACCAGTCGCAGTGCATGTGTAAAATCACTGGGGAAGCTGTGGGAGTAAATGGTACATATAGGGACAGATATAAATTTGTACATCAGACCACAGGAGGAGAAGGCGACACATAGGCGCATAGGACAGCTGGACACACTAATGTTAGAGGGACACATAGTCTGCTGATCCTAATAAGGGCAAACATACCAAAGAGCACACCAAGCTAAACATAAGTACGAAGGCCAAAGACATAGGCCCATAGGATAGATGGACATATATTATTTTTAGGACAAGAAGGGGTCCTGCCACCATTATAACCTAACTGAAAGCAGATATGGGCGTTATTGGGCGTGAACAAGCAGGAAGCTTAAACTGAAAGATAATGGTGGCAGATGGACTAAGGGAAGGAACTTCATTTGCATGTGGGATGGACTCATTTGATGTATGTGTATAAGAACAGAGCCAGTACTTATGGAAGTTGGTCTTTTCCGCGGACTGACACGGCTTCTGATATTTTGTATTAAAAGCCTTTATTGAATTCACAAGTTCTTGTAAGTGTTATATTTGTAATACGATTTTCCACGACAAAGCCAAGACAGTAAAAAAGCCATATTACAACCTATGTTGTGATATTTGCTCTTTATACAACGGCTGGATCTAACCCTGAATGCTGATTGGTTTAAAGCTAATTCCAGCCAGTGTCTATTCCACAAGTTACCACCGGCTAAATCTATGATGTTAAAATGCCTATTTACTCTGTTCCATCTGACTGCGTAATCCACTGTCTCGTCAGTCCAGGCAGGGAAGTTAAAACTTGATCTCCACTGTAAAAAGCATCTAGACATTATTTAACAATTATTTTATACTAACAGTGAGTTTTCAACAGCAGAGATTTGTATAAACCTTGCTGTCTGTCTCTCCGACATTTGCAACATTGTTTCAATATTCAAATTTGATCTCCAACTGTCCCATAGTAATGAACGTGTAGGGGTCGGGTTTTGGGACGAGAGAGAGAGGCAGACAGCATTTCTCAGCCAGTCAAAATCACGAATCAGCTGGCATGATTTTTATGGATATATACAAAGAAATGTCAAGTGAAAAAAGGTAAAATAAAACTAAGTGCAGGTAGTTTGCAGTCTTTCCAGCTTCAGTTTGAAGTTATTGTGTTAGCTGTGTTGTTGGCTAGCTCCTCTGAACAACAGTGTCCTAAAAACAGAACAGATGGCGCCGACAGATATGGCAGCTCTGCTTCTAGCTCCTAAGCAACTTTGCAGTATTTTTTTTGTGTGTGTTATTTGTTACATTATTAGCCCAGAAAATGTTTTGTGTTATTAGATGCAGCCGGAAAGAACTTTTGGATATCAGAACGGCGGTACCTCACTTTTCGGAATTGGATCCTTTGTTCATACCCCCCAGGGCAATTTAACTTATTCCAAAGGTTGCTCCAAAACACTGCCGGCGGAGAAGAGGTATTTGGAGTGGACTTCTAGTCCGACTGTGGAGGCGTGCACACCATCCACCGCTTCAGAGTATATTACTTGCTAATGTTCAGTCTCTGGATAATAAAGTAGACGAGCTCAGGGCGAGGATCTCCTTCCAGAGAGACATCAGGCATTGTGACATACTCTGTTTCACGGAAACATGGCTCTCTCGGGATATACTGTCCCCGTCCATACAGCCATCTGGGTTCTCAGTACATCGCGCAGACAGGAATAAAGAACTCTCCAGGAAGAAGAAAGACGGGGGTGTATGTTTCATGATTAACCACTCATGGTGTGATTGATATAACATACAGAAACTCAAGTCCTTTTGTTCACCCGACCTAGAATACCTCACAATGAAATGCCGACCATATTACCGCCCAAGAGAATTTTTGGGGGTTATAGTCACAGCCGTGTATATTCCCCCTCAAGCCGATACCACGATGGCCCTGAAAGAACTACACTTGACTTTATTCCATCTGGAAACCACAGATCCTGAGGCCGCATTTATTGTAGCTGGGGATTTTAACAAAGCAAATTTGAGGAAAACGCTATAAAACGCTGTGGATTTTAACAAAGCAAATGAGGAAAACGTTACTGAAGTTCTACCAACACATTGACTGTGGTCAATATTCCTCCTCAAGCAGATACCACGACAGCCCTCAAAGAACAACACTGGACTTTATGCAAACTGGAAACCACATATCCTAAGGCCGCATTTATTGTAGCTGGGGATTTTAACAAAGCAAATTTGAGGAAAATGCTATCAAAGTTCTACCAATACATTGACTGTAGTACTCGTGCTGGTAAAACATTGGACCACTGCTACTCAACTTTTCGAAATGCCTAGAAGGCCCTCCCCCGCCCTTCCTTCGGCAAATCTGATCACGACTCCATTTTGCTCCTCCCTTCCTATAGGCAGAAACTCAAACAGGAAGTATCCGTGCTAAGGTCTATTCAATGCTGTTCTGACCAATCGGAATCCATGCTTCAAGATTCAAGCCCACGCTTTTAGTTTGTTTTCATAGGCTACCTAGCTACAATTTGTGCTGTCCTAACTTCCTCGCATTTGGCAACAATGAACCAATTATGTTAGCTAGCTAGTTAATGTGAGTCTACTAGGCTACATATTGAACTTCAATCGTCTCAGGCCAGTGGCATGAATTTATGGTTAGATCAGAATTGCCGTTATAATCATTGGCCTGTACAGAGAATTAAGTCAAAACCTCAAGTCTAAATCCCTATCTCCATCCATGCCTCAGGAAAGGGCCGATTTAGCAAACTAGCTACTGCAAGACATCAACACAAGAAGACTAGAAATCAACACCCTTTTCTGACAATGATGACGTTTTGCTCAGGGTGTGATTTGATTGGTGTGAAGCCAAATCGGCCTCCCTTGGGGGGCATTTTGCTGCACCAGGACAACCCACAGTTGAGCTCAGCTCAATGCTGATTGGCCAACAAAATCAAAAAATCAATCAGATTCAGCGACTTGCGAATTTACGGATAATTATGATAACACAGAGACAAAAGAGAAATTATTTTATATTTTTATTGGTTAAATATTTGGGAAAGCCTGGCTTCCCTTGGCATCTATGAATACACACCACTGTGTCTGAGTTTGAACTGGAGTCATCTGCATGCCACAAGACTGTGTTAGCCCACTGCTGACCGAATGTCTAGGCTCTAGCTCAAGTATTAGGCAAGGTTATTCTGTTCACGGAACCACCGCTACACTTCACCCCTCCCCTGACCTCCTCTCACAACACCCCAGCAGCTGATAGACATCAACTGTGCGATCAAGGTCCAATGGCACCAATGAGACTGACTGTGATTGAACCCAGATCATATCCACACCACAAGACTGAGGGCATTAGTTTATGTGGCCCGGGTTACCTCGGTGGGAGGAGTTTGAACTGGTTGAAAAGTGATTGCATTCGTTTTGGAACCGCACCGCCTCCTGGGGGTGAGCCAGGTGCCCCGCTCTGGCCGAAGGCGAAGTCGGCTCAAAACAAAAGTGACGTAATTATTAAGCTCATGGAGTGATGAGTAGGATTATGTGTTTTCACATGCAAAAGTGATTGCTTTGATAAAAACGCTTTATCTGCCTTCCCAATGAAAACTAGTTTGAAGATGCACCATGCTGCCTTGTTGACAACATGACCGACTGGCGCAGATTACTGTTGTATTGAGAAGGGTGCTCCTTCCTCCCTGCTTTCACCCAATGATGTGACTGGCCATTGCCTGGTTCAACCCGGGCCAGCGTAATAGAACTCCCTCACTGTGTGTGTTGGCCAGAGGGTTGTTGCCAGAGGCCGGATCCATAGGATGTCCCAAGGATACCGCCTAGCATCAACCATGAGACTGACTGGGTTTGAACCGAGGTGAATCTGCATGTCACAAGACTGTGTTAGCCCACTGAGCTTAAATCTAGGCATTAGCTCAGACAGATAACACACATTTCAGGCAGGGTTACTCATCACACAAGAATAATTCACTTTGTAGTCCTTTGTAGCTCAGTTCAGAGCACGGGACTTGTAAACTTTGATGACAATTAAGCTTGATTCACATAGTCCTACTGTTTATGTTCAGACTTCATATTATTGGAGTACACAATCGTCTATTTTACCTTTTCAATTACACAATACTTAGGCTAGACAATTGTTTACAAGTTTAGCAAAATGCAAAGGTGAAAGCAAAAGTGTTTACCTGACTGCTTTTAAAAACGTCGTTCTCCATTGCACAGCATGACAGGAAAGAGCAAAATGCCTCTGAACATGATTATTTGTCAATACATATGCATCATAATGTAGTGAGAATACTGTACCATCTGTGACGCAACGCATTGGCATATCCGAAATTCCATTAATTATACCGCATGTATTGGAGTCACATTGTTTAATTTTTCCCTTCTAAATCTGTTGGATAAAAAAAGTAAGGATCAATGTATATAATTAACGATTTAGGCCTATCAATAAAGATATTTTACATGAAAAACTGGGCTATACATTTCATTGTGTCAAAGCAAATTACTAAAGTTACACAGAATTTACACACAAAAACAAAAAAAGATTTATGATAGCAATTTTACTGGATTTTACTGAAGAAGCAGACGGGTCGATTTCTGATGGATGAAACAGATTCCGCATTTAATTATCCAAGTCGTAACGGGCATTCCCGAGTCTTTTCGGTGACTGGTATCATTTGTCTCCATTCACCTAAGGAGCCGTTAATTTTGCTCCCAACGGGCTTGTCGTTCAGTAGTTCTTAGGAATTGACCTAAAACCATGATAAAATTGTCAATATATAATTTAAATCGTAAAAAGTTGCCTACCAGATCGTGAAATTTGAGTTCAAATACACTTTTACCTGACCAGATTATTAGATGGCCTGCAAAAACAAATTGAGAAAAAAATGTAATGCACTGAAAAAATGAGCCCGAACTAGACTGAGGCTCCTCACTAGATTGTTCCTGCACTGAGCAATTACCATCTTCAGTGAATATTTTTATAATTTGTCAGCAGATGATCGATGTCTGGATTCTGGGGCTCAAAAAGCAATAACAGTAGGCTATGCAAATCAGGAAGCCAAATTAACGGCTCTTTCACAGCTGCAATTCGGTTCCCGACGGTCACCAAAAAGAGCCGTTCAAAGAGAGTCGTTCGTTCGCGAATGACCTACCACTACAACAAAGCAAGATGGCTGAAGTTGTGGAACTCCAGAAACTAAAGGTTGTTAACCCGTTTTAGCTTAGTTTGAAACGTCTAATACCGGTATTATATTTTGGGGAAATCAAGTATTGTATGTTGTTAGCTATCTTTACTTTGTAAATCATGATCTAGCACGCTGGGGATCTTCGGACACAAAGAGTCGTAGGTAGCTAGCTAGCAGATGCTAGCGGACAGGACGGAAATAGTCCATGCTTGCTGCACGGTGTAGCTAGCTAACAAGGCATTTTGAGGTTTGAGATATCCATGCGTGTATTGGGTTGGGGTGGCTTTGTTATTCAACGAGGGCCAAAGTTTGCTCTGCTACTGCTGTGAAGTTGGCAACTGACATCAGCGCATGCGCGACTACAAGGGAATGAATGAATGAAATTGTACAGGATGTTTGGCCTAACGTTCAAGCACTTCGCTGTTGGGCAGTAACATTTGAATTGCAAAAATTGCCATTTAGTAGGAAATCTCAAATGTAATCTAACCAGTAATCTACACTCATGTCTCTCCCACAGCTTGCTGAACTGAAGCATGAGTGTGAAACCAGGGGTCTAGATGTGAAGGGCAACAAAGTGGAACTGATCACACGACTACAGGCTTATCTGGAGGAACATGGTGAGCATGCAATAATGTATGGACTAAATACACATGGGGTCAGGTTCCCATACTCTAATAAAGCCTGGTGCTGTTTCCAATCAATCAAATGTATTTATACAGCCCTTTTACATCAGCTGATATCAAATCAGCCGATGTCAATCAAATCACATTTTATTGGTCGCATACACATATAGCAGATGTTATTGCGGATGTAGCGGAATGCTTGTGTTCCTAGCTCCAACAGTGCAGTAATATCTAACGACACACAAATCTAAAAGTATGAAAGTGGAATTAAGAAATATTAGGATGAGCCATGTTGGAGTTGAGTGTGTGTGTGATGGGATTTATGGACAGTGTGGATATAATACGTAGTATATCTGAAGAATACGTGAATAGAATAGTATATGTACAGCAATAGTTGAATAGCATGGCCTTGACTAGAATACAGGATATACATATGAAATGGGGAAAATGGTATTAAACATTTATTGAAGTGACAAGTGTTCCATGTCTATGTACATGGGGCATCAGCCTCTAAGGTGCAGGGATGAGTAACCGGGTGATAGCCAGCTAGTGACTAAGTTCAGGGCAGGATACTGGGTGGAGGCCGGCTAGTGATGGTTATTTAAGTCTGATTGTCTTGAGATAGAAGCTGTTTTTCAGTCTCTTGGTCCCAGTTTGGATGCACCTGTACAAACCTCGCCTTCTGGATGATAGTAGGGTGAACAATCCGTGGCTCATTTGGCTGAGGTCCTTGATTATGTAATTGGCCTTCCTGTGACACTGGGGGCTGTAGATATCCTGAAGGGCAGGCAGTGTGATATGTTGGGCTGACCGCACCACCCTCTGGATAGCCCTGCGGTTGTGTACGGTGCAGTTACCGTACCAGGCAATGCTACAGCCCGACAAGATGTAGGCAATGATACAGCCTGACAAGATGCTCTCAATGGTGCATCGGTAAAAATGTGAGGGTCTTAGGGGCCACATTTCTTCAACCTCCTGTTGCGCCTTGTTCACCACATCGTCTGTATGGGTGGACCATTTCAGATTATCAGTGATGTGTATGTTGAGGAACTTTAAGCTTTTCACCTTCTCCACTGCGGCCCCATCGATGTGGATGGGTGCGTGCTCCCTCTGCTCTCTCCTGAAGCCACGATCAGCTCCTTTGTTTTGTTGAGGTTATTTTCCTAGCACCACTCCGCCAAGGCACTCCTCCTTCCTGTAGGCTGTCTCGTCATTTTTGGTAATCAGGCTGTTGTCATCTGCAAACTTGATGATTTGAATTGGGCTATGAAAGTGTAACTTGCTGAATTCCAAATAAACTTATACTAGCCCCTACCCCTTGACACCCTTTTATATTTAAAAGGTGTGAGCAATATGGTGAAAAGTCTACCCAGTCTATGAAATGGTCAGGTGAATCATAAGCCTGATTTTCATCCTAAACAGAGGATGACATGGGCCTAAATGAAGATGATGTTCTGGGAGAAGAGCCAGAGGTAAGCCTGGTTTTAAACCACTATAGCAGCAATGGCACTTCGTGTATGGATTAGATGGGTTCCACCATGTCCAGTAGAATTTTGATCATACAGTATAAAGTCACTTTGTACATGCTGCAATTGCTTATGTGAAATATCTGCTAGGAAAATAAATGTAAAATCGTAGGTGCATTTCTTGATGATGCTTTATGCATTTGAACATGTAGGACCTCACGAAAGAGGATGCCATCACTGAGGATAATGACAAGAAACCCATAGTGTCTGAGGAGTAAGTTTTTCCTTTTATGTGAACACACATTGAAGAGTGACATTTTCTCCATTTTCCTGATGATCTGATGTCCCTATTGAAATATGTTAATCATGTGATTTTAATGTGTTTTAGGACGGCTGAAAAGAAAGTGGTAAAAATCACACCCCCAGCGTCTGTGGATGAGGTAATATGATGCTTGCTGCAATCTCACCAGTCATGACAAGTCTTCAATGCAATGGTGGTGTGCTAACCTTATAATTAAAATGTTTTATCCTGTTTTCCCAGAGGGTACAGAAAAGAGCAGAACGCTTCAATGTCCCTGCGTCAGCTGATGGCAAGAAGGCCATACGTGCTGCCCGGTCAGTATCCCACAAATATTCCCCACACTATTGATAGGGCATATCTATTAACCTATATTGACAATTTGCATTGTGTTTCCCCCCCCCCCCCCAACCCCTTTACGCTGCTGCTACTCTCATATATGCATAGTCACTTTAACTATACATTCATGTACATACTAGCTCAATGGGGCCGACCAACCAGTGCTCCCGCACATTGGGAAACCGGGCTATCTGCATTGTGTCCCACTACCTGCCAACCCCTCTTTTACACTACTGCTATTCTCTGTTCATCATATATATATGCATTGTCACTTTAACCATATCTACATGTACATACTACCTCAATCAGCCTGACTAACCTGTCTGTATGTAGCCTCGCTACTGTATATAGCCTGTCTTTTTACTGTTTTATTTATTTACCTATTGTTAACCTTATACCTTTTTTGCAATATTGGTTAGAGCCTGTAAGTAAGCATTTCACTAAGGTCTACACCTGTTGTATTTGCGCACGTGACAAATAAACTTTGATTTGATTAAATATGTATTGTGTTCAGGTTTGGTTTGCCCGCTGCTGCACCTCCAACTTCCACCCCAGGTCAGTGTGAATCTTCCAGTGGTTTTATTATTATTTTTTAAATCCAAGAACCATAACCTGCAGTCAGTTTATAAACAAGTGTTGAACAACCTCATTATCACAAGTAATTATGTTTTCTCCTGCATTTGCACTCTGGTTTTAATTAGTGTTTCTCTCTATCAAAGGTGTTACTGTGAATAAATCCACTGTGAGTAATCCAAATATGTGATAAACAGTGACCTCCCCTCATTTAAATAATGTAACCATAAGTGACCCAGAAGATTTAATCAAACATCTATCTCTGTGTAGGCGGTCAGCGTTGAACAGCTAAAAAAGCGAGCAGAGCGATTTGGCGGGAACGTTTCTTCAGTTTCCAAGAAGGTGAGCGCCTAGGGATAGAGCAGCTTCTATCCTCCCTGGACAGCTTTAGGTACACCTATCTAGTACTGCCTTAGACCCCCCCCCCCCTTTGCCTCCAGAACAGCCTGAATTCATCAGTGCTTTCTAAAAGGTGTCGGAAACATTTCACAGGGATGTTAGTCCATGCTAGTGCGATAGCATCACGCAGTTGTTGCAGATTGTACGGAGGTACATTCATGCTGCGGACAGCCTTTTCCATCTCATCCAAAAAATGCTCTACTGGGTTGAGGTCTGGGGACTGTGCAGGCCACTCAAGTAAACTGAATTCGCTGTCATGTTCCATGCAATGTTTTTCTACTCAAATTGTCCAGTGTTTGAACGCGTGCCCACTGGAACCACTTCTTGTTTTTAGCTGATGGGAATGGATCCCGGTGTGATCGTCTGCTGCAATAGCCCATCTGTGACAAGGATTGATGAGTTGTGTGTTCCGAGATGCCGTTCTGCGCCGTTATTTGCCTGTTTGTGGCCCGCCTGTTAGCTTGCACCATTCTTGCCATTCTCCTTTAACCTCAACATGTTTTCACCCACAGGAGTGCTGCTGACCAGATGTTTTTTTGTTTGCTGCACCATTCTTGGTAAACCTTAGACACCGTCATGCTTAAAAAGCCCAGGAGTGCGGAAGTTTGAGATACTGGATCCGGTGCACCTGGCACCGTAGATTATACCACACTCAGTTGCTTAGGTCACTCCTTTTGACAAGTCTAACGTTCTATCGAACAGTAACTGAATGCCTCTGCCTGGTTTATATAACAAGCCACAGCCAAGTAACGCACTGTCTGTAGGGGCGATCCATTTTCGTGAATGGGGTGGTGTACCTAATGAACTGTATAGTGTGTATTTTTGACTACAGGGCATCCTGAAAGAAATACTCAATTGCAACTTTGTGATTATTACACTTCAGCATTTCTGATTAAGCCACCTCCAAGTTAAATATTTAAGACCATATGTCAAATCACATTTTATTGGTCACATACACATTTAGCAGATGTTATTGTGGGTGTAGCAAAATGCTTGTGTGTTACAGGTTGAGGAAGATGAAAAGCTGAAGAAGCGGAAAGAAAGATTTGGGATCCTCGCTGCGGTTACACCTGACGTTGAGGTATGTTTTCACATTCTGTATTGAATCAATACAGGTATTATACAATTTCTTTGATACTTAATACCGTAGAGATTTTTTTTTAGTGGTTACATTTTTTTCCCACAGGCAAAGAAACGGAAGCGTTCTGAACGATTTGGAAATGTGACTGTGTAAATTGTGGTATTTACAGATGTTTTATGTTTATTTTATTTTGTTGCAAACAGAACTGAAATGTACTGTATATAGCTTGTCAATTATCAGTTGCATTACATTTTGTCATTAAAGTTGTTTTCAATTATTTTCTGTGATTCTTTCTATGGGTTTGCTACTTGATTATCATCTAGTTGTACCAAGTGGAGTACACGGCCTGGTAGCAGGGCACCCGCCTCATTGGGTCCCCCAAGATAGCAACTAACTACTTTTTAGCTACTTTGCAACTACTTAGCATGCTCGCTAACCCTTCCCCTAACCTCACTTCGTACCATATGTTTTTCAAATTCGTACCATAAAATGTATGATGGACATCCACAAATTAATACACACCAAGTGACTCGGATTTACATACAGGATAATATGAAATGTCCTGAGACCGGGTTGGTTTGTGAGTAATTCTGCTGAGTAGTAATAAGAATAGTCATGGATTTCTTTGAAATAGCAATTTCTAAGAAGAATCTCGGTCGCTTTTAAAATCGAAGCAAAAATGTTGGATTTATTGGGCGATGTCTTCCACACCTTCAGATGGGCCGTTCAGAAAGCCTATCTTGAGCGGAGGGAGCATTGATACAGCCAGGCAGGGAGGTAGAAACACTCGGACACAGCAGGCCCCGGAGTTCTTCATAGGGGACATGGTCGTCTGACGTTCACAGCTCCTCAATTGGTAGGCTGAATTATCCACTACTGAAGGGTGGTTATTCCACGACTGTAAAAGCGACCAGACCACCACACCTGCAATAATACAAAACAGTCCCCAGACGAGGCGATATTCTGCATCCCACGTCCAAACCGGGAATATGTTATAGATTAACTCACCCTTGTCTCCTGATTGTAGGCCCTTTGCATTTACTTTTCTGTCAGGCCTTGGACACCAGAGAGGTTTTGTTTATTTGCCACAGATGTTTAGAAATTATGTTTAGGGACATATGGCATATGTACGCCATCCACACCATTGACGTCAGTTCCTGTGACGTACCACGAGTCTAAAATATTGTCCTTCTCAGTAATGGCGGCTTCGTTCCCTTCTCCTTCTGGAACAAACAACAAATGGTACTTCACCCGAGAACAGATCGAGAATAGCCCGTCTCGTCGTGCGGGGCTTGATCCAGACAAGGAATTATCCTACAGACAGCAAGCCGCGAACCTTCTACAGGACAGCGACTCAATGTGTATCTTTTTGTCTGGCCGGGGACAATTTGTGCCTGCTAACGGTTAGCTATAGAGATTGATGCCGGTTTGGCGGCATGGCTAGTTGCTATCTTATATGGATACTAGAGGTCGACCGATTATGATTTTTCAATGCCGATACCGATTATTGGAGGACAAAAAAAGCCGATACCGATTAATCGGCCTATTTATTTATTATAAAAAAATGTTTTAAATATATATCATACACACATTTTTGTAATAATGACAATTGCAACAATACTCAATGAACACTTATTTTAACTTAATATAATACATAAATACACACACGCAGCTCTGAAGTGACAATGATACTGAATAGTCTGCTTAGGAGACAAATACTCTCAACTGTTTGAATAAAAATAGAGTTTAAGTTACCTGTGATGAATGTTGAAAACAAAAACTTTAATTTCTATATGCAGGAAATCCTATTTTAATAATGGGCATGGTAAGAATTGACAACCAAAGTGCGAGTCATAATTCCCATGACACCTAGCAAAATCTGAAAAGCGGTTCCTTCATTTATTCCATAGGATATTTTTAGATTCACTTAAAATAAGGTCTGTGTTTCGTGTAGGCTTACATCACCGTGCCAATTTTATAACTGTGTAGATATCCATAGGACAAGTTAACTCTGATCAATATTGGCTAATTATAAGCGAAGATAAAAATTGTAGAGTGGATTTATGAAAATATGTTGACAAACGTTACCTTATCCTAGTGAGATATACACGGTATCAAAACGTCGAGGCGGTTTAAGCCTGCACGAAACACAGACCTTATTTGAAGTAGATTAAGACATTCTCTATGGAAGACATGAACGGTAAAATAACGAAGGAAACCCTTTCAAATTCAGCCGCAAGTTATTACAGGAATTATAACGCGTCGACTATTTCTCTCTAAACCATATACCTTTGACTAATCCAGAAACTATCACCTCGAAAACAAAACGTTTATTCCGTTCCGTATTTTATCTAACGGGTGGCATCCATGAGTCTAAATATTCCTGTTACATTGCACAACCTTCAATGTTGTCATAATTACGTAAAGTTCTGGCAAATTAGTTCGCAAAGAGCCAGGCGGCCCAAACTGTTGCATATACCCTGACTTTGCGTGCAATGAACGCAAGAGAAATGACACAATTTCACCTGGTTAATATTGCCTGCTAACCTGGATTTCTTTTAGCTAAATATGCAGGTTTAAAAATATATACTTGTGTATTGATTTTAAGAAAGGCATTGATGTTTATGGTTAAGTACACATTGGAGCAATGACAGTCATTGATTGATTGTTTTTTATAAGATAAGTTTAATGCTAGCTAGCAACTTACCTTAGCTTACTGCATTCGCTAACAGGCAGGCTCCTCGTGGAGTGCATTGTAATCAATGCAAGATTGGATCCCCTGAGCTGACAAGGTTAAAAATCTGTCGTTCTGCCCGTTCCTAGGCCGTCATTGAAAATATGAATGTGTTCTTAATTGACTTGCCTAGTTAAATAAAGATTAAATAAAGGTGTAAAAAAATAATCGGCAAATCGGTGCCCAAAAATACCGATTTCCGATTGTTATGAAAACTTGAAGTCGACCTCTAATGGATACTATATTCATGTTAGCCTATTTATTAATCTGTGTTGTGTACAGACTGGTGTAGTTACTAACTATTTGTAACAAGCAGCCCAGACTTGCTGCTGTGACTCGCGAGGGCCAGGGAATTGTGTTCTATTAGCACAACTAGATAGTTAGCCAGTTAGCTAACGTTGTGTGTAGGCCTAGGCATACGCTTCCTGCGGAGAACAAAAGCCAAGCAGGGGCCGTTTGTCAAAGTTATTTATTATTAACGGGGTTCAGGTGTATTAAACAGGTTCTTATATTTTGATAAAAGCATTGGTTTTGTTGGCCATAGTGTTAGGGTGATATCAAAGATATGTGGCGCTGTTGTGGGAGCTAAGCTGGCAAACTTTTTCTGCTATTACAAGTGGCTAGCTAGCTAGTAGGCTAAAAACATCCTGGGACAAGCGAACGTTAACTGGCGTTAATTAACTACATAATATAAATGGTATTGGTGAGGTCCAATGCTGTAATGTGATAAAATGCCCCTGTGTATTAAAGCTTGTTAGTTTCTTATTTCTGATACCATGTCATTGGCTTCTTCGTGGCCATTTATTAATTACTTCCTTAACTACAACAAATTCTGACCCAGAATGTCAAACTGGTCTCAGAGTAATTCGTATTATTGTGTACGTAAATCCAAGAAACATAATATAGTATGATATGTTACATTTCGTATGGTATGTATTAATTTGTTCATGTGCATCATCCATTTTGTATATGTTACTAAATACAATACTTAGCAAAACGTACAATATGTTACGAATTCTAGCTAGGTTGCTTACATTAGCTAGCTCACTAATGTTAGCTAGGTTAGGGTTACGTTTAGGAGTTAGCTAACCCTTCCCATGGCCCTTTAACCTAACATAAAATGTAGTTAAAGTTGCTAATTAGCTTAAATGCTGAAGTTGTCCATGATGAGATTCGAACTCGCAACCTTTGGGTTGCTAGACATTTGTGTTTTACCTCACCCATCCACCCCAACCATACTAAATGGATTGACTCGGATTTACATACAGAATCTGAAAACTCAGACCAGGTTGAGAATGCTGTTCTAGCCAGCTAGTATGTTGTTCTAGCTAGCCAGTTATGTCCTACTATGTACCATCAGTCAACAATAGGAGTAGTTACAATAGATCACTTAGCTACACCCACAACTAGCTAGTTTAGTTGAAAATAAGTTGGTAGCTGCTGTTACATAACATAACCGTAATTTCTCAAAAAATACTTTGAGTTAAATCTCACTGAGATATTATGTTATCCTTAACCCTTATGCATCAGGTCCCAGCTAACAATTAATACTGCTATTGTGTATATGCACCGATTCTACATGATCCAGTCCTTCACCAGGTTCCACAGAAATGTAAGTACTTTTGCACACTGACAGCCTCCCTTCCACAATTGTGTCTTGTAAAGTTTTAATTAAATCTTATGTGAAATGCATAATGCGTAGCACTAACAAGACACCAGTTTTGATCAAAATGTACAACTTTTTTTTTTTTACCCCTAGGTCATAGCTCCAGCAACACTGTTCCTGGCTGCAAAGGTTGAGGAACAGCCCCGCAAGTTGGAGCATGTTATCAAGGTGACCCATGCATGCCTCAACCCTCAGGACCCTTCACCAGACGTCCGCAGTGATGTAAGTCTCCATGGTCTGACCACTCCACTTCAAACTCACTATGACATTTGCAGTGTGATCCTCTGACCACAAACTGATTGTGTAGATCCAGTGTTCTACCTTTTTTGGTATTTTTAAACACCCAAAGTACGTACTTGTGTCAATATGCATGATGGTAGTTGCATCATAACTGTTTGACATTGATTTCTCTGCTTGTAGGCTGTTGGTGTGTTATGATTATTATTTTTTTGTTTAGATATTGCTTTATTTGATACAAGTTCTGGCAAGAAACGGAGCAATAACATTTAATGCAACTTGACTTTAAAGTTCTTGATAACATTTGAAGTGGTCTTGATATCGTTTGTGAAAAAGACATAGCTCCAATACATTCTCTCTCACAGGTTGTGCCTCACCAGCTCGTTTTCTCCCGTTGTGCTGTTTACAAACACACATGACTGGCTCAACTGTTCTGGGGAACTACGGTAAGCTTCGTCATGTGACAGGTGCAATGAACGCAATCTGCTTTATCTCTTAACGTGTTGACTGAAGTTATTAACTTAAAGTAGCTACAAATTTTCACATTTATTTAAAATCTTCAAATAGTCAAACTGTGTGAAAATGCCCTAAAAAAGCCTAAGGTCAGGTCCGTGAACAACACACACAAATCAACTTTACATGTCCCATGTTTACTGTACTGTGGTAGTAGCAAGATGCACTCTAGTGCCCCCTGTATTCTCTGCTTGCCATCACATATTGCCCGAGTCTCAACTGACTAACCATGTTGACGCTTAACTGTATCGTTGCTGCTTCAGCACCTGGTGCTCACCTAAAGTATGTATTTCCCTTCCAGAACCACTAATGAACAGGATAAGGATCCACGTGTTGCCGTCAAGCTGGGGCCGTTTGTCCCAGACTGCCCGTACCCAAGAGCCCAAGGCCTGTCCTTCACCCAGCGGCCCTGCTCCCAGCCCTGCCTGGAGGGAGTTCTGCATCAAACACGTCCTGGAGGACAAGAACACCCCCTACAGACAGTGTAGTTATGTGTGTAACAAGAATGGCAAGCGCTTCCCGAATGCAGCCCCTAAGGTTGAAAATAAAGAATGGTGAGTGAAGCAACTTGGATATAAATGTCTTCTATCCAGCTCTCAAAACAACAACTACATGTTGTATGTAGGCTTAAATTGGGGAAATCCCTTGAAGTGTATCAATGAAGAGTCCTTTTCAAGTTTGTTTGCCATAAATACATTGGGAATATCTGCGCCATCTGTGATTCTCTGTGACCTTAGTTCTTGTCTGACGTGTGACTCTTATGTCTACGTTCAGGGTGACCTTCTGCGTGGAGCACTTTAGGTGGAATGCCATGGCTCTCCAGGCCCAGTTGAGGAAGGCCTCATCTGGTCCCTCTCCTGAGGCCTTCCTATCTCTGCTCAGTGGATACAACTGCACTGAGACCGATGAGCAGGACAGTGGCCGCAGTGAAGCCAGCCTCATCCTAGGTGTGAAATGTTTCTGCACCATCTTTTTTCTTTCTACACATATGCATTGGCAACATATTTTAACCTCCTATTTTATTTATCAGAGACCATGCACAACAAAATGTGTTGCACCATATTTAACAGCTCATTTTTTACTCTCCGGTGTCCTGATAGCTGTTCTTTTTTTATAATAGTTGCTATTCCAGGTAAAGGGAGCATTTACTATTAAGTGCATGGTCCCATTCCTGTACATTCCTCCACTGCATTGAGCTAAGTCACAGTCCAGGGGAGCTGATGAGGATTGTCTGTCCAGCTGTCCTCATCTACAGAGTGAGGGTGAGCAGGGACCACTCGTTCCTGACCAGACCTGTAGTGGAGACCCAGACAGTGAAGCTGACAGCATTGACAATAACCACAAGGACCCTCTTAAGTAAGACTGCAATATTCGGATACTGTGTTCTCTACCACATTACATACAGTTGAATACAATTCTTCATACAATTCCTGACATTTAATCATAGTAAAAATTCCCTTAATTAGGTCAGTTAGGATCACCACTTTATTTTAAGAATGTGATGTCAGAATGATAGTAGAGAGAATGATTTATTTCAGCTCTTATTTCTTTCATCACATTCCCAGCGGGTCAGAAGTTTACATACACTCAATTAGTATTTGGTAGCATTGCCTTTAAATTGTTTAACTTGGGTCAAACGTTTCGGGTAGCCTTCCACAAGCTTCCCACAATAAGTTGGGTGAACTTTGGCCCATTCCTCCTGACAGAGCTGGTGTAACTGAGTCAGGTTTGTAGGCCTCCTTGCTCGCACACGTTTTATCAGTTCTGCCCACAAAGTTTTTTTTATAGGATTGAGGTCAGGGCTTTGTGATGGCCAGTCCAATACCTTGACTTTGTTGTCCTTAAGCCATTTTGCCACAACTTTGGAAGTATACTTGGGGTCATTGTCCATTTGGAAGACCCATTTGCGACCAAGCTTTAACTTCCTGACTGATGTCTTGAGATGTTGCTTCAATATATCCACATCATTTTCCTGCCTCATGATGCCATCTATTTTGTGGAGTGCACCAGTCCCTCCTGCAGCAAAGCACCCCCACAACATGATGCTCCCACCCCCGTGCGTCACGGTTGGGATGGTGTTCTTCGGCTTGCAAGTCTCCCCCTTTTTCCTCCAAATGTAACGATGGTCATTATGGCCAAAGAGTTCTATTTTTGTTTCATCCCAGAGGACATTTCTCCAAAATGTATGATCTTTGTCCCCATGTGCAGTTGCAAACTGTAGTCTGGCTTTTTTATGGCAGTTTTGGAGCAGTGGCTTTTGTCGTTATAGGACTCGTTTTACTGTGGATACAGATACTTTTGTACTCATCTCCTCCAGCATCTTCACGGGGTCCTTTGCTGTTGTTCTGGGGTTGATTTGCACTGCTCGCACCAAAGTACGTTCATCTCTAGGACACAGACCTCGTCTCTTTCCTGAGCGGTAAGACGGCTGCGTGGTCCCATGGTGTTTATACTTGCGTACTATTGTTTGTACAGATGAACGTGGTACCTTCAGGCATTTGGAAATTGCTCCCAAGGATGAACCAGACTTGTGGAGGTCTACCATTTTTTTCTGAGGTCTTGGCTGATTTCTTTGGATTTTCCCATGATGTCAAGCAAAGAGGCACTGAGTTTGAAGGTAGGCCTTGAAATACATCCACAGGTACACCTCCAATTGACTCAAATGATGTCAATTAGCCTATCAGAAGCTTCTAAAGTTATTTTATTGTAAAAAAAAAAAAAGTTTATTTATAAAGTATTTTCTTTACTGCATTGTTGGTTAAGGGCTTGTAAGTAAGCACTTCACTGTAAGGTCTACACGTGTATTCAGCACATGTAACATAACGTTTGATTTGATGTCTTGTTTTGAGGTGTTTCGACTGATTTCACTTCTATGCTAATATGGCTAAAATTCGCTAGCTAGCTTATCAACAACTAACAATGTATTTGAGAGACAAGTGCTCATTGTGCAAATGTATATATGTTTTCAATAAACATTTGGAGACTAAATATATTTTGTTAACAATATAAGCCAACCCTGTCTGTTTTGCCCCAATGTTCCGCATGCATCGGTTTTGTTGCTAAATAACCAACCTGTTTATAGCACCGTAAAACCACTCTGCTTGACCTTCCATGTACAATACAGTGCCAGTAGAGGGCACAGTGTGATATTTTGCTGCAGACTGTACAGATAGTTTGCAAGATTTCGTGATTAACTTGTTAGCAACTGCATGTGGAACCTCTGTTCAAGGTTCTCCAGCCACCCAAGTCATAGACTGCTCTCTCTGCTACCGCACAGCAAGCGGTACCGGAGCGCCAAGTCTAGGTCCCAGAGGCTTCTACACAACTTCTACCACCAAGCCATAAGACTCCTGAACATGTAATCAAATGGCTACCCAGACTATTGGCATTGCACCCTCTCCCCCTCTTTTACGCAGCTGCTACTCTCTGTTTGTTATCTCTTCGTAGTCACTTGAATAACTCTAACCACATGTACATATTACCTCAATTACCTTTACTAACCGGTACCCCTGCACATTGACTCTGTACCGGTGCACCGTGTGTATAGCCTCGCTATTGTTATTTTACTGCTGCTCTTTAATTATTTGTTACTTGTATTTTCTTTTTTTTAGGTATTTTTTCTTAAAACTGCATTGTTGGTTAAAGGGTTTGTAAGTAAGCTTAACAATGTAAGGTCTACTTCACCTGTTGTATTCGGCACATGTGAAATTTGATTTGATTTCAATAGCTGACATTATTGATAATATGTTACAGACTGCACCAACTTAACGTGAGTTCATACTGTCTGCGATAGAGGTCAAATGACTCAATCCTAGATCTAAGACAGGGAGAAACAGACACTCAACCCCCCCTTCCTCCCTGGCTCCATCCGTTGCTAGGTAATGAATAAGTTGCTTGGATACAGGCCTAGTATCCACCTTTAGCGTCTTTATCTCTTAGTCACATGACCAAGCTTGAATAACAGCACTAATGGGGAGGAGGACAGAGCTGCATCAGTGGGGGGTGTGACTGTGGCTTTCCTCCCAGACAGTCCCTACCCCATTCCTTCTTTTTATTTTCACTCATCCTGCGTTCAATGAAACAGGGACAATACGGTTTTCTCAATGTAGTATGTGCTGGAATAGAACAAAATGTAGTGAAAAACAAGCATGCTGGCAGATACCCATGGACTCATAATCTCCACCCGGCACATAATCTCCACCCGGCACAGCCAGAAGAGGACTGGCCACCCCTCATAGCCTGGTTCCTCTCTAGGTTTCTTCCTAGGTTTTGGCCTTTCTAGGGAGTTTTTCCTAGCCACCGTGCTTCTACACCTGCATTACTAGCTGTTTGGGGTTTTAGGCTGGGTTTCTGTACAGCACTTCGAGATATTAGCTGATGTACGAAGGGCTATATAAAATAAACTTGATTGATTGATTGATTGACTTCCAGTCATTGCGCTAACGCTAGTTTATTACTGGCTTGCGAAACTGCCTCTTACTTCCTTCACACTGTGCATAGAGACATACAACATTCATCCACGAGTTCATCTGACTCTGGATAAGTAGATAAAGGGCTTCATTGGCAAAATCCTGAAGTATCCCTGCAGTGGAATGACAACAATCAGTAAGCAAATAAACATATTCACAGTCAACAATATGCTTATTTTTCAAAAGTGGCTTGTATCATTCTCTTTCATTCAATAGAGAAGCTTCTACTTGTTCATAGAGATCATCAGTAGGCCCAGAGGCGTCATGCCCATAAGGGACACAGGGGCATGTGCCCACTCAGATTTCTACTGTTTAATAATTATTATTATAATACTGTAATAGTACTAGCCACCTGGCAATTTTCTGATGAAGAAAAGTAATCTAGATTCTAGATTCTTCAACTCGTAGCAATTTTCGGGCCAATCTCCAACCATTCATTCTTAAAAACCTCTCTGTGATAGGCGGGACGCTTGCGTCCCACTTGGCCAATAGCCAGGGAAAATGTAGAGCGCCAAATTCAAAAAAATTATATAAAATCAAACTTTCATTAAATAACACATGTAAGATACCAAATTAAAGCTACACTCGTTGTGAATCCAGCCAATATGTCAGATTTCAAAAAGGCTTTTCGGCGAAAGCATAAGATGCTATTATCTGATGATAGCACAACAGTAAACAAAGAGTGTAGCATATTTCAACCCTGCAGGCGCAACACAAAACGCAGAAATAAAATCTAAATCATGCCTTACCTTTGACGAGATTCTTTTGTTGGCACTCCAATATGTCCCATAAACATCACAAATGGTCCTTTTGTTCGATTAATTCCGTCCATATATATCCAAATTGTCCATTTATTTGGCGCATTTGATCCAGAAAAAAACAGCTTCCAATTTGCACAACGTCACTACAAAATATCTCAAAAATGACCTCTAAACTTTGCCAAAACATTTCAAACTACTTTTGTAATACAACTGTAGGTATTTTTAAACGTTAATAATCGATCAAATTGAAGACGGGTCTATCTGTTTTCAATACAGGAGGGCAACAAACTAACGCTACTTTTTTAGTCTTGTGCAACTCTCAAACAGTACATGTGACGTTACACTGATTCCAGATGGCCGTACTTCTTCATTGCACAAAGGAATAACCTCAACCTATTTCCAAAGACTGGTGACATCCAGTGGAAGTGGTAGGAACTGAAAACGGTGATTAGAAATCTAGTATCCCAATGAAAACTCATTGAACAGACAGTGACCTAAAAAAAAAAAAAAAATGAATGGTTAGTCCTCGGGGTTTTGCCTGCTACATAAGTTCTATTACACTCACAGACATGATTCAAACAGTTTTAGAAACTTCAGAGTGTTTTCTATCCAAATCTACTAATAATATGCATATCTTATATTCTGGGGATGAGTAGAAGGAAGTTGAAATTGGGCACGCTATTTATCCAAAAGTGAAAATGCTGCCCCCTATCCTAGAGAAGTCTGTCACGAGAGAGACTACAGTATTTGTATTGTTTTTTTTCTCCATTTGGCGACTACAGTGCCTTACAGTGTTACTGTCTGCAAACATTACATTTTGAGGTTAAATACCACGTTCTCTTTTTCTACATACACTACATGACCAAAAGTATGTGGACACCTGCTCTTCAAACATCTCATTCCAAAATCATGGCATTAATATGGAGTTGTTCCCCCCTTTGTTGCTCTTCAAACATCTAATTCCAAAATCATGGCATTAATATGGAGTTGTTCCCCCCTTTGCTGCTGTAACAGCCTCCACTCTTCTGGGAAGGCTTTCCACTAGATGTTGGAACATTGCTGTGGGGACTTGCTTCCATTCAGCCAGAAGAGCATTAGTGAGGTCGGTCACTGATGTTGGGCGATTAGGCCTGGCTCACAGTCAGCGTTCCAATTCATCCCAAAGGTGTTCGATGGGGTTGAGGTCAGGGCTCTGTGCAGGCCAGTCAAGTTCTTCCACACCGATCTCGACAAACCATTTCTGTATGGACCTCGCTTTGTGCACGGGGGCATTGTCATGCTGAAACAGGAAAGGCCCTTCCCCAAACTGTTCCCACAAAGTTGGAAGCACAATATTGTACAGAATGCCATTGTATGCTGTAACATTAGGATTTCCCTTCACTGGAACTAAGGGGGCTAGCTCGAACCATGAAAAACAGCCCCAGACCATTACTCCTCCTACATCAAACTCTACAATTGGCACTGTGCATTCGGGCAGGTAGCGTTCACCTGGTATCCGCCAAACCCAGATTCGTCAGTTGGACTGCCAGATGGTGAAGCATGATTCATCACTCCAGAGAACGCGTTTCAACTGCTTCAGAGTTCAATGGTGGCGAGCTTTACAAGACTCCAGCCGACGCTTGGCATTGCGCATGGTGATCTTAAGCTTGTGTGCGGCTGCTTGGCCATGGAAGCCCATTTCATGAAGCTCCAGACAAATAAATATTGTGCTGACGTTGCTTCCAGAGGCAGTTTGAAACTCGGTATTGAGTATTGCAACCGAGGACAGACGATTTTTACGCGCTTCAGCACTCTGCGGTCCTGTCCTGTGAGCTTGCATGGCGTACCACTTCGCGGCTGAGCCGTTGTTTTTCCTAGACGTTTCCACTTCACAATAACAGCACTTACAGTTGACCGGGGCAGATCTAGCAGGGCAGAAATTTGACGAACTGACTTGTTGGAAAGGTGGCATCCTATGACTGTGCCATGTTGAAAGTCACAGAGCTCTTCAGGACAGGCCATTCTACTGCCAATGTTTGTCTATGGAGATTGTGTGGATGTGTGCTCGATTTTATACACCTGTCAGCAACGGGTGTGGCTGAAATAGCCGAATACACTAATTTGAAGGAGTGTCCACATAATTTTGTATATATAGTGTAATTCATAATACATACTCCTCTGTCTAAAGACAAAGCAGAAACCAACACTCGCCCTGTTTTCCTCCAGGAACAAATTACCATCAGTCTGAGCCAGTGTATCCTGCACAAAACATGGACTGGAATGGTATCTTTCCTGACGGAACACCTTCCAAGAAAGGCGGTGACAAGCCCCCTGCATATGTGTTTGTATGGAAGACATGGGGTAAAGTGCATCTGCGACCCCTCTCACCTATTAGGGCCTACGTAATTCATGTTTTACTTAATGTCTGCTAAAGATGTTATAAACCTGTAATAACACTGTTATAAGCATGTAATAAGCCATTTCTTTGCTTTACAGGTCAGTACTGGCAAGTGTCTGATGGCACATCCTCCTCCCTCACCATTGGGACAGACGATGTCCCTCTGGGTTCCTACATCGTGGACATTGTAATCTACCACTACCGCAGCCATGAGAAGTTCATCCCTCTGGGATACGCCTCAACACAGTTCTCCATCACTGGTTAGTGTCATAAATGGATGAATGAATGGATGAACGAATTAATGGATGAATGAATGAGTAGCTGACTTGAAAAATAAGATACGTGTCTGAGGGTTTTTCTCCATCTCTATATCTTTAGATCAAATCCCCTTCGCAGTCTCGATGACCCAAGTGAACGACATCAACGAGGCAGACCTGAGCTTCGTCCAGAACAGAGCCATAGCCTTCACCATCAGCCTCCACGACCCCAGCGAGTACCTGAGTGACGCCGACATCACCTACAACTGGGACTTTGGTGACAGCAGCGGGGCGCTCATCTCCAGAGAGCTGACTGTTACCCACACCTATATAGTGGCTGGTGGCTTCAAGCCCCAGGTGGTTGTACAGGCCGTTATCCCTGATAAAGCATGTGCCACACCAGCTGGTGTCAAACCCACTGGTAATGCTGTCACCATCGGGCCTGCAAACCCGGTCGGCACAACAGGTCATTCTCATCTTGAAGCGCTTTAGTCCAGAAGTGAATTTCTAAAGTCTTAACTTGGATTCTTTGCATCCTTAGTGTCTTCAAGAAGAGAGGATGTGGGGAATCATGGAAAATACTTTTGAGATTCACTCAATATGTAGGCTATGCCAGGATTGACAAAGCAAATAGAACATTTAATCGTCCTGTTTCTACCTCCAGTGAGAGCTCCTGCTGCTGATGCGTCAGCTGCTCCAGTGATGGTGGCCACACAGGAAGCTACAATAAATGTAGGCCCATCAGCTCCCGCTGAGACTGACACAGAGGACATCACTGAGGAGGGAGCCTCCACCGCTCGGGACACGAAGATACCTTCTCAAGTTAATCCTGACACTCCAACTGGCCCTGCTGCTGAGGAATTAGAGCCAGCAGGTGCTGTATGTTCTAAACAAATTAACTGTTCATCTAATGTGCTTTAGATTGTTGGATTTTCAATTTAGTAACTGGAATCCATTGTTGTTTCTCCTGATACAGGACAGACTGCTACAGGCCAAGCTCCCGTGGGGATAGTTGTTAAGCATGAAGCCAATGACAAAAAGGATGATGACTGTGTGATCTATCGCTATGGGTCCTTCTGCACTGGCATTGACATCGTTGGTAAGTCCATTGTCTCTAAATAAATCAAATCAAATGTTATTTGTCACATGCGCCGAATACAACAGACCTTACAGTGAAATGCTTACTTACAAGCCCTTAACCAACAATGCAGTTTTAAGAAAATACCTAAAAAAAGGCAAGAGATAAGAATAAGAAATAATTAAAGAGTAACATGTAACATGTAAATCTCTATCCTATTATTGTATTTGATTTACATTCAGGATTATTTTACGGACCGTCTTTCTGTCTTTGTCTTCAGAGGGCATTGAGAGTTTGAAGATAGTGCAAGTGGACAATGCTGTGATCAAGATGGATGAATCTGAGGTTGAACGAAACGTAGTGGATCTAACTGTCACCTGCCAAGGGAGGTGAGTATTCCTTCTCCAGACCCAATTAAGGGAGACTGTCTCAGACAATCACACCATTTATTATTTCCCTAAGCAGACAAATCCACTAGGTATGTAGACCTATATTCCACCACTTAGGCACTAGGATCAGTTTCATTGCCCCAGATCACAGGATGCTGCTGAGGGGAAGATGGCTCATAATAATGGCTGGATTGGAATAAATGGAATGGTATCAAACACATGGAAACCTCGTGCTTAACGTGTTTTATACCATTCCATTCACTCCGTTCCAGCCATTACTATGAGCCCGTCCTCCCCGATTAAGGTGAAACCAGCCACCTTTGCCTCAGATTAATCCTAATCCTGGATTTAAAATCATTCTTGCATTTTAGTCCAGGATTAGTCTGGGTCAGGGAATTCAGATTCAGAAAACTGTAATGTCCTCAGAGAGGCAATTCATCTTGCAGCAGTCATAAAACATATCACATCTAAAAATAAATAGCAAAGGAATCCGGTCCTTAGAGTTTCACTGAGTGTTTCTGACCCTGTGACTGTTCTCCATCCAGCCTTCCCACAGAGGTGTGCACGGTGGTGTCCGATGCAGACTGTTTTATGCCCATCCACACCATCTGTAACACAGTGGCCCCCTCTTCTGAGTGCCAGCTGGTACTGCGTCACTTTTTCAATGACTCCGGCATCTTCTGTATCAACGTGTCCATGACCAACGATGTCAGTCTGGCAGTCACCAGCGCCAAATTTAGCGTGACCGTGGGTATGTACTGTAAGATGTCTGCTCTGCACATCTGCCTCGCCACGTCTTGAACCTGGGTCCCTGGGACAATCAGTCCAACACCTTCAGTCCAACACCTATTGTTATTTGTAATAATATAATTAATATATTGTAATATGATGTTATATTAAGTTGTTTTACACAAATTATTGTCTGGGTTTTTTGGTGGCAGGTTCCAGTCTGTCCTCAGCGGGCACTGTAGCCATGGCGATGGTGGTCCTGATCGTTGCCCTGGTCGCAGGAACCATGGCCTACACTTACAAGTGAGTCACAAATCAACATTGGTCTACTCTAGTCACAGCTCTCTGAAGAGTTCCATATCACCACAAGGTATAACCTTTTCAGCTTGCTTGAGACATGACCCCTATGGTGTCTGTCTACACTGTATAGCCATGTCTCAGGGCAACTGTATGCAGCATATTGTACCATTGATAACACTTTTCTCATGACCTTTTTATCCTTTATTTTACCAGAAGAGTCACATTGAGATTTACATATTTTTGTAAGTGAGCCTTGGAAAAAATGAATGTAATTAATAATTTTCCTTTTGTTCCACAGACGGTTCAAAGCCTACCTTCCTCTGAAGGAGGGGTCTGTGGTTGGCTCCACCTCCCAGAGCGCTGAGAGCAGTCCTGGTTGGAGCTCTGGGTCTCTACTGTTCTGGAACCTTCTGAGTTGATGGGGCCTCATAGAGAACAGCCCACTTCTCGATGACAGGCTGGTGTGAATGGAAAACAACCCATTCAACTGCCAAATACACAACAGCATAGAAACATCTTATTTTCATCTGTCATCTGAAATGTTTTGCTTTTTCTTTTATCGTTTTTTTAATATATTTATTTTTTACTGAAAGTTCATTAATGGATATAATTTGGCTTATTTCCATCAAACTTAAATGTGCATCCTCAAATGTTTATACTGGAAGTTTTATCAGTGAATAGTATTGTAAACTACTGTGAAGTCAGACATTTTTATGTCTTTTCCCCATTAAAATCCACCCAAAACTGTACTAATGTCTTTCTTTTTGTCAAGATAAGGTGGTGAATAAGGTCCAAGAGAACAAATAGCTAATTGATTCAATGTTTTATTAGGTATCATAATAAGATCATGCAACAGTAACAGTGTTTGACAATGGCTTGCCTGCAGGGGCATTTCAATACTCTTCTCCCTCCTCCTCTCCCTCACCCTCAATGGAGTCAACCCCTACCTCTTCATAATCCTTCTCCAGGGCAGCCATGTCCTCTCTGGCCTCAGAGAACTCTCCCTCCTCCATGCCCTCACCCACATACCAGTGCACAAAGGCACGTTTGGCGTACATCAGGTCAAACTTGTGGTCAAGCCGAGCCCAGGCCTCTGCCACAGCAGTGGTGTTGCTCAGCATGCACACAGCCCTCTGGACTTTGGCCAGGTCTCCACCAGGGACTACAGTGGGAGGCTGATAGTTGATGCCAATCTTGAAACCAGTTGGACACCAGTCAACAAACTGAATGGAACGTTTGGTCTTGATGGTGGCAATGGCAGCATTGACATCTTTGGGTACCACGTCACCACGGAACAGAAGGCAGCAAGACATGTACTTGCCGTGGCGAGGGTCACATTTCACCATCTGGTTGGCCGGCTCAAAGCAGGCGTTGGTGATCTCAGAGACAGAGAGCTGCTCATGGTAAGCCTTCTCTGCAGAAGTAACTGGGGCGTAGGTGGCCAGAGGGAAATGGATACGGGGGTAGAGCACCAAGTTGGTCTGGAACTGTCAGATCAACATTGAGGGCACCATCAAATCGAAGGGAAGCAGTGATGGAGGAAACGATCTGGCTAATGAGCCTGTTGAGGTTGGTGTAGGTAGGACGCTCAATGTCGAGGTTCCTACGGCAGATGTCATAGATAGCCTCATTATCCACCATGAAGGCACAGTCAGAGTGCTCTAGGGTGGTGTGGGTGGTCAGGATGGAGTTGTAGGGCTCCACCACAGCTGTGGACACCTGGGGAGCTGGGTAGATGGAGAACTCCAGCTTGGACTTCTTGCCGTAGTCAACAGACAGGCGCTCCATCAGCAGGGAGGTGAAACCAGAGCCGGTGCCACCACCAAAGCTGTGGAAAACTAGGAAGCCCTGAAGGCCTGTGCACTGGTCAGCCTGACGAGAAAGAGGAACACATCAATAAATGGGCAGAAAAAGATGTCCACATTATGAACAGATAGTTGATAAAATATTTAATTCAGTCATTCTGAAATTCACACCAGTTTGCGGATCCTGTCCAGCACCAGGTCGATGATCTCTTTGCCAATAGTGTAGTGTCCACGAGCGTAGTTGTTGGCAGCGTCTTCTTTGCCAGTGATGAGCTGTTCAGGATGGAATAACTGGCGATAGGTCCCAGTGCGCACCTCATCTGAGGAGAGAAAATTAACAGCTCATTAAGGAGCTCAATAGCAAGAAAGCAAAGGAAAACCTCTTTGACATACCCTTTTTTCAATTGAATGAGAAACAGAAATCTTACCAATAACTGTGGGTTCCAGGTCCACAAACACAGCCCTGGGGACATGCTTTCCAGCCCCAGTCTCACTGAAAAAGGTATTGAAGGAGTCATCTCCTCCGCCGATGGTTTTGTCGCTGGGCATCTGCCCGTCCGGCTGGATCCCATGCTCCAGGCAGTAGAGCTCCCAGCAGGCATTGCCAATCTGGACTCCAGCCTGACCTACATGGACAGAGATACACTCACGCTGGAAAATAAATGGAAAAACATGTAATGTAACAGAATTACAATACATTTGACAAAAATGTACAATTGGCTAAATCACCACCTAGTGGAAGAATGGGTAGGCTACATGTAAACTAGAGAACCGTTACAATGGATAAACTAGAGAACAATTACAATGGATAAACTAGAGAACAGTTACAATGGAGACAAATCAACTGATGTGCAGAGGAATATTGCCATTTACACCTATGACCATTACTAAGCTGACAATGAGGTCATATTACATCACTAAGGAATTAAAAGGAAGCTGGGGTGGAATAGGTTTATTTTCAGGGTTAAACTAGACAGTCTACAACTGTAGACACATGTTACAGTAGAGAGAGACATATATTCCCCTTCTGTCCCCACCTAGTCTGCCCTCTCCCACCTAGCAACACAATGGATGACCTTAAGAATAAGATCCCATTTTATTCCAATTTCCTATCCATTACCTGGATAGATAAATAAATGCTGCTGTATTTGATGAATACTGTACAATTCAACTGTGTTCAATAGCTACCAAAAAGTATGCATTCTAAATGTAGTGCTTTGTTCTTTAATTCCATCCCCATTTTATGTAATAGCCTTGTGATAAACCGAAATAGCATGCAATACCTATCCCAAACGCGTTGATTCAGTCTACGTAAATTCGTCATTTAAAAGTGGGTTAGCAACACCAAGATGTTGCAAATTCGCCCCTATTTCGAATTCATTGACCGATACAATAAAAATCGACCCATTATAGCCACTATACGGTCGTGTAGTGATTGTCTCATCATTTGAGAAATTCTCAACAGAAAACATCAAACACGTAATTATTTCAGGCTTATTATTGCTGAAAAACTACATGACTTACCATTTTTTCTGAGGAGGATCGAACAATAAGGGAAAATACAAAGAAATAGCCTACGCAGAGAGATCTCTATTTGTGTCTGAATTAATGGGTGTACTGTATGCTCAGCCCGTCAGCGCCGACGCAACAACTGCTGATGGAGAGGGGCGGCGCTCCCAGATTTATGCACAGCCAGTGCACACTATGTAATGCGCCTGTATGAGGCTGACATTTACGTTTTTAAATCGCTTTGCGATTGAACAAAAAAAAGAAATGTTATGTAGGGAGAAGACATATTTTCTCCAATTGAGGGAATGCATGGGAAGGTAGTGGATTTACCCTAAAGGATGTCCTCTGTCACCCCGTTTAAAGAGATGGTTCACCCCAATTAAAAAAGCGATACCACTGAAAGTGAGCAATCCAATGTTTAGATGTAGGGACAGCTTTATCATTATAATTGATGACAAATCAATGGGAGTGACCGTGGAAGCCATGTCAGAATGCTCCAAAAAAACCTGGCAATGTCACCATACCTAAAACAAATACCCACATTTTTAAGTATGGTTATATATAAATTTGCATCCAAAGTCATTTTGTGGAACAGTACCGGATAAATCATGTAGAATGGCAGAATTAGGAGCCAATCCTTCTCACTATCCTCCTCCTATCTCTCCTTCCTCTTTGTCCTAGACTCTCCTCAATGATGATGTCATCCATCTGGGCTGATCACGTGATCACAGTGTCTTGCTGCTGAATGCACTGTGCTAGCCTTTCCGTTTTTCTTTCAACCCATCTATCCAATTCAATACCCACGATGACCAAACATGTATTGACTTTTAGGGCTCAGGTCTCTGCAAGTGCATTTTGGTAATCCAAGCTTTCTGATAAAGCCAGAGCGTACATCATGATACTCATGTTCCCCAGAAGGATTACACAACATCCGATGCTTGAAAGTCCTGCATTTTGTCAGACTATCCTGAATACTGGAATTTGGCTGGCAGCTATTTAAATTAAAGTTTACATCAGTTTGTACTACAAAGTCATGTGCTACAAAGTGAATTGTCGCCTCGATACATTCTCTGCAAAAGCAAAAGCATCTGTGACACAAACTACCCTAGTTGTATATATCTGTGAATGTATTGGAATGTTTTAAAATTGTATAAACTGACTCAATTTTGCTGGACCCCAGGAAGAGTAGCTGCTGCCTCGGAAGCAGCTAATGGGGATCCATAATAAATACAAATACAAATAGCTATTTAGAGCTTTATTTTGAACTTTTCTAAATATAGCCCACCCAGTGTGCAAAAATGGTTGAAATTACGTATTTTCAATCAGTTTTGCTCACTGGGCGGCTTACCAAGCAACAAAGATGTAAAGTGTGGGGTAATACAGTAAGTGTAAGTGTGATTTAGGCAAAACAAGACGTGTGGCCCCATGCAAACTGTTCCAGTAGAAGGTCCTCATTCCCCAACAGCTGAGGGACAAGGAGGAGCCTGACATTAAACAGTTGCAAGCAAGAAGAGGGTGGAGTGTTTGAGATGGGAGTGGTCCTCCATGGATTGAGCACACTTTTCGGCAGCCACTGCAGAGACCTTAACACCTCTGTAATGTGTGCTCTCTGTCTGGTCTTGGTCAGTACCCGTGCATTCTGTATGTTTTGCAGTTGACCAATGGCTTTCTTGGGTAGACCAGACAGGAGAGCATTACAGTAGTCAAGCCCGCTTGTAATAAAAACATGTATCAGAGAGACTCGTCCATTACGACCTGAGAAACACTTTGGCAATGCTCCTCAGGCGGTAAAAAGCTATTATGGTAAAATTACTAATGTGTGATTTGAAATTGAGTTCAGAATCTGAAATAACACCTAGGTTTTTACCTGGTGTTTTATCTTTATTGCCTGTGAATTAAAATGTGCAGCTAAATTCTCTCTCTGTGCTTTGGCTCCAACAATAAGTACCTCGGTCTTGTCTTGATTTAGCTGGAGGAAGTTGTGAGCCATTCAAGTATTTAAATCACTAATAAAGTCTAATAATTTATCCGTAGAACTATAATCCTCTGTTGACAAAGAAATACAAAATTGTGTATTGTCTGTAGAGCAGTGAAAATCAATGCTGTGCTTTCTGATAACGTTGGCAAGGGGTAACATATATAAACTGAACAGTACCGGAGCCAAAATCGAACCTTGCGGAATGCCACATGTGATATGTATTTTCTCTGAGTTATGTTCACCAAGGGTGACAAAAAAACTATTGACCGGTTAAATAGGTCCTAAACCAATTTAGAACTGGACTGGAGAGGCCATCCCACCTCTCCAGTCTGTCCAGAAGGACATCATGGTCAATAGTGTTGAATGCAGCACTTAAATCTAAGAGTACAAGGACAGAGAGCTGTTTGGCATCTGTGTTGGCTCTAAGATCATGTACCACTTTGACCAATACTGTCTCTGTGCTGTGTTGGGCCTGAAAACCAGATTGGAGTTTTCAAAAATACAGTTGGCACTTAAAAAAAACATTTAGCTGTTTGAAAACCAGAATTTTGCTTAAGAATGGATGGTTGGAGATTGGCCCGAAAATTGCTACGAGCTGAAGAATCTAGAATCTAGATTACTTTTCTTCATCGGAAAATTGCCAGGTGGCTAGTAGTATTACAGTATTATAATAATAATAATTATTAAACAGTACAAATCTGAGTGGGCACATGCCCCTGTGTCCCTTATGGGCATGATGCCTCTGGGCCTACTGATGATCTCTATGAACAAGTTGAAGCTTCTCTATTGAATGAAAGAGAATGATACAAGCCACTTTTGAAAAATAAGCATATTGTTGACTGTGAATATGTTTATTTGCTTACTGATTGTTGTCATTCCACTGCAGGGATACTTCAGGATTTTGCCAATGAAGCCCTTTATCTACTTATCCAGAGTAAGATGAACTCGTGGATGAATGTTGTATGTCTCTATGCACAGTGTGAAGGAAGTAAGAGGCAGTTTTGCAAGCCAGTAATAAACTAGCGTTAGCGCAATGACTGGAAGTCCATGGGTATCTGCCAGCATGCTTGTTTTTCACTACATTTTGTTCTATTCCAGCACATACTACATTGAGAAAACCGTATTGTCCCTGTTTCATTGAACACAGGATGAGTGAAAATAAAAACAAGGAATGGGGTAGGGACTGTCTGGGAGGAAAGCCACAGTCACACCCTCCACTGATGCAGCTCTGTCCTCCTCCCCATTAGTGCTGTTATTCAAGCTTGGACATGTGACTAAGAGATAAAGACGCTTTATGTGGATACTAGGCCTGTACCCAAGCAACTTATTCATTACCTAGCAACGGATGGAGCCAGGGAGGAAGGGGGGGTTGAGTGTCTGTTTCTCCCTGTCTTAGATCTAGGATTGAGTCATTTGACCTCTATCGCAGACAGTAGTTCTATGACAAGCAAGAACTCACGTTAAGTTGGTGCAGTCTGTAACATATTATCAATAATGTCAGCTATTGAAATCAAATCAAATCAAATTTCACATGTGCCGAATACAACAGGTGTAGTAGACCTTACAGTGTTAAGCTTACTTACAAGCCCTTAACCAACAATGCAGTTTTAAGAAAAAACACCTAAAAAAAAGAAAAAAAAGAAAATACAAGTAACAAATAATTAAAGAGCAGCAGTAAAATAACAATAGCGAGGCTATACACACGGCGCACCGGTACAGAGTCGGGAGGGGGTGCAATGCCAATAGTCTGGGTAGCCATTTGATTACATGTTCAGGAGTCTTATGGCTTGGTGGTAGAAGTTGTGTAGAAGCCTCTGGGACCTAGACTTGGCGCTCCGGTACCGCTTACCGTGCGGTAGCAGAGAGAACAGTCTATGACTAGGGTGGCTGGAGTCTTTGACAATTTTTAGGTCCTTCCTCTGATACCGCCTGGTATAGAGGTCCTGTATAGCAGGAAGCTTGGCCCCAGTGATGTACTGGGCCGGTACGCATTACCATCTGTAGTGCCTTGCGGTCGGAGGGCGAGCAGTTGTCATACCAGGCAGTGATGCAACCAGTCAGGATGCTCTCGATGGTGCAGCTGTAGAACCTTTTGAGGATCTGAGGACCCATGCCAAATCTTTTCAGTCTCCTGAGGGGGAATAGGTTTTGTCGTGCCCTCTCACGACTGTCTTGGTGTGCTTGGACCATGTTAGTTTGTTGGTGATGTGGACACCAAGGAACTTGAAGCTCTCAACCTGCTCCACTACAGCCCCGTCGATGAGAATGGGGGCGTGCTCGGTCCTTCTTTTCCTGTTGTCCACAATCATCTCCTTTGTCTTGATCAAGTTGAGGGAGAGGTTGTTGTCCTGGCAACCCCCGGCCAGGTCTCTAACATCCTCCCTATAACTTATCTCGTCGTTGTCGGTGATCAGGCCTACAACTGTTGTGTCTTCGGCAAACTTAATGATGGTTTTGGAGTCGTGCCTGGCCATACAGTCATGAGTGAACAGGGAGTACAGGATGGGACTGAAGACGCACCCCTGAGGGGCCCCTGTGTTGAGGATCAGCGTGGTGGATGTGTTGCTACCTACCCTTACCACCTGGGTGAGGCCCGTCAGGAAGTCCAGGACCCAGTTGCAGAGAGAGGTGTTTAGTCCCAGGGTCCTTAGCTTAGTGATGAGCTTTGAGGGCACTATGGTGTTGAATGCTGAGCTGTAGTCAATGAATAGCATTCTCACATAGGTGTTCCTTTTGTCCAGGTGGGAAAGGGCAGTGTGGAGTGCAATAGAGATTGCATAATTTGTGGATCTGTTGGGGCGGTATGCAAATTGGAGTGGGTCTAGGGTTTCTGGGATAATGATGTTGATGTGAGCCATAACCAGCCTTTCAATGCACTTCATGGCTACAGAAGTGAGTGCTATGGGTCGGTAGTCATTTAGGCAGGTTAAATTAGTGTTCTTGGGCGCAGGCACTATGATTTGATATGGAATTGGTTATGGGATCGTTACGGGAAATCTACCCCATTTGAAGAATGTTTCTTTTTTTATATAATTTTTTACAGCTGGATATGGTCATGCTGCAACGGACAGTAAACATTAAAACAAATATCTTCATAGCTTGAAATGGATATAAATCATCACTATGACACTCATGTACTACATAGGTCTACATTTCACTAACAATCCACGACGATGTCAGTGGATCCCTCTCAGTGGATAGGACCGGGATGCCTGCATTCTGCAAGGTTATCCTATCCCAAGAATACACTTAATATGTTGTGAAATCTGTTGGAGAAATCTGTTGTGAATGTATTGTAATGTTTTTAAAAATGTATAACTGATTTAATTTTGCTGGGTCCCAGGATGGGGATCCTTATTAATAAATACAAATAGAAGTATTCTAGATTTCACATTTGTCACAAGGATCATATGGTGTATTTGGTGTAAATATGGTGTAAAAAATATATTTAACCTTTATTTTGACAGTGGGTCATGCTGAGACCAGGGTGAGCAGATGAGCCCTGTATACACATCAATACACATCAACACACTCTACACACATAAATATACACATCAATATTCACATCAATATTCACATCAATACTCAAAAAGCAAAGCACAACTATAGAAACCAAACACATTTTTCTGTAAAATGCTAGGCATCTCCATTAGATGTGTTTCTTTGAAGCAGCTTGGAGGTGGTGAGAAGATAATGAGGCTCTTTTCTGCAGATCAATATGAATGGAATAGGCTACGATGGAAACATTTTCAAGGCATTCTCTATGCAGGATATATGCGACTTTTTTCTGCAGATCAATATGAATGGAGTAGCCTACGATGGAAACATTTTCAAGGCATTCTCTATGCAGGATATATTATACTTATTTCTGCAGATCGATATGAACGTAGTAGGCTACGATGGAAACATTTTCAAGGCATTCTCTATGCAGGATATATGCTACATTAGACTAGGCTAACAGATTTCAAATCAGTGTTGACATGAAACTCAAATTCAGTCAGTAGTGAAATATATATATTTTTTTGTGTGGATTTGCCTGTAGTCTTATTGAGATAATACAATAATCTACTGTATATGAAAATACCATCACTGAAACAGGGATATGCAATAAAGGCTACTGGTGTAGGTGGTCCGTTCTTGCAATTAATCTGTTTGCGGCTGCAAAAGTGTTTGCATAGGCATTAAGGTATAGCATTTATAACAGCTGGGTGATGTTAGGGGGAGGTGCTTTTGACGATGCTCTCGTTTATCCAATGGAAAAATGCAGAGTTTTCTTTACTGGGCAGATTTACCACGACTTGCCCAGTAGCGATAAAGGAGACGAAGTCGTTAGGCCAAGACTTGTATATATATTGAGCTGTACGTAGTCATTTGCATAGAATTTTACATCGACTTCCTTGCAGTCATATTGTAAGACGCCCTATCGAGTAGCCGAAATAAAATAAATATGGTAAGATTGTTTTTATTGTATTTACATTTATTTACTGAATAATTTGAAATTGTATATTTGAAAAATGTGACATTTATATCAAACTCTTTAATAAGAACCTGATTTAGAACCGTTTATGCCTAAACAGCTATTATTGTTATTATATATATATATATATATATATATATATATATATATATATATATATATATATATATATATATATATATATATATTTGTTAAGTGTTTCATTTGATTCTATATGACATTTTAATTATAGCATTAGTATTAAATAGATATCCAAGGCAGACTTCTGTTCTGCTCAAATTATGTCTGCGCCTGATATAACATGAAATACCAGATTCGAGCGCATGTTACAATAATGGCGTAATGTCCCAGACAAAACCGGGGTTAGGAAGGTTGTGATGTGAACGGAATTCCGTAGAATGTTCCAACCACTAGGGGTGCCAACAATATAATTAAATAGGCTAGAACAACTTAATGTATCTCTACGGTGCCAACCGGTCCCGTTTTGTCCCGGTGTTTTTGTAAATAAAATAGCACGATCTTCGATATGTTCACCGCTTCCTTTCTCATCCCCGACTGCAGTGGGATAATTTAGCTCAATAGATCGAAATGGAGGATGCACAGTGTTCTTATTTCATCAAATGGCTTACGCCCAAAGAAACATTATCCTCTTTTGCTGAAATGCACTGACAGCATGCATCATAGTCATCAAACATGCATGTTGCCGGTGATAGAGGATCAGGATACCCACCAGGAGAGAAATGATTCTGGATAATGTAGCATATTATTATAGAGCTATTATTATTATTTGAGAGATTCTGATACTGGGAATGCTGTTAGAACGTAACTACCATATAAAGTCTACACTGATACATGAATGCCTAGCACAGAGCAATTCCTAAGGCGTTGCCTTTCTTTCAAAACAAACCTACATTAAAACATACTTAACTCTCTTACAACTTATTTTGAGAACATTACACCTCTGGGTGATTTATTTTCAAGATGTTCTGAATGTATAGAAAAGTTGTCCAGACAAAATAGGCCTATGTTTTCTCCACAGCGTGAGTGTATCTCAGTTCATGTGGGTCAGGCTGGAGTCCAGATGGGCAATGCCTGCTGGGGGCTCTACTGCCTGGAGCATGGGATCCAGCCAGATGCCCAGTGACAAGACCATCGGAGGAGGAGACTACTCCTTCAACACCTTCTTCAGTGAGACTGGGGCTGGAAAGCATGTTCCCAGGGCTGTGTTTGTGGACCTGGAGCCCACAGTTATCGGTAAGATTTCTGTTTCTCATCGAATATGAATTGAGTCAAAGTGGTGTGGTAGAAATGATTTATTGCTTTCTTGCCATTGAGCCCCTTATTAATCTGCTGCTCTCCTCAGATGAAAAAGGTTCCATGTAGAACCCTTTCCCCTGTAGAATAACTCTTTTAGAACACCCCTTTCTCTGAGTGTTCTGCTTCTCATGAGCTGCTGTTTTTCTCTCCTCAGATGAGGTGCGCACTGGGACCTACCGTCAGTTATTCCATCCTGAACAGCTCATCACTGGCAAAGAGGATGGTGCCAACAACTACGCTCGTGGAGACTACACTATTGGCAAAGAGATCATCGACCTGGTGCTGGACAGGATCCGCAAACTGGTGGGTACCACATAAATAATCAATTACATATTTTATCAACAAACTGTTCAGAATGTGGGGATCTTGTGTTCTCCATTTATTGATGTGTTCCTCTTTCTCGTCAGGCTGACCAGTGCACAGGCCTTCAGGGCTTCCTAGTTTTCCACAGCTTTGGTGGTGGCACCGGCTCTGGTTTCACCTCCCTGCTGATGGAGCGCCTGTCTGTTGACTACGGCAAGAAGTCCAAGCTGGAGTTCTCCATCTACCCAGCTCCCCAGGTGTCCACAGCTGTGGTGGAGCCCTACAACTCCATCCTGACCACCCACACCACCCTAGAGCACTCTGACTGTGCCTTCATGGTGGATAATGAGGCTATCTATGACATCTGCCGTAGGAACCTCGACATTGAGCGTCCTACCTACACCAACCTCAACAGGCTCATTAGCCAGATTGTTTCCTCCATCACCGCTTCCCTTCGATTTGATGGTGCCCTCAATGTTGATCTGACAGAGTTCCAGACCAACTTGGTGCCCTACCCCCGTATCCATTTCCCTCTGGCCACCTATGCACCAGTTATTTCTGCAGAGAAGGCTTACCATGAGCAGCTATCTGTGGCAGAAATCACCAATGCCTGCTTTGAGCCGGCTAATCAGATGGTGAAATGTGACCCTCGCCACGGCAAGTACATGGCATGTTGCCTTCTGTACCGTGGCGATGTGGTGCCCAAAGATGTCAATGCGGCTATTTGCAACAATCAAAACCAAACGTTCCATTCAGTTTGTTGATTGGTGCCCAACTGGTTTCAAGGTTGGCATCAACTACCAGCCTCCCGCTGTGGTCCCTGGTGGAGACCTGGCCAAAGTCCAGAGGGCTGTGTGCATGCTGAGCAACACCACTGCTGTGGCAGAGGCCTGGGCTCGGCTTGACCACAAGTTTGACCTGATGTACGCCAAACGTGCCTTTGTGCACTGGTATGTGGGTGAGGGCATGGAGGAGGGAGAGTTCTCTGAGGCCAGAGAGGACATGGCTGCCCTGGAGAAGGATTATGAAGAGGTAGGGGTTGACTCTGGCGAGGGTGATGGACAGGAGGATGAGAGGAATACTGAGTGTTCATGCAAGGATGCCCCTGGCTCCCATATCTTATAAAAGCACAATAAAAAAAGCAATGCATTTTTTTTAACGGTTTCATATTTTATTGTTGCTTGTTTAGGTTTAAAACACAACTGGCCTGTCATAGTGAC
The DNA here is from genome assembly GCF_016432855.1 of Salvelinus namaycush. Classification (NCBI taxonomy): domain Eukaryota; kingdom Metazoa; phylum Chordata; class Actinopteri; order Salmoniformes; family Salmonidae; genus Salvelinus; species Salvelinus namaycush. Next base: position 11,548,664 of record NC_052320.1, read on the forward strand.
AGTCACAGGGAAAAAAACGAGTGTCATTGAAGATTCACCAATAAAATGTGTTGAAATTGATTCCCATGTATATGTTTTGTTGTATACTATTTCATAAATGACTTATCTATGTTTTCAAAACCAACATATTCACCAGAAGTAGAGGAATCTGTATTCAATAGACCTTGGTGGCAGATAGCCTAGCGGTTAAATGAGCGTTGGGCCACTAAGTGAAAGATTGCTGGTTTGAATCCTAGAGCTGACTAGGTGAAAAATGTATCATTGTGCCCTTGAGCAAGGCACTTAACCCTAGTTATTCCTTTAAGCTGCACTGGATAAGAGCAACTAAAAAATATACTGCAGTTACAATGTAGTAAAATCTTAATAATTTGGTGACATATGAATTCTGAAATTGTAGTACTGCAGTTGAACTGCAAAATCAATGGATACAGCATACTACAGTGAATGGGAATATTTTGGACATATAACTGCAGTTATACAGTGTTACTTCAACTTGCACAAGTAGGCTCTGAAGATGCTTACACTTATATCAGAGAAAAACCCTCATGCAGAGTTTCAACATGCCTATGAGATACTGTGTAGTATTCTACTCTGATAGCCAATTGGGACAAGGCATATCATAAGATCTTCCAATCAGTTTCGACAAAGCCTGTCTGTCCACTGTATCGTGGAACTATAAATGGCCCCACCCACTGAATTTGGTATCACACTGACTTCTTACTACAGACTCCTAAAGGTCTGCCTGTAAGTGTTGAACTAAAAGAAGATTCATTTTCTCCGCACCACATATTGAATCTTCTCAGCTTAAACATGGTGAGTATAAAACAAATACTATTATTGTTGCTTTCAATAATTTTGTATCAGTGTTCGGATGAAGGCTGTTTCTATTTTATTTCTTCAACACAATTCGTCAATTCGACTAAAACGATTTTTAAAGTCATACTCTTACACAGATTTCGTTTTGTAGCCTAACCCAAACCCAAATGATAAACAGTCACAATTATTTTGATAATTCCAGTCAACTACTCTAACAAAACTTGATGTCAAAATGGATGTCTCTGCTTAGTGGCATATTTGTCAGTGACATTTCTCTCTGCTTTGATGTCTGGATTGTCTACATTAGAAGTGACCCAGGGAAGATGACTTATTATAGAGGTAAATGTAAACTCGGTCATTGACACTCATAATATATTCAAATAATTGCCTCGTTTATGAACTAGGCTATAAGTAATGAGTAGGCAAGTCTATCCTGTAAAATGTATTTAGAACTCAAATATTTCATGAGATATTTCAGAATTTCTGATGATATCAAAGTTCAAACTGCTTTGCTGATATGCTATTACATTTTTTAGTGCAATATTAAATACCTTGATTTAACATTGCATATTAAAATAGATTTGGTTAGCATTAAAGGTCTACTAAATACATTTGAAGTAAAATGCATTGTGTTGGTCAGATGAGAATGATTTGTCAAATGAACCACCCACAGTAAACTATGTCGGACATTTGGCTTCAAAAACACTGTCTGTTTGTCTGTTCAACAGCTGATCACTTGTTTCTTCAGTCAGGTGATGCGTTCCCATGTGTTCTGGTTTAAGCCGGTAGCCTATCTTCTTCTACAATGAAAGCATTTTCTGTCATGCCCCGTGCCCACACCTCTCCTCCCCTACAGAGTTGCTAAGAATAATGTAGAACAAACAATCCTATTGGCATTTTTGAACAAATTAAATATTGTTGTTGCTATTCCAGTTTTAGATGAATGTTTTGGTACAATTGTCTATTGTGCCCAAAGATGTACTCAGATATAACAGTTTGCCCACTGGGCACACACTGGTTGAATCAACGTTGTTTCCACGTTTCCATTTCAATGTAATTACGTTGAAACAACTTGGGATAGGTGTTGAATTGACATCTGTGCTCAGTTGTTCTTTCAGAAGATTGTACATTAAAACTTTTGACTATAACTAGACTTATGTGTATAGTTCATATTTGATCGATTTTCAAATTAAAAGTAGTTATTGGTTTGAGAAAGTCGTAAACAACTCTCTTTCCCCAGCGTGAGTGCATCTCGGTCCACGTGGGTCAGGCTGGAGTCCAGATTGGCAATGCCTGCTGGGAGCTCTACTGCCTGGAGCATGGGATCCAGCCGGACGGACAGATGCCCAGTGACAAAACCATTGGAGGAGGAGACGACTCCTTCAACACCTTCTTCAGTGAGACTGGGGCTGGAAAGCATGTCCCCAGGGCTGTGTTTGTGGACCTGGAACCCACAGTTATTGGTAAGCTTTATGTTTCCTACATTGAGTCAAAGGTGTTTCTTAGATATGATTTTTTGCTTTTGTGGTATTGAGCTCCTTAATGAGCTGCTCATTTTCTCTCCTCAGATGAGGTGCGAACTGGGACCTATCGTCAGTTATTCCATCCTGAACAGCTCATCACTGGCAAAGAAGACGCTGCCAACAACTACGCTCGTGGACACTACACTATTGGCAAAGAGATCATCGACCTGGTGCTGGACAGGATCCGCAAACTGGTGTGAATTTCAGAATGACTGAATTAAATATTTTATCAACTATCTGTTCATAATGTGGACATCTTTTTCTGCCCATTTATTGATGTGTTCCTCTTTCTCGTCAGGCTGACCAGTGCACAGGCCTTCAGGGCTTCCTAGTTTTCCACAGCTTTGGTGGTGGCACCGGCTCTGGTTTCACCTCCCTGCTGATGGAGCGCCTGTCTGTTGACTACGGCAAGAAGTCCAAGCTGGAGTTCTCCATCTACCCAGCTCCCCAGGTGTCCACAGCTGTGGTGGAGCCCTACAACTCCATCCTGACCACCCACACCACCCTAGAGCACTCTGACTGTGCCTTCATGGTGGATAATGAGGCTATCTATGACATCTGCCGTAGGAACCTCGACATTGAGCGTCCTACCTACACCAACCTCAACAGGCTCATTAGCCAGATCGTTTCCTCCATCACTGCTTCCCTTCGATTTGATGGTGCCCTCAATGTTGATCTGACAGAGTTCCAGACCAACTTGGTGCCCTACCCCCGTATCCATTTCCCTCTGGCCACCTATGCACCAGTTATTTCTGCAGAGAAGGCTTACCATGAGCAGTTAACTGTCTCTGAGATCACCAATGCCTGCTTTGAACCAGCCAACCAGATGGTGAAATGTGACCCTCGTCACGGAAAGTACATGTCATGCTGCCTTCTGTACCGTGGTGACGTGGTACCCAAAGATGTCAATGCTGCCATTGCCACCATCAAGACCAAACGTTCCATTCAGTTTGTTGACTGGTGTCCAACTGGTTTCAAGATTGGCATCAACTATCAGCCTCCCACTGTGGTCCCTGGTGGAGACCTGGCCAAAGTCCAGAGGGCTGTGTGCATGCTGAGCAACACCACTGCTGTGGCAGAGGCCTGGGCTCGGCTTGACCACAAGTTTGACCTGATGTACGCCAAACGTGCCTTTGTGCACTGGTATGTGGGTGAAGGTATGGAGGAGGGAGAGTTTGCTGAGGCCAGAGAGGACATGGCAGCCCTGGAGAAGGATTATGAAGAGGTGGGACGTGACAGCGGCGAAGGAGATGAGGACGGGGAAGAGTATTAGAAATGGCTGTCTTTCAAACTCTTTATCACCCTCTTCTTTCATTTCTCTTTTCCATAGATCCACCTTTATCTTTTCATTCTGCCTTTCCATAGATCCACCTTTATCTTTTCATTCTCCCTTTCCATAGATCCACCTTTATCTTTTCATTCTGCCTTTCCATAGATCCACCTTTATCTTTTCATTCTCCCTTTCCATAGATCCACCTTTATCTTTTCATTCTGCCTTTCCATAGATCCACCTTTATCTTTTCATTCTCCCTTTCCATAGATCCACCTTTATCTTTTCATTCTGCCTTTCCATAGATCCACCTTTATCTTTTCATTCTCCCTTTCCATAGATCCACCTTTATCTTTTCATTCTGCCTTTCCATAGATTCACCTTTATCGTTTCATTCTGCCTTTCCATAGATCCACCTTTATCTTTTCATTCTGCCTTTCCATATATCCACCTTTATCTTTTCATTCTGCCTTTCCATAGATCCACATTTATCTTTTCATTCTGCCTTTCCATAGATCCACCTTTATCTTTTCATTCTGCCTTTCCATAGATCCACATTTATCTTTTCATTCTGCCTTTCCATAGATCCACCTTTATCTTTTCATTCTGCCTTTCCATAGATCCACATTTATCTTTTCATTCTGCCTTTCCATAGATCCAGCTTTATCTTTTCATTCTGCCTTTCCATAGATCCACATTTATCTTTTCATTCTGCCTTTCCATAGATCCACCTTTATCTTTTCATTCTCCCTTTCCATAGATCCACCTTTATCTTTTCATTCTGCCTTTCCATAGATTCACATTTTCTATTATTTCCATCCACTACACTTCTAACTTCAGTCAAAAAGCACTTTAATTTTGGCAAGAAATGTACATTGTATGGAAAACTACATGTTTACTTGTCGTAATTTTCAGGTTCCCCTTTAGAGGTGTTCATACCTTTAGTTTATAATCCTCTCCCTTATGTGTATTCTTGTATTGGTGGCTTAGACAAATTCATTGGATTCTAGGAACACTGTTAACAATCACACAATTTTAAATAATGTCTATCAGTGGAGGCTGCTGAGGGGAGGACAGCTCATAATAATGGATGGAATGGAGTCAATGGAATTGTATCAACCACATGGAAACCACGTGCTTGATACCATTCCATTCACTCCATTCCAGACATTATTATGAGCTGTCCTCCCTCAGCGCTGCTGTCTATTATGGATTCATAATAATTTATAAACTATTTTTTTTAACTACTAACTTAAAGTTGAAATAATTTCAGTATTAAACTTTGTCATGAGACCTTATCTTTAAAAGAGTGGTGCTTGTGTTTGTTAGTTTGCTTTGCTACTTAACCACTTTCATGTCTAGAGGGCAGTGTTGTGCAATAAATACATGTCCATTTCCTTCTGTGAACATGAACGGGTAACAATTCCCAATACATACCCCAACAGATCAATACTTTCCTGAACGCTAAAAAATATCACAAAGGTAGTATTAAAACAACACACTCAGAAAATCACAGCCATAACTGCATAGAGGGTAGACATAGACTCTGCATTTTCTCACCCTCAGAATGCTAACGAATAATACATGCAGAATATTACATTCTATGTTATCTACATTCATTGTGAATTGGAAATGTGAACTGTGAAATGTACTCTCCAATTTACCAATGTGAAAGCCAGCTAGGCCTGAGAAGAGCCCAGTCCCAGTTCACAGCCCTGATCTAAAATAGGTCCTGGTATTCATACCCTGCCCTGTCATGGGGGAGATCTGTCAAGCTGTTGGACAGGACAGGTGGGGTTTAAAAATACTGTTCCCAATGTGTCTAGATTGGACCTAAACTGGACGACTGCAGATGCAAAACATGATATAGGCTCGTTTACAATTATATTGTTGTTACCTGCCTAGCAACCTCTTCAAGAGGTTTGAACCTTGTGGCGTAACGGTTAAGGTGTTGGCTTGACAGTTCCTTGGACCTGTGTCCAGGTCCCGGTCAAAGCTATCCCCCGATTTTGATAAAATAGACATATATGAGCAAGGGGCTTCACGTGGGTCTGATGTCATGAGACCAGAAGGATGCAAACAACAATATATACTGTAGATCATTAGTCATGTGCAAGTACGTGCCCCGTGAAGAAAATAACATATAGAGTGCAAGCGGAAAGTTTTCAGATCCCTTGACTTTTTCCACATTTTGTTATGTTACAGCCTTATTCTAAAATGGATGAAGTTGTCCCCCCCCCTCATCAATCTACACGCAATACCCCATAATGACAATGCAAAAACAGGTTTCAGATTTTTTTTTTTTTTTTACAAATGTATAAAAAATGAAGGTTTTCATCAATGAACTTTGCTGCTTTCATCTTTCCCTCAATCCTGACTAGTCTCCCAGTCCCTGCAGCTGAAAAACATCCCCACAGCATGATGCTGCCACCACCATGATTCACAGTAGGAATGGTCCCAGGTTTCCTCCAGACGTGATGCTTGGCATTCAGGCCAAAGAGTTCAATCTTGGTTTCATCAGACCAGAAAATTTGTTTCTCATGGACTGAGAGTCCTTTAGGTGCCTTTTGGCAAACTCCAAGTGGGCTGTCATGTGCCTTTTACTGAGGAGTGGCTTCCGTCTGGCCACTCTACCATAAAGACCTGATTGGTGGAATGCTACAGAGATGGTTGTCCTCTGGAAGGTTCTCCCATCTCCATAGAGTAACTCTGAAACTCTGTCAGAGTGACCATCAGATCTTGGTCACCTCCCTGACCAAGGCCCTTCTCCCCCGATTGCTCAGTTTGGAAGAGGATGAGTCTTGGGGGTTCCAAATTTCTTCCATTTAAGAATGATGGACGCCACTGTGTTCTTGGGGACCTTCAATGCTGCAGAAATTTGTTGGTACCCTTCCCCAGATCTGTGCCTCGACACAATCCTGTGTCGGAGCTTTACAGACAATTCCGTCGACCTCATGGCTTGGTTTTTGCTCTGACATGCACTGTCAACTGTGGGACCTCATATAGACAGGTCTGTACCTTTCCAAATCATGTCCAATCAATTGAATTTACCACAGGTAGACTCCAATCAAGTTGTAGAAACATCTCAAGGATGATCAATGGAAACAGGATGCACCTGAGCTCAATTTCGAGTCTCATAGCAAAGGGTCTGAATACTTATGTAAATAAGTTATTTCTGCTTTAATTTGCAAACATTTCTGAAAACCTGTTTTCACTTTGTCATTATGGGATATTGTGTGTAGATTGATAAGGAAAACGTTTATTTAATCAATTTTAGAATAAGGCTGTAACGTAACAAAATGTGGAAAAAGTCATGGGGTCTGAAAAGTTTCCGAATGACTTTTTCCACATTTTGTTGCATTACAAACATTGATTAAAATTGATTTGTCTTTTTTTATCTACACAAAATACTCTGTAATATTTTTATTTTATTTCAATTAACAAAAAATAAAACATTAGTATACACTATATATACAAAGGTATGTGGACATCCCTTCTAATTAGTGGATTTGGCTATTTCAGTCACACCCGTTGCTGACAGGTGTATAAAATCGTGCACACAGCCATGCAATCTCCATAGACAAACATTGGCATTAGAATGGCCTATCCTGAAGAGCTCAGTGACTTTCATTGTGGCACTGTCATATGACGTCACCTTTCCAACAAGTCAGTTGGTCAAATGTCTGCCCTGCTAGAGCTACACTAGTCAACTGTAAGTACTGTTATTGTGAAGTGGAAACGTCTTGGAGCAACAATTGTTGTCGAAGTGGTTGGCCACACAAGCTCACCGAATGGGACCATGAAGCGCTGAAGCGCGTAAAAATCGCCTGTCCTCGGTTGCAACACTCAGTACCGAGTTCCAAACTGCCTCTGGAAGCAACATCAGCACAAGAACTGTTCGTCAGGAGCTTCATGAAATGGGTTTCCATGGCCAAGCAGCCGCACACAAGCCTAAATCACCATGTGCAATTCCAAGCATTCACTGGTGTGGTGTAAAGCTCACCTCCATTGGACTGGAGCAGTTGAAACGAATCTGGGTTTGGTGGAAGCCAGGAAAACGCTACCTTCCTCAATGCACAGTGCCAACTGTAAAGTTTGGTGGAGGAGGAATAATGGTATGGGGCTGTTTTTCATGGTTCGGTCTAGGCCCCTTAGTTCCAGTGAAGGAAAATCTTAATTCTACAGCATACAATGACACTCTAGATGATTCTGTGCTTCCAACGTTGGGGAAGGCTCTTTCCTGTCTCAGCATGGAAATGCCCCAGTGCACAAAGTGAGTTCTATACAGAAATGGTTTGTCACGATCAGTGTGGAAGAACTTGACTGGCCTGAACAGAGGCCTGACCTCAAACCCATTGAACACCTTTGGGATGAATTGTAACGCCAACTCCGAGCCAAGCCTAATCGCCCAACATCAGTGCCTGACCTCACTAATGCTTTTGTGGCTGAATGGAAGCAAGTCCCAGCAGAAATGTTCCAACATCTAGTGGAATGCCTTCACAGAAGAGTGGAGGCTGTTATAGCAGCAAAGGGGGGACCATCTCCATATAAATGACCATGATTTTGGAAATAGATGTTCGACGAGCAGGTCTCCACATATTTTTGGTCATGCAGTGTACAGTATTTTTATGTTTAGTGTTAGAGAAAATGTGCACATTTTCTATAGGTCTCTCTTGATCAAACATCTGCCCTCATCACAGTGAACGTCTCACAGAGCTCTAGCTTTGCTTCCTGAGCTTGTTAATATTTCTTCTCATATTAGTATTTGTCTATGACAAAGAGAAAGTGTTTTTTTGTTTAAAATCCATGAATAATTTTAGATGAATGGCTATAAATCGATCTCTGAATATGCTACAGTGATGAAACCACTCTCCTGGTGCGCTATGATGTAAGGATTGCAGGCATGTGCTTTGTCAGTTGCTTTGACATAAGGTTCAGCCAGGAGTTGATGGACAGTCGAGAGAGCGCATTAAATGGAAGGAGGGGCATCCCAGATTCAAGTGGTTTCAGATTTCACATCTTTCATCACACACACTCAGAAAATCTAATACGGTGTCCGTGGGAACCAGGGCTATCACTCAATGCAAGCCATTTCAATCTATGGTGTCCACAGATTGATTTATAAGTGAAAATGGCAGTCGAAACCGGTACCAGAACCACGCAGGTCCCCTAAACAGGGGACATTACATCTAAGAGCTTTTTAAATAAATACATGTTGGCTCCTGGGTCAAACTAAAGTCACTTCTGATTGTGGGCCTCTTTAGTGTATTATTGCAATGAAATATGTTACAGAAACTTTTGATGTTTTACAAAACAATGTAATGGAGAGTAAGGAAACTGGTAGGGAGTCTTATGTAGTTATGACCATGATATAATGCAAGTGCATTGTCCATAGCGGGGAGTTGAAACAGTAAGGAAATAGATCTATAGAAATAGAGTCCTCTTTTACATTACCAGGAAACTGGCAAGAGTACCTTATTTCAAATAACTTTTTCCACTTATTTATCAATCATCTTTTGAGGCGAAGACAACCTTTTGGGACAATAGGTAAAATAAAGCTAGGAATAATGATTTAGAGAGTGCACAATCTCAGAGTGATCTCCATTAAAATACGCTACATTTTCCTCTCTCCCCCAAACATGAGGTATAATCTCATTGACTCTACAACAAAAAAATATATATATGTGGGATTGGATATTACTCAAAAATGCAACAACAGAATACTTTCGTAGATTAAAATACGTGTACTTCAAAAAGGTACAAAAACACACACACAAACAAACAGTGCCCAGATGCTTACAAAAGTTGGGAGGAAAATCTGCTTAATTGATTTTGAAGCGCAAACTGTTTGTTCTGAATGAAATGCATTTTAAATAGTGTGACCTACTCAAACATACAGACCAACAAAATCCCTAAACAACTGCTCACAATTACATTCTAACAAAGCAAACCCATTTGTTCAAATAATTACCCTCTCAAAATCTTCACAAAATGTTCCCCAATTGTTTTGACAGAATTGACCCCCCACCCACCCACGTTTGTCACTGTGACTCCATTTAGTCATGCTTTTATTGAAATCAAACCATAAAATAGGGTGCTTTACCTTACTTTTGATCAGACAAACAGAAAACAGTTTACATACAGTAGACATTACACCAGAAATTCAATACCACACACACTGGTTAAAGTCCTAAAATGTATCCTCTATTCTGTGTCATTTGAAAACCTCTTACTGAATTATACAACGCCTTTTATTAGTGCAGTACCACTCCCGTTACAGATATTGTTTTAAACACAAGTGCAGTGTGACACACTCAAACATTTGCCTTGGAAAGCGAATATTTGATGTGAAAACATAACCGTACATGACATTGCACTGCTGTGGTGGGTTGTGTTGCCATTGTGGTTAAAAGAATCACTGATTCTCAGGCATTGCCGAATCAATATTCTATATTTCATGTCTTACAAGAGCCCTGTGATGTCAAAGAGACTGCGTCAAAGAGACTGTGAGATGTCTTTACTGATGTCTACTGAAGAAAGTTGAGAATATGGCAAAAAAAGAAAACAGATAATCTAATGTTGGCATAATATATATTTTTTCTAAACAAATTGGAACACTGAGTATTACCCCCCCCAAACAGCTAATCTTTACTGTCTTCATCTATCTCAGCGTTTCCCAAACTCGGTCCTCGGGACACCAAGGGGTGCAAGTTTCGGTTTTATGCCCTAACACTATACAGCTGATTCAAATGATGATTAGTTGATTATTTGAAACAGCTGTGTAGTGCTAGGGCAAAAACCAAAACGTGCACCCCTTGGTGTCCCGAGGACCAAGTTTGGGAAACCCTGATCTATCAAACTAAATTTCAAGGAAAAAAATGAGTGATGGATATTCAGTTTATTTGAGATTTTCCAAGAGATTACATTTCTATAGGCAAGACATCAGTTAAATGAATATCTAATTACATAACTAATTATTTAATGACACTCAGGCTGCGTTTAGGCAGACAGCCCAATTCTGATATTTTTTTCACTAATTGGTCTCTTGACCAATCAGATCATCTCTAAAAAAAAAAAAAAGATCTGATTGAAAAGATCTGATTTGATTGGTCAAAAGACCAATTAGAGGAAAAAATATCAGAATTGGGCTAACTGTGTGAACACAACCTCACCTGTCCAGTCAACAACCACTCTAATCTGTCGGTGTTAAGCCGTTTGATAGCGTAGACTTAACTTGTGTATAACATGCAACAACATCTCCAGTGTAGATACTGAAACTCACCAGTGGATCCCCCCTTTACAAGCACAGTGTCCATTCAGACCCTCTTCCTGACATTCAGATTCATTGATGTCCTGTAGTCTCGATTCATATGGATTCATATGTCCTTCAATTCGGCTCCAGATATTCCAAGACTGAAAATCAGTTTGGGCTCAAAGAGCCTCAACACAGTCACAAGAGGCTGTGTGTGGAGAAGCTGTTGTCAGTTTCCTTCCATATAAGGCTTGAATTTCTTGGTAGTCTCTTTGTTCTGGATGATCCTTGCTTAAAAATGTGGGCAATCTTACCTCAACACCAATGCAAGCTGGTGACCTGTGGGGAAAAGTTCAAGCAGACAAAACAAATTTGAAGACAAGTTAATATGTCTCATCAACATTATCACATTGAAGTACCTCAGAGTCAAAACAGTAACTTTTGGTGTAATCAGATCAAACAGACATTTCCTTACATGTTGCAAGGGTAAGAAGTTGAGCGCCATTGTGTTTTGACTGCTTGAAACAAAAGCAACAGGTGCCTTCAGTGTATATCTGTAACTGGCAGGACAGTCAGAGAGCTGTGTTAGTTACCTGGGTCGACAGAGTTTCATGACAAGATGTGTACGAAGAGAATGGCCAGGCCAATGTTGAGCAGAATCACCATGGTTATCATGATGGTGTTCGGACCCTGCAAAAGAGAGAGTAGATATATTTAATGTTTTATTTAACCTTTATTTACACAGGTTTATCATGTTGTGATAAATTCTGCAAGACAGACCTGTTCAAGATAGTAGCAGTCAAGATAGCAGCAGATGTTGTTAGAACAATGAATATGCCGGTAAAGTACTTTTAAACTCCTATAGATCTATAAAACATCAGCGATATGAATGGGATGAACAAAAATCTCAATGATCCTTATGGTAACATTTTACAATGAAGCTGCATCTATTCCTGTGTAGCAATTCTGTAATGACTCTAGTAAGAACATTTTTTAAATGTGGTGACGGGGAGAAAAGCTGCTGCATTATAAGGAACACAATCTGTCTACATCAGCTGTGGCCGACTGGTAGGTTCTCATATGCAGTAAGCCCCTTTCAACACAGGGGGCCTGGGCTATTGGAAAACCTCCCCTAGAATACATGCCTTATAGGGCAGACTGCTTAGGGCTCACATACCAGTCAAACCCCTAGTCTGCACGGCATCTAAAATCTACATAATAATTCCGAACAAACAACTGTTGCTTCTGTAAACACCTATGTAACAGTCACCTATGTTTATTTACATATTTTCATTGATGGGAATTGGTCATCTGGATGACAAAATAGGAATTTTCTTAGCAACTCAGAGCTACTGATGGTAGCTGTTGGTTGCTGGAGAAAAATGTTTGTCATGTAATCTGTTCATAATTTCACTTGTACGCTCCCAACCAGAAATGGGAGAATTGTCTTGATTGTGTTAGTCAAAAAGTAAATGCTGTTGAGAATATGTACAAACATAACTAGAGGGGTAATTATTAACATAACGGAGTAGAGGAGGAGGGGAGGTTACTGAGATAGGGAGTCTGATTAGTCTAGTTTGAAGGACCAGCACCAATGGCAGTAAACAGTCTCCAGAGTAACATCATGTTACAAATTTGCACTTAGAGGAGAGAGAGGACCTACTGTATGCTATGAGTCTACTTTTAGAACTCAGGTCATGGGAGAATGTACTACAGAACATATAAGAAGAGTCTTCATTTGACTTAATTTGTTCTCAAAACTGTTCATTACATGAGATATTAATTGCTTGAATTGCCTTACCTGCTCAAATTCATCTAGCTCTGTAACTTCACTTGTACCTGGGCTCTTTACCATGTTCTTCATCAGCTTGGCCTCCGCTTTGGGTTCAACCTTAGGTGCTGGTTTGGGTGCAGGTGTGGCAGGTTTGGAAGCCGGACTGGCCTCTCGTTTTGGCGATGGCTTTGGTGACGGCGATGGCTTGGGTGACACTTTATTAACAGACTGAGCGCTGGACCCTGGTTTGCTCTGAGATACAGTGGACACTGGTCGTTCATTGACCGACTCTGTTCTTTGTTTGGGCTCTGCCTCATTAAGCTCGGGGGTGACGGCAGCTTTGGAAGACTCTTTGGAGGCGGGATGAGGGGGTGGGACTTCTTCTTCTGAGTAGGTGACACTGGTCCTTACCAAGAGAGTAGCGTCGGACACTTTAGCATCAGAGATCGTCTTCTCCAGGGGCTTGATCTCCAGGTCGGAGCCCTGCTCTATCTTGTTGCTCAGGCGACTGGAGGCGCGGGAGTTCCCCCGGCTGCTAATGGGGGCAGAAGTGGGGCACTCTTCAGGGGGAGCAGTGGCAGGGGCGGAAGTGGTGGTGGCCACATTGGACGAGGGGGTGGTGGGTCGGCTGTTGGTTCTGCTGTTGGGACGGCTGCTCCCCCGACTTCCACCACCTTTGTCCCCGTTCCAGCCAGCAGGGCCGAGCAGATGGGAGTCCTCTTTGCTGATGCTGCCCTGTTTGGAGTGCCTGGATGCTGGAGGGGTGATGGCCGGGCTGGGGGAGGGTGTGCAGGCTGGAGTGGAGCCAGGCCTGTCGTGCAGCATTGGGCTTTCAGCAGGTGTCAGTGGCTGCTCTGCTAACAGTTGCTCATGCATTATAGGGTCTGTGTGCTCATTGGCCTCTGAGATCTCCTGTAATGCTCTCTTCTTCATGTACTCTGGGCCTGTGGAACAACATGAATAAATGTTATGGTTGATGAGACTCTAATCTCAACAACAAGCTAACACCCTGACTAGACTGGCCACGTTGTGTGAGCGGCGAGCGTTGCAAGATAAATGTACACATACATGTTATTCAATCAAATTATCAAAACTGCTCACGGGCGTTTACGTAGCCAGGAGCGAAAATAGAACTTGGTTCTATTTGAGATGCTTGATGAGCTGCAAGTCCCGCCTCTTCCATCTACTTATTGGTTTTCACGAGCATACTAACCCACATGGGTGATTGAAAGATAAACGAGGAGAGATTAATTAAAGAAAAACAAACTAAGTTTCCTCTTTTATCTGTGGATTGTCAGAGTAGAGAGTACAAGATTTTTTAGGACTCAAAATGGGTCAAAATTCTACAAAGATCCAGAAAAAAGGGACCATATACATTTCAGGTAAAATAACAAACCAAATCTCCCAGGACAAATTAGCTAGCAACAGCAAGCTAGCTAAACATCCATGAATGTTTCATGTGTGTTTCGACCTTTCCCCAAATTAATATAGTTGGTTCACGGTTGTTTTTGGTATTTTAACCTTCGTGCCATGAAAGCGTCTGGTGGGGACACACAAAATCAACATGCGCACGATGGCGCACGCGCTGTGCCAGTTTGGCCAATATGTAAGACTAGATCAGACTAGATAAAGATCAGACTAATTTGTTTAGCTAAGTGGAGACAGTGAAGGATGGATTTTCCGTGGTATCACCAAGGTCTCTATTTGAGGGGTATCACCAAGGTCTCTATTTGAGGGGTATCACCAAGGTCTCTATTTGAGGGGTATCACCAAGGTCTCTATTTGAGGGGTATCACAAGGTCTCTATTTGAGGGGTATCACCAAGGTCTCTATTTGAGGGGTATCACCAAGGTCTCTATTTGAGGGGTATCACAAGTTCTCTATTTGAGGGGTATCACAAGGTCTCTATTTGAGGGGTATCACAAGGTCTCTATTTGAGGGGTATCACCAAGGTCTCTATTTGAGGGGTATCACCAAGGTCTCTATTTGAGGGGTATCACCAAGGTCTCTATTTGAGGGGTATCACCAAGGTCTCTATTTGAGGGGTATCACCAAGGTCTCTATTTGAGGGGTATCACCAAGGTCTCTATTTGAGGGGTATCACAAGGTCTCTATTTGAGGGGTATCGCCAAGGTCTCTATTTGAGGGGTATCGCCAAGGTCTCTATTTGTATTTGGAGCCACTCTGTCTGCTTGTAACACAGTCATGTTCCAGTCACCCCAGGAATGTCTTGCTAGAAAACCTCATGTGGGGTGACTACAGCTGAACTGAGAAAACAGAGCAACTGCTGATCCCATTAAAAATCCCATTAAGATTGATTATTCATAGTTCTCATTTTCACAGTCTGATAAAAAACATGGTACTTTAGGCTGTAAATATCACAGAGTGGACAGCTGGATTGCAATATGCCAATCCAAACAAGTTGAGTCTGTAATATAGGCCTAATGAAATATGAACTGCTAGCTGGTTCTTGATGTACAACCTATAACATAATTCTGCATGGTAGGATTTGAAATACTGACTTGTAAGAGCCTTCTATTTACAGGCTCTGATGTAACTACTTACTATCTGACCTAAAGTGCAGGCAAGCAAACACGGACCCAGACAAAAAGACTAATAGATGGAGTGAGAAAAGATCGATCACATACTGTTGTTTAGCTCCCAATTTTTCATTCAAGAAGATCCAGGAAAATTCTTGCAGGTAGAATCTGGGAAATATTATATCCTCTAGCAATGTTTCTCCCTGTCAGCTTTGTGTGAGTGATAGTTGATGGTGGAATTCACAGTGGGGTATGCCCATTTGTACCATAAGACACAGACATTTCAGGCAGGCACTCAACAGTCAGTGACAACTTGTTATCAGTGTCTTTTTAGATCTGCTAAGCACTCCACGGTGTCCTGTGTGGGTAGAGAGTGACTGAGAGGAGAAAGAAATGCAGGGGCACACTGTGTGGCCCTAGGCCACTGACAGACCTGTAAGGAAACTGATATGATCCCTCTACCCAAGTAAGACGCTTCTTTTTTTAGACCTTCAAAGGCGACTACCCTTGCAGAGAGCCTACCTCAGCCAAGCAAAGAACAGAAACAGCAGCAAGACAGATCTTTCTATCGGTCTGTACAGCAAGATGCTAGATACCTTGAACAGGACTTTACTTCGCTTTTAAAATCTTGTAATATCGTTCAATTCACTTTTCAATACTGTTCTTGAAAGTATTGCTTTACTGTTCTTCCAAGTCTTGTACAGCACTTGGCTATTGGAAGGTATGTGAGAAAGCCTGGATATCCAGGTTCTTGGGTACTGTATCTCTTGTCAGTATCATGCCCTGGATCATACAGTTGAGAAGTCCACTTCACATACCTGGCTGATAGAAGGAAGGGGACAGTTCCCTGGCCACCACCCTGGCGACGCTGGACTCCTGGTTGGAGGCCTGGGAAGCCTGATTGGCAGCATCTGACTTGGCCTTAGCATGGGTTGTCCTGCAGGGAAACAAACAAAGCCTAATTTACTCAATATCCACAAACCCAACCTAATAATGACTTACTTGACTTATTTCTTATACTCCTGATATACTATATACAGTGCATTCGGGAAAGTATTCAGACCCCTAGACTTTTTCCATATTTTGTTACACTACAGACTTATTCTAAAATGGATTAAATAAATGTTTTCCCTCATCAAACTACACACAATTGTTGTATTTTTGTATTTAACTTTTATTTAACTAGGCAAGTCAATTAATTAAGAACAAATTAGTATTTACAATGACGGCCTACACCAGCCAAACCCGGATGACGCTGGGCCAATTGTGCGCCGCCCTATGGGACTCCCAATCATTGCCGGTTGTGATACAGCCTGGATTCGAACCAGGGTGTCTGTAGTGAGATGCAGTGCCTTAGACCACTGCGCCACTCGGGAGCCCCAATAGAACACCCCATACATTTTTGCAAATGTATTACAAAAAACAAACAGAAATACTTTATTTACATAAGTATTCAGACCCTTTGCTATGAGACTCGAATGAGCTCAGGTGTACCCTGTTTCCACTGGTCATCCTTAAGATGTTTCTACAACTTGATTGGAGTGCACCTGTTGTAAATTCAATTGCTTGGACATGATTTGAAAGGCACACACCTGTCTATATAAGGTCCCACAGTTGACAGTGCATGTCAAAGCAAAAACCAACCATGAGGTCGAAGGAATTGTCCGTAGAGCTCCGAGACAGGATTGTGTCAAGTCACAGACCTGGGGAAGGGTACCGAAACATTTCAAAACATTGAAGGTCCCCAAGAACACAGTGGCCTCCATAATTCTTAAATGGAAGAAGTTTGGAACCACCAAGACTCTTCCTAGACATGGCCGCCCGGCCAAACTGCGCAATTGGGGGAGAAAGGCCTTGGTCAGGGAGGTGACCATGAACCCAATGGTCACTCTGACAGAGCTCCAGAGATCCTCTGTGGAGATGGGAGAACCTTCCAGAATGACACCCATCTCTGCAGCACTCCACCAATCAGGCCTTTATGAAAGCCAGTCCTCAGCTTGGAGTTTGCCAAAAGGTACCTAAAGCACTCTTAGACCATGAGAAACAAGATTCTCTGGTCTGATGAAACCAAGATTGAACTCTTTGGCCTGAATGCCAAGCGTCACGTGTGGAGGAAACCTGGCACCATCCCTACGGTGAAGCATGGTGGTGGCAGCATCATGCTGTGGGGATGTTTTTCAGCAGCAGAGATGGGGAGACTAGTTAGGATCGAGGCAAAGATGAATGGAGCAAAGTACAGAGAGATCATTGATGAAAACCTGCTCTAGAGCGCTCAGGACCTCAGACTGGGGCGAAGGTTAACCTTCCAACAGGACAACGACCCTAAGCACACAGCCAAGACAATGTAGGAGTGTCTCTGAATGTCCTTGACTGGCCCAGCCAGAGCCCAGACTTGAACCCAATCAATATCTCTGGAGAGACCTGAAAATAGCTGTGCAGTGATACTCCCCATCCAACTTGACAGAGCTTGAGAGGAACTGCAAAGAAGAATGGGAGAAACTCCCCCAAATACAGGTGTGCCAAGCTTGTGGCGTCATACCCAAGAAAACTCGAGCCTGTAATCACTGCCAAAGGTACTTCAACATAGTACTGAGTTAAGGTTCTGAATACTTCTGTAAATGTGATATTTCCATTTTTTTTTTTTTATACATTTGCACAATTTCTAAAGAACATTTTTGTCTTTGTAATTCTGGGGTATTGTGTGTAGATTGATGAGATTTAAAAATAAAATCAATTTTATAATAAGGCTGTAACGTAACAAAATGTGGGGTCTGAATACTTTCCGAATGCACTGTATATATACTTTTTTTTTTACATCACATAAATGTTTGGGGTGAAAAACAACATGTTACAAAGAAAAATACATTGAACAAATATTTGTAATTACTTTTTATTGTATGTGCACTGTATTGGCCATTAGGACTCAGTTGATGGTAATTATGAAACATTTAGTATTACAGTAAATGGGGACAGTGGGTATAAAACATAGTTAGAGCATCCTGATTTCCACTACAGAGGACATGTATTAACAAGCTTTTATTAACCTCTTGAGACCCAGCAATACATTTTTGTCCTGTCTAGGGGAGATTTGTTTTTGGTCCGTAACTCTAAAGCCACACATGCCACTTTGTACCTTTAGAGAGGATATTCTGGGCTTTTCAAAGATATTTCATATGTGGGGTGTCACCGTGTGTAATTATTAATTTTGTGAGTAAAATTGTTTCTAATGGGTAAATATCTCAGGAATAGTTTGGTGAGTTTTTAGAGTAGTGTAATAATTTTTTCACATTAAATAAGAGCTTATAGCTCCTAGCGGAGCAAAGGACCACAAAAGTGCATCTTTAGTGAACTCTGTCTGTTAAACTTTACAATGGCTAAATCTGTAGCTACTTACGTCATCGTGATCAAATATTAAAATGTTCAAATAAACAGATCTGACCTAAAAGCTGAAATATTGTTAATCAGATTTTGATCATTGATCATGACAATTGTCTGTGAAAATGATTGGGATATTCTGCTACCCTTTCACTAGGTTTTAGGTGATCACTGTTGCCATTGCAAACCCAAGCACCCCATAGACCTCATTCCCCTCCTATTTATTTGGAAAGATACTTTGGCTGGACTATAAAAAGCAAAGAGAACATCCCCAACACTTAAGTCTGTTCCCATGCCTTATAGCCAGCTAGCCCTTTGGTCCAAGAGATGAATACTGATACGAACCAAAAACTGAGGGGTTGTGCTGTAAGAACCAACGTTACTGTAACAATCCAAAACCAGACTCAGATGGACCAAAATACTACAGAGATTATTGTTTACAATATTTCATCTTTTAAAAAATATTTTATAGGGCTGTTGTGTGGAGTTGAGTTGGTTGCATGGTTTATTATTAGTATTAGCTGGAGAGGGTGTCCTATTCTGCCGTTGGAGAACTGGAACAGAAATAAATGACTCTAACACCTCAACCCAGACAACGAGATACTGCCAGGGGACGTTATCCTGTATGTTATATTCACAGAAGTATTAGTTTATCATGTGAATTTATTAATTAAGTTATTTCTTAATTAGAATACTGTATAAGAGGCAAATGCAATAAATTAACATTCCCAGTCTGCTGGTACTCCATTAAAAAAGTTGACCTATTTGCTGTGTACTACTTTAAAAATAAATAAAATGCATATACAGTATATCGTGTCTGCACAATGTGTCTGTGTGGCATAATGGCTACATAATATTGCATTAAATAAATGTATATCAAATGTTGGACCTTGACAGCACTTCAAGATGTATACTGTATTTAAACATAATCTACAGAGACTCCTCCTCCTGCCCAACACTTTCTCTTCTATTTTTCTCTGGTTACCTCACAGGGTTATTATAAACCACTCGTGAAGGAGTGAGTGTGTTATTATAAACCCTAGTGAAGGAGTGAGTATGTTATTATAAACCCTAGTGAAGGAGTGAGTGTGTTCGGGGTTCAATGCTACTGATATCTACCCCAGGCTTACTGATTGTGATGACTCCGTGAATACTTGACATACTGTAACGTTACACTGGGACTTTAAATAGATCCATCCACTTGAAGACTTTGAGGGGTAGGCAGCACCATAGAGATCCAACCTGGACTCAGGGGTAGATGTAACATAGTAAATGTAAATCCAGGACATTACAATTAGTCTGATATTTCACTTTTCATTTGGTATGTATTAATTGGTGGCTGTCCATCATCCATTTCATATGAAATGTTTAATACAAATTACAATTTGTATTATATTATATGTTACGAATTGCAATTAGTACAATATGTTACGAATTTGCAAAACATATGATATTTTACGAATTCCAATTTCTTGTGGCTGATGTTAGCTAGGTGGCTAGATGGCTTACGTTAGCTAGGTGGCTAACATTAGCAAGGCTAGGAGTTAGGGTTAGGGGTTAAAGTTACAGTGAAGGTTACAGTTCATATTAGGGTTAGGTTAAAGGGGAAGGGTTAGCTAACATGGTAAGTAGTTGCAAAGTAGCAAGTAGTTGCAAAGTAGCTAAAATGCAAAAGTTGTCCGTGATGAGATTCGAACACGCAACATTTGGGTTGTTAGACATTTGCGCTATACCCTCACCATTCCACGCCGACCAACCACCCTTAACCATACCAAACACAACATTCAAATTTGAGTGTCCTGGATTGACTTTACTATGTTACATCTAGTCTATGAGACCAGGTTGAGAGATCCTATTAAATTACTAGAGGGACTATGTCATAAACCCTCAAAGTTCCAGAATGGTCCAAAAATTCTAGTATTCTAATTCCTAATTATGTGGAAGCACTTCCCCAACAGAATAATTACGTTGAGGAGGCTGAGAATCCCTGTCTTTATATAGTACAGTAGATCAACAACTGTCTGCTCTTAAGTCAACAATCCCTCTTTTAAGGGCTTCTTCACTGTTTCTTATACAGTAGTCTCAGACACGCTGAAGTCTTGATAAAATGGCAAACAGAGAGGCAGAGAGTCTGTTCGATTGAACAGCTGACAAGCCCATCTGCAGTTTACAAGTTTATGAACTAGGATATGACGTATCTTAATATAAAACAAACTCTTGAACACTAAAACTCAAAATGAATACTTAAACAAATTCAATTCTTCTAGACTAGAATGGCAGTTATAGCAGTGTAGCGTTATAACAGTATAGTGAGTGTAGTTGGACTTCAATGAACATACAGTATATACCTAAAATGTAAACAGTTGACAGATACGACAGGCTCCTTCAAGGAATACATAACAAATACGACCTGGTGTGTAGTGTTTAGAGGTTCCTAAAATGGCCGTTCTGTTGGGTTGCCAGGCAGTGCTGTGCCTTTCCGTGGGAGGAGTGTCATGACAGATGGTGCTTCTTGACTACCTGCAGTACTCCTCACAGTCCTCTTAGATAGCTTGTAAAGTAAACCATCAGTGTAGGCCCTGATCCCAGATCTGTTTGTGTGAAGTGAACCGACGAGGAGAGGGCCACCAATGCTAGTATATTGCTTCTGAACTACTGATGGTAGCCTTGTTCCAGATCTGTTTGTGCTATTTAGCCAACTCCTATTGTTCGGTAATAACCATAGGAATTGGCAAGAAAGACAGCACAAACAGTTCTGGGACCAGCCTGCACTGGTGGTTTTACGTAGCCTGGTCACAGATCTGTTTGTGCTGTATAGCCAGCTCCTATTGCACGACAATGACCATAGGAGTTGGCAAGACAGCACAAACAGATCTGGGCCCAGGCTACAGAATTATCAGTGCTCACTGCTCCTGAACCAAGGCAGTTTTACCACACATAGTGGTCCTCTACTCATTGGTTCACTTCAAAAAGTTTGTTGAACAAAGTCTATGTGAAGCTGCAACCTAAATACCTATGCACTATTCTGAGGGCAAGAGGCCAGTGAAAGCAAGACACTCAGTCGGTCGTCACAAACTTGTCATAGACAGAAATATTCCTCAGCACCTCCCCCCCATCCTCAGACGATCCTGCAGGTGAAGAAGCCGGATGTGGAGGTCCTGGGCTGGCGTGGTCTGCGATTGTGAGGCCTGTTCCCTGGCAAAAGCTCTGTTGGACATTCCTGTAGTCAGCATGCCAATTGCACACTCCCTCAAAACTTGATACATCTGTGGCATTGTGATACATCTGTGGCAAAACTGCACATTTTAGAGTGGCCTTTAATTTCCCCCAGCACAAGGTGTGCCTGTGTAATGATCGTGCTGTTTAATCAGCTTCTTGGTATGCCACACCTGTCAGGTGGATGGATTATTTTGGGAAAGGAGATCACTAACAGGGATGTAAACAAATTTGTGCACAACATTTGAGAGAAATAAGCTTTTTGTGTGTATGGAAAATTTCAGGTATCTTTTATTTCAGCTAATGAAACATGGGACCAACACTTCACATGTTGCGTTTACATTTTTGTTCAGTATATATTTTTAAACATTAACATAAAGCTAGCTTGACATTCATTTGAAAAATAATAGCTAATGTAATTTTCCTTAAAAAGCCTTCATTAGCCATGACTATCACTGGACATTACATTTAGGTCAGTCTGCTTTTCGTCATGCTACAGCTCAGACTCTGTCATTGTGCCTGTCACTGGAGCTCTGCAGATGAGTGAGGTCCTGAACTTATGCCAGTGGGAGGGTTTTATAGTACTACTAGCAGTATGGATGTGCTAGTTGACTGAGCAGTCAAGCGATACAGTATCTGTTTGTTGTTCTGGGTGAAAGGACACCAACATTAGACTTTCATTACCTCTTCTGATTTGAAACAATGTAAACATGAAAACTGCTGACAATGTAGTCAGGTAAAAGTTTGTCTCATTACTTCACAGTTTTCAGCATCACATTAATTCTGACAATAGACATTCAATGTACTCTAAATGGGTTTTGAGGGAGTGTACATACAGTACAACGGTTAGAATAGACAGTGTTATCCCAAACACTCATATTTACTAATCATATGATTGGCTGCATTGAGGCAAAACCCACTGGGCACAAGCGTCATTTAAATTTCTAGTTTTGATTTACATTTGGTTGATTTGTCAACTAACTTGAATTTAACGTGAAATCAACATTAAATGTCACCATGTCATTAGATGAAATTTAAAAGTGAAAAAATTACGAAATGCCCTTATGTTGATGATTTTTTTACAAAAACAATCAGTTTCCCACTTGATTCAATATCATCACGGTGAATTATTTGGATTAAATGACATAGAAACAATGTTGATTCAACAGGTTTTTGCCCAGTGGGAATGTACATGCCAAACTCTTACCTCCACTGCTCTAGTATCCATGAGGTGTTGCTAGGCTACTGACTGCCCTAGTATCCATGATGTGTTGCCTGTCCGCTAGGCTACTGACTGCTCTAGAATCCATGATGTGTTGCTAGGCTATTGACTGTCCTAGTATCCATGATATGTTGCTAGGCTACTGACTGTCCTAGTATCCATGATGTGTCGCCTGTTCGCTAGGCTACTGACTGCTCTGGTATACATGATGTGTTGCTAGGCTACTGACTGTCCTAGTATCCATGATGTGTCATCTGTCCACTAGGTTACTGACTGCCCTAGTATCCATGATGTGTTGCTAGGCTACTGACTGCTCTAATTTCCATGATGTGTCGCCTGTCCGCTAGGCTGCTGACTGCTCTAGTATACATGATGTGTTGCTAGGCTACTGACTGTCCTAGCATCCATGATGTGTCGCCTGTCCGCTAGGCTACTGACTGCCCTAGTATCCATGATGTGTTGCTAGGCTACTGACTGCTCTAATTTCCATGATGTGTCGCCTGTCCGCTAGGCTGCTGACTGCTCTAGTATACATGATGTGTTGCTAGGCTACTGACTGTCCTAGCATCCATGATGTGTTGCTAGGCTACTGACTGCTCTAGTACACATGATGTGTTGATAGGCTACTGACTGCTCCAGTATACATGATGTGTTGCTAGGCTACTGACTGCCCTAGTATCCATGCAGTGTCGCCTGTCCGCTAGGCTACTGACTGCCCTAGTATCCATGATGTGTTGCTAGGCTACTGACTGCTCTAGTATCCATGATGTGTTGCTTGGCTACTGACTGCTCTAGTATCCATGATGTGTTGCTCGGCTACTGACTGCTCTAGTATCCATGATGTGTTGCTAGGCTACTGACTGCTCTAGTATCCATGATGTGTTGCTCGGCTACTGACTGCTCTAGTATCCATGATGTGTTGCTCGGCTACTGACTGCTCTAGTATCCATGATGTGTTGCTCGGCTACTGACTGCTCTAGTATCCATGATGTGTTGCTCGGCTACTGACTGCTCTAGTATCCATGATGTGTTGCTCGGCTACTGACTGCTCTAGTATCCATGATGTGTTGCTCGGCAACTGACTGCTCTAGTATCCATGATGTGTTGCCTGTCCGCCAGGCTACTAACTGCTGTAGTGTCCATGATGTGTTGCTTGCAGACCTGGGTTTAAACACTATTTGAAATTGTTAAAATACTTTTATTGATTGCTTTAGCCTGCCTGCAATGTCAGATAGGTGAGGTTTGTATTGCGCCAGGCAAGCTCATTTAAGCCCAGCTACAGTACTTGAAATTATGTCAAATACTATTTAAACCCAGGTCTGGTTTCTTGTCTGCTAGATACCAGTCAGTAAGTTCTAAAACCTATTTGAAAGCCTTGTCACTGCATGGGGACTGGTTAGCAAACTGTTCCAAAAGACCACAAAGTTGTCTTCAGGTTTAGTTGAGGATACTAACACCATAAACATAGTACATTTTTAGGTCTTAAGAAGCAAGCCTGTAGTCATTCAAGTAAGCAAGACTTGGTTGTTTAATTCATTGATGAGCTGTTTTACAGATGTACTACTTCTACAGTAAACTATGATGTGACGTTACTAGTCTACCGTGTCAGACAGAGCGTAGACTATTTAGCAGAGAAAACATCCTTTGGCTGTGGCTGACTGTGACTGGGCAGGAAAGATGAAGGAAGACGGGAGAGCAACAGCAATCAGCTGTTGCCTGCATTCCCTTGTGATTGTGATACAGCAACAGTGTGTGCCTGCCCTTATTTAGCCAGCCAGTCAGGGCTCCAATTTGTACTGAGTACTGACACTAGGCCTTTCTTTCTCTGTGCGTCATTTACACCCAGACAGTCCCAGACAGCCGTGGCCTCTTCTACCTTCAGATACTCTGAAGAGACTCAGCCCACATCAGACACACACACGTGCGCACACACAATACCAGGGACAACTCAAAATATTAACTAAAAGTCAGGGCAGGGAGGCATGGGGGCAGAAAGGGAGCATTAACTAACCTAACCTGCGGGCGGCTGAGTGTCTCAATAAACCAACCACGTCTCAAAGCATTTCTTATAAATCTGTACGTAAATTCCAGACACTCCATTTAGTATGATATGTTACATTTCGTATGGTATGTATTAATTTGTGAATGTCCATCATCCATTTCGTATGATATGTTCTGAAATTGCAATTTGTACAATATGTTACGAATTGCAATTTGCACAATATGTTACGAATTTGCAAAACGTATGATATGTTACGAATTCCAATTTGTTGTGACTAACATTAGCTAGATGGCTAATGCTAACATTAGCTTGCTGGCTAATATTAGCTAGGCTAGGGCTTAGGGTTAAGGTTAGGGTTAATGTTAGGAGTTAGGTTAAATGGTTAAGGTTAGGGGAAGGGTTAGCTGAAAGGGTTAAGGTTAGGATTAGGGCTAGCTAACATGCTAAGTAGTTGTAAAGTAGCTAAGAAGTAGTAAGTAGTTCAAAAGTTGCTAATGAGCTAAAATACAAAAGTTGTCTGTGATGAGATTCGAACACCCAACCTTTGGGTTGCTAGCCGTTCGCATTATACGCCCACCCATCCACTCCGACCAACCACACTCATTTTTGCCTTAAGTAAACTGCTGTCTTATGTAACCATACCAAACGTAACATATCTTAGTAATTTGACTGTCCCGGATTTACATTTACTATGATACGTCTATACTATGAGACCAGGCTGAATAAATAGGTTGTATTTATAAACCCCTGACTTAATCACAATGGCTGCTGGTTGTTTGGCCCTGGCACCTTGGCTGTTGCCTGTGCAGTGGACAGGGAGCACTGCTGCTCTGCTGTCAGGGACATGGTTCACGTCATGCAAAAGGATACCATCCTGGCTAGCTGCCCTGCCCTGTTCTCCACCCCACAACAACAGAGCAGAATGCTTCAATGGAAAACTCCTCTGGATATACGGGTGATTCAATCACTTCCCGGTTCTATTTCTAGAATACAAGTGACAATCTTCTCATGACTGTTTCCAGAGTAGCAATATGATTAAGTAGAATTATAATTTTTTTCATCACTATTGCATTACTGGCTGTTAGAGATTCTGGGTACCACTAAAATGAGCTGGATGTATGGGACAATCAGATTTGACCTCATCCATTGATGAAAAAGTCAAGAGACCAGACAGGTTATAACCACTGTGGTGTCCTTAATCCACTAAGTGTCGGTTTCCACAGTAAGTCCTCAAAAGGCTTCTGGTTGTTTCAGATGTCTATTCATGGAGTCTTCGGGACTAGGCCTGTCTAGAAGATAATGTAGCTGAGCCTTAAAACAATACAAAACACGTTTGGCCCATAATTCTTGTAATACTGCTTGTCTCTGTGGTAAAATATTTAGATTTCCATCTGTCTAGGAGTCAGCACAGGATCTGCAGTTCATCAGCCTGAGTATGTGTCTCAAATGGCAACCTATTCCCAATGTAAGTGCACTAATTTTGACCAGAGCCCTATGGGCCCTGGTGAAAAGTAGTGCACTATAAAGGCAATAGGGTGACATTTGGGATGTAAACCTACTGTTGTAAACACAGGGCTTATTTCAGGTGCTGCTGTGGCTTACAGTAGATCTAAAAGCTGCTGCCTTCTATGGTGAGGCACGAAAGAAACCTCTGTCATCTTGAAAGTCAGCGACTGGGTTTCTCTGTGTTGGTAGCCTAAGCATGTATGGACAAATTAGGTCTAGCCGGCCTACAGTAAACAAAGAACAAAATCATATTCTGATATCAAAACTTAATTGTAAAGAGACGTCTCAGAGATTTCCTTCCCTATCAGTTTAAGAAAATAGGGGAGTCTCAACCAACACCCTCTCTCAAAAGTGTACTGTATCAATATAAATTGAAGTGCACTGCAGATAATGATTTCCTGCCACAATGCCTAACGTCACACACAAATGACAGAGGTAAGAGGGATGTCACATAATCAATCAGACTTTGGTGTAATGGTGACGTGGGCCTTTCTCTAAAAAGTATGTTTGGTTCCCTGAGATCCCCCTTACCTTGCCAAGGGGGCTGCACAATAAACTGAAACCATGGCATTGCTTGCGCTGTCGAACCTGACATTGATTTCTGTGTGACATGGCTGACTTTGCCCCATACACTGCAGGAAGAGAATGGCCTTCGTGGTTTGAGGCACTGTGCTGTCAACGAACAGTGGTGCCAATTTGTCAAGGAACAACCTTCTACTACAACGGTTGCCCTCTGTATAGCACACAAGAGAAGCAGAAAAAATAGCTGCAGAAGACTTTCAAATAAGACTAGATGAGACAGGGTGGCACACAGACATTGTCCTTTTCTCTTCAGTCTGTTACAAGCTGTATATAATGACTCCACACAGAAGAAGTAACTTTTTTCTCTCTGTCTTCTATGACTCCTATTGTGACCACAGCCAGAGAAATCACAGGAGCAACACCTACAACTGCTGAATCTGATCTAACTCAATGGCGTCTTTATTTGCCATCATCAACCTATTTTTACCATTCAGTGCCATACAGTAGCCCTCCTGTCCATGTACTGTTATGCAGAGGTAGGCATCAGTGTCTAAAACATTGAACATTGACATTGATGCAGAGCCTTGTTCTTGTGGGTGCATTTCTTGGTGAATTGCTAAAAGGAATAGTGGGAGGAAATGTGGTGTACTTGAAGGATTTTAAAAGTATTCTTTTTTAAGAAGGAAAGTGATTATACATAGACAATAAATATTTATAATACAATGGGTTGAATAAGTGTGATTGTTATTTTGGTGCTACTGAAGTGTTACTGAAAATGTGTCTGATCATGATCACCTAGTCTATCCCAGTAATGAATATGCATGGTCTTTTCCATACCTGGAGGCAGCGATCTCTGCTTTCTGTTTGGCGATGGCCGCCGCCCGCTGAGCTCCCTCCACACTGCGCTCCACTTTCTGCCTGATCTTGCTGCCCTTCAGTTGGATAACCCTCTTCTTCATGGCCTTCACCAGCATGTTGTTCATATACTTTCCTTCCTCCTTCCCTCCTTCCGCAAAGGTGGTGCATCCATAGCCGTGTCGCTGGTTGTCCAGCCATTCGCCTTCATACTTTAGCCCACTGGAACGTTCGCTTATTCCATAGCCTGAACGCTTGTCGTTCTTCCACTCCCCCATGTATACCTCTGTGGTGGTGGCATCGATGTCGGCCTCCACAGGGGGGAAATCCTCTGCCCCGGCTAGGCTCTCATCTCCCAGACTGATGGTGGAGTTGGCATCGCTGGCCACATCGCTGGCCGCTGAACTCAACGCTGACTCGCTCCTCGCTCCCAGGAAGCTTAGCTTACTCCTCACGCTGGATAAGGAAGTACGGGAGTCAGACTTCTTCAGTTTCCCCAGGAGAGACCCCCTTCGGAACAGGCCCTTCTTCTTGGGCTTGACGGCGTCTGGGTCCACCTGGAGCGTGAGGGCGAAGCCACCCCGGGAGGGTCCCAGCTGGGTGGGTGTGGTGACTCGGGCCTCCTGGCCGGCGGCGTTGGTGGCAATGATGACGGGGACGTCCTGCTGGAGCAGAGTGCCATTACTTTGCTCACTGCGGAGGGATGTGAGGGAAGTGCGGAGAGGGGAGCGAACCACCGCCGCCATGCCGTAAGGCACGCTCTGACGTACTCCGTACCCGTGTCGCATGCCGCCAGTAAATTGGCCCTGAAATGTGCCTGGAAAGACAAGAGAGGGAATTGATAGATATGTTAACATCTGGAGAAATAGCCAATAAAAAATTACGCTTTGCCGTCCTCTGATTTGATTGAAAATGTTTGGGCTAGCTGTTTAACTCACACCAAATGATCACCCTTATATAATTGCAAGCACTTCAACAGTGAGACAAGATGAGTGGTTTTGTTTTGAAAGTAAAATAAAGTAACCAGAACTTTTTCCTGCACTGTGAAGTGCATTGGCATAGTCAGCCTATACGGTTTGACACAGTAGGGATCATACACTGAACTAAAATATAAAAACAACATGTAAAGTGTTTCATGAGCTGAAATAAAAGATCCCAGAAATGTTCCATATGCACACATTTTTCTTTCTTCAAATTTTGTGCACGCATTTGTTTACATCCCTGTTAGTAAGCATTTCTCTTTTGCCAAGATAATTCACCCACCTGACAGATGTGGCATATCAAGAAGCTGATTAAACAGCATGATCATTACACAGGTGCACCTTGTGCTGGGGACAATAAAAGCACACTCTAAAATGTGCAGTTTTGTCACACAACACAATGCCACAGATGTCTCAAGTTTTGAGGGAGCATGCAATTGGCATGCTGACTGCAGGAATGCCCACCAGAGCTGTTGCCAGATAATTGAATGTTAATTTCTACCATAAACCGCCTCCAATATCGTTTTAGAGAATTTGGCAGTATGTCCAAGTGGCCTCACAACGGCAGACCACGTGTATGGCGTTGTGTGGGCGAGCGGCTTGCTGATGACAATGTTGTGAACATACTGCCCCATGGTAGCGGTGGGGTTATAGTATGGGCAGGCATAAGCTACAGACAACAACCACAACTGCATTTTATCTATAGCAATTTAAATGCACAGAGATACCGTGACAAGGTTCTGAGGCCCATTGTCGTGCCATTCATCTGCCGCTATCACCTCATGTTTTATCATGATAATGCATGGCCCCATGTCACAAGGATCTGTACACAATTCCTGGAAGCTGGAAATGTCCCAGTTCTTCCAAGGCCTGCATACTTACCAGAAATGTCACACATTGAGCATGTTTGGGATGCTCTGGATCAACATGTACGACATCCTGTTCCAGTTCCCGCCAATATCCAGTAACTTTGCACAGCCGTTGAAGAGGAGTGGGACAACATTCCACAGGCCACAATCAACAGACTGATCAACTCTATGCGAAGGAGATGTGTTGTGCTGCATGAGGTGGTCACATCAGATACTGACTGGTTTTCTGATCCACACACGTACCTTTTTTAAAAAAGATATCTGCGACCAACAAATCCATAGATTAGGGCCTCATGAATTTATTTAAATTGACTGATTTCCTTATATGAACTGTATCTCAGTAAAATCTTTGAAATCGTTGCATGTTGTGTTTATATTTTTGTTCAGGGTAGTTGGAAAGTCTGTAGTTCAACTAAAGTTATTAATGTGACTCAAACTAATCATGGGTCTCTCATGCAAAATCAGACATGTGTCTGGATGCCATCGGCTGTAGCTATAGCTAGGCCGTCTGCTGGGCTATTATTACTTCCTGACACATGGTGTCAGAACCTCTCAATCATCCAATCAAAAGGGCCCAAAACTGATGAGTCAGCTACTGAGGGCACCAGGGGCTTGAAACAGACAGCAATGCCACCAATATCATTGGTGTGATCTCTCAGCAGGTTCAAGTGTAGTGCCAGTATGAGGACAATATAGCTTGGTCCTAGATCTCTACTGTATGTGTGTTTGCCAACTCCTCTGACTATTAGTTCATTCAACAGTAGAGCAATCAGTGTTTCTCCTCCTGTTCCTTTCATTTACTCTCACCGCTTCTTTGGGGCCCATTAAATGTCTCAGATTAGGAGTGCAGTTTTTCCTTTTAGCTCATAATGAATACAATTACATAGACAGTGGGGGACCTGATTCTAGATCAGCACTTTTACTCTAGGCCCATGACTTCTTGTGTGTGTGTTTGAAGGGGTGTTCGTTTGTGTGACAGCAATTGAAACAATAACTTCCACATAAAAACACAGCTTAACATCCCACAACATAGCACACACTTTTGTATGGACACACACTGCTAATGTGCCATCCGCTGCCACTATCGTTTGGCAAGAGGCCCTTAGGAATGGGCAAGATCCCAATAGACCATCTGCAGCAACACTTGGGTTCCTCTTCTTGGTTCACTGCTGCAAGCTTGAGTCACTCATTCTCTCATAAAACACCCAAATGGAACATTAGTATTGTACTGTAGTGTATAGCACACTGTGCTTTGTTGATAATCACTCATATTCCTGCTCTTATATTCTCAGCTGCACCTGGATATATCAGCATAAACCAAAATTGCATACCTGTCCTACGTAATTAACTACCACTACCCTTTACCTTCTTCAAATGTTAAATGTCAGGTATGACAAATGTCAATGAGGCTAATAGATGTGCTATTGTTATTACACAGTTATTACATATTACAAATGCAACATTCCCATGTTGTGTCTAGGAAGTACATGATGTGTCTAGGAAGTACATGATGTGTGTAGGAAGTACTCCACCAGATTCAGGACAACATATAAATAAAGGAATAAAAAACATACCACCATCAGCATAGGTCTCTGTGCCATATCCATCTTGCAATCCGTTATTCCACGTTCCTTCATACTTCGCCCCACTACCAACACTCAGCCTCAAGCCATATCTCCCCTTGAAGCCATGAGTCCATTCTCCCTTGTAAACCCAATGTCCTTTAGTCTCAACTCCTAGACCATGGCGCTTCCCTTGCGACCAGAAGCCTTCATAGGCGTTTCCGCTTGGCCAGGTGTAGACTCCAACCACCTCAAACCCGTAATTCCAGGAGCCGGAGAACTCGCCCTGTCCTTTAGGTCCGGTGCAGATCCCATGCCCATGGGCTTTGCCACCTTCCCAACCACCACAATAAGCTCCACCATCATCAAATTCAAAACGACCTCCACTCATACCTTCCCTTCTGTGACTGCAGACAAAAAAAAAATAGTTTTAAAGGCGGAGTCAAATCAATGACTTTTTGAAAATCTTGGTCAAGATAAAATATCTTCTGTCAGAATGGATCCGCCTTCACCTGTCATATAAAACGATTTAAGAGATCCTTGACACTGTGTTTAGAATATGTTCTTTGTATTGTTCTTGAATATTTTGGGGGTATTTTCCATGTAGCCTTGCACTCTATAGACACTTCAAATCAATTTGTTTCAGGCGCGCATTTTAGGCTACTTAATTATCTCTTATTCCCTTTGATTATTTCAGTACTCTTCTTCTGTTGATCGCTGTTCGATTTCAGAGTCATGAACTTCATAAAGGCTCTGTGCTGACTGAGTAAGATTTGTTACGGTTGTTTTCCCCCCAGAGGTAAAACTAATATGCGATTATTTAGTTGAACTGTTTTTGGATGTCTTCTTTTTTCTGGTTGAGCCAGGGATCTTGCATGGCTTTCCAAGGTGGCCATAGAAAAGCCCCTTTCCCTGTCCCTGCCTCCCCTCACTGGCGCTGCTATCACAACAGTTGGTGCTATTGGAAATGTTTTAGCAGACCTAACAAGGCGACCAGATCCACACACACTGTTCCAAAAATACAACCCAATCCTTACGCTGCTGCAAGGAGTGATGCCAGATCACTTGCCACTTCGGGGTTGGGCGTGCATATGGTCTATCTACAGTCACATACTCTAATCTAGTGCATTTAAAATAGGCCCCAATCTTTTATTTAACGCGTCAACCAATTGTGCACCACCAACAACGTATGGTGAAAGTAAAATGTCAAAATATTAAAAAGATGGCGTAATAGCGTAGTAATTGCTAAATAGTAGCACTGCTAAAATACAGTAAGTATTCCCCTTACTGGGACCAATAGACAACGACTTGGATGGGAAATAAGTAAGCTACAAATAATCAACCAAATTGTACTAAAACTTAGCTGCAACCACAGCCTTACTGCTTATTCATTTGACGCATCTTAAAACTTGAATTTCTGCCATTTACAGTGGCCGAATTTCTATTGAAACATTTCATATTCTGCACAACCATTCGTTCATTATGCACTTGATTTGCACACTTAGCTTTACGCCGCCTTGAGGCTTGCTTGGGATATCTTTTGGCACTATAGTCCAGTGACTCAGATCCTGATTGCTCAGCCCAAACATGTTATGTCGCCCCCTCTACTGGCACCGATCAATCATTGCAATATTTGCGGTTCAAAAACACAAAAATTGCTTTATACATGTGCATTCATTCTGGGGGGTTTGTATGTGGAATTAACACATGAACTGCAAGGAATTCAATGGAGATTTTTTGGCTATCATTCGCGGGATTGGGCTGTATCTTATTTCCACCTAAACACATTTTCATTTGGGTGAGTTTTAATGCAACTATCAATGTTGGAAACTATTATTTATTGTTTCAAAAATATTTTCTTTAATTAAGGTCTTTAATTAACTGCTCTCCGACACCCTGTTCTAATAGAGAGCACTTTGACCTTCTTGTCAAATGCACCCTCCTCCCATCACTAGCAAGGGGTTCCACCGCGCATGTTTGTGCGTGTGTGATAGTCTACACATTGATTTAATCGTAAACGTATTTACATATTTGAGTTATTACGGGTTAGTGTTCTGTGGATTACGCGGTACCATTTTTGCAAGCTACCTTTATCGAAAGAGATCTAGATTTCAGAACCGGGCGCTGTCCGAAACTGATTATACCACATCGCGTTGAATTGATGATGCTCAGTTCGTGGTGCTGACATCCTTTGCGCTTTCGCTCTCTTTCCTTTCCTCTCTGTCCCTCCCTCCCTCCTCCATCTCCCCCTCCCTTGGTTCTCTCTCATACGCACAAACCCCTCTGTCATGGCGTCTTCCAACAATGTTACCCCCACCAACTGTAGCTGGTGGCCCATCTCAGCCTTGGATGAAGACGGTGAAATGACAGACGGAGAGAAAAGCGAAGAGCCAGCTATCGAGTCGAAACCAAATTTCTCTAAAGACAAGCTTGTTTTGTATCACTGGACGCAGTCTTTCATCTCTCAAAAGGTAACACACAGACATCATGAAAACGAAATGGGGGTGTCTCTCTCATACATGTCATATCTGCTATAGGAGGTAAATGTGTTATTCGATAAGAATTATTTGAAATATAATGTTATAGGTCTGTGTTAGAAATTATTTAATTCTGGCAATATTTCCAATATGAGACGTTATGAAACGTCTGCAGCATGTGTGGACATTTTCCTTGACATTGGTTTATACGAGATAGGCTATAGCTGGATAGGTGATCAATATTATATAACAATGGATGATTCAGCGAGAAGAAGATGGTGTCTAATTCTAACAGGACGTCTGTTTTGACAGTTTTTCCCTCATCGATGAGAAATCAGTCTACACCGCATATGTGGTCCGACGTGACAAATCTAAATAATTTATGTAAAATTAGGTATCTCTGTGAAAAACAAAGGAAAGGCAACATTTCAACCCTCCTTGTGGCTTTCTCTCAGGGCAGCGCTTGTAAGTTATTCTGAAATATATCAATAGACTTGGCCATTTTTATTCAAATGGTATGTAGAACCCCACATGAGTCTTTATGAAACAGAGATCTTTCCCTTCAGATGTGTAGAGCATGATCTTATTCATGTTGTCTGCAGACCACCATAGCTCAATCAATGCCTTGACATCTCAGCGTTTTGAGTTAGTGCCACTTAAACCCTTACAGCCGTGGGGCCTCTGTTAGAGATGTTGTATTATAACAGAGCTTCAATCTCCTTTCATTATTATCAACAGCTTTCCAGATTAGGAGTTAACTGTCAATTTAACCAACAGGCGGATGACAAAGTCTGAGATTATTGCCTCATCTAACATTTTCTGTGAAAAAATAATGTCCACCTCATTTTGATATTATTCTATCCTCTTTGCATGTGCTTTTCAATGTACAGTATATGTAATAGATAGGCAGGCCTACAGTATGTTTCGATACTCGGGCATAATGCTTACATTTCCAGCCCTGAAGGACATGTAAATTGGCAATGAAAGGTGTAGACCAAATCTATATTTACGCATTTTGAATGTAGAGACAGAATTTTTTACCTTTCCCGACATACAATTATAGTGAAACCAGGATTGACACCTAGCACCAATATGACATGATATGGTAAGTTACTAATCATTGTGAAATATCATGCAATGCAGACATGGGCCAGTGTTGCTCTGCACCTGATGAGACATCCACTCTCACAGCTGTTTGGACTGTGCTCAGCTAGCTTTGCTCCACTCCCCATGTGGCAAAGATGTGTGATTTAGTCTGTCAACCATTAGGATATTGGCTACGAGCCTCTCTGGAAGCTACTGCTGATCTGCCTGTTGTCACTCAACAGTACTAGTAAAACATGAGGCTCATTGTCGTGGTTCCACTCAATACAGGCATTAGAGATGCTGCATTCATTTAAGTTAAACAATGCGAAGTGGTCTTCTGGTCAGGCTCCGAAGACGGGCACATCGCGCACTGCTCCCGAGCATACTACTCGCCAATGTCCAGTCTCTTGACAACAAGGTTGAGGAAATCCGAGCAAGGGTAGCATTCCAGAGAGACATAAGAGACTGTAACGTTCTTTGCTTCACGGAAACATGGCTCACTCGAGACATGCTATCGGAGTCGGTACAGCCAGCTGGTTTCTTCACGCATCACGCCGACAGAAACAAGCATCTTTCTGGTAAGAAGAGGGGCGGGGGGGTATGCCTTATGATTAACGAGACGTGGTGTGATCATAACAACATACAGGAACTCAAGTCCTTCTGTTCACCTGACTTAGAATTCCTCACAATCAAATATCGGCCGCATTATCTACCAAGAGAATTCTCTTCGATTATAATCACAGCCGCATATATTCCCCCCAAAGCAGACACATCGATGGCCCTGAACTAACTTTATTTGACTCTATGTAAACTGGAAACCACATATCCTGAGGCTGCATTCATTGTAGCTGGGGATTTTAACCAAGCTAATCTGAAAACAAGACTCCCTAAATTCTATCAGCATATCGATTGTGCTACCAGGGCTGGTAAAACCCTGGATCATTGTTATTCTAACTTCCGCGACACATATAAGGCCCTCCCCCGCCCTCCTTTCGGAAAAGCTGACCACGACTCCATTTTGTTGCTCCCAGCCTATAGACAGAGACTAAAACAGGAAGCTCCCGCGCTCAGGTCTGTTCAACGCTGGTCCGACCAATCTGATTCCACGCTTCAAGATTGCTTCGATCACGTGGATTGGGATATGTTGCGCATTGCGTCAAACAACAACATTGACGAATACGCTGATTCGGTGAGCGAGTTTATTAGCAAGTGCATCGGCGATGTCGTACCCACAGCAACTATTAAAACATTCCCAAACCAGAAACCGTGGATTGATGGCAGCATTCGCGTGAAACTGAAAGCACGAACCACTGCTTTTAACCAGGGCAAGGTGATCGGAAACATGACCGAATACAAACAGTGTAGCTATTCCCTCCGCAAGGCAATCAAACAAGCTAAGCGTCAGTATAGAAACAAAGTAGAGTCACAATTCAACGGCTCAGACACAAGAGGTATGTGGCAGGGTCTACAGTCAATCACGAATTACAAAAAGAAAACCAGCCCGTCGCGGACCAGGATGTCTTGCTCCCAGACAGACTAAACAACTTCTTTGCTCGCTTTAAGGACAATACAGTGCCACTGACACGGCCCGCTACCAAAACCTGTGGACTCTCCTTCACTGCAGCCGACGTGAGTAAAACATTTAAACGTGTTAAACCCTCGCAAGGCTGCAGGCCCAGACGGCATCCCCAGCCGAGCATGCGTAGACCAGCTGGCTGGTTTGTTTACGGACATATTCAATCAATCCAATCCCAGTCTGCTGTTCCCACATGCTTCAAGAGGGCCACCATTGTTCCTGTTCCCAAGAAAGCTAAGGTAACTGAGCTAAACGACTACCACCCCGTAGCATTCACTTCCGTCATCATGAAGTGCTTTGAGAGACTAGTCAAGGACCATATCACCTCCACCCTACCTGATACCCTAGACCCACTCCAATTTGCTTACCGCCCCAATAGGTCCACAGACGACGCAATCACAACCACACTGCCCTAACCCATTGTCACGTTCCTGACCTGTTTTCTTTGGTCTTGTATTTATTTAGTTGGTCAGGGCGTGAGTTGGGTGGGTTTGTCTATGTGTGATTTTCTATGTTGGGATGTTTGTGTTCGGCCGGGTATGATTCTCAATCAGAGGCAGCTGTCAATCGTTGTCCCTGATTGAGAATCATACTTAGGCAGCCTGGGTTTCACGTGTGTGTTGTGGGTGTTTGTTTCCGTGTTTGTATTCGTGCCACACGGGACTGTTGTCGGTTGTTTCATTTTGTTTCATGTTAGTGTTCAGTTTCAATTTAATAAATTATCATGAGCACTACCCACTCTGCGTGTTGGTCCGATCCATGCTCCTCCTCGTCTGAGGAGGAGAACGACTATGACGACCGTTACACCCATCTGGACAAGAGGAATACCTATGTGAGAATGCTGTTCATCGACTACAGCTCAGCATTTAACACCATAGTACAGCAGAGGGAGCACCCCCCTATCCACATCGACGGGACAGTAGTGGAGAGGGTAGAAAGTTTTAAGTTCCTTGGCGTACACATCACGGACAAATTGAATTGGTCCACCCACACAGACAGCGTGGTGAAGAAGGCGCAGCAGCGCCTCTTCAACCTCAGGAGGCTGAAGAAATTTGGCTTGTCACCAAAAGCACTCACAAACTTTTACAGATGCACAATCGAGAGCATCCTGTCGGGCTTTATCACCACCTGGTACGGCAACTGCTCCACCCACAACCGTAAGGCTCTCCAGAGGGTAGTGAGGTCTGCACAACGCATCACCGGGGGCAAACTACCTGCCCTCCAGGACACCTATACCACCCGATGTCACAGGAAGGCCATAAAGATCATCAAGGACAACAACCACCCGAGCCACTGCCTGTTCACCCCGCTATCATCCAGAAGGCGAGGTCAGTACAGGTGCATCAAAGCAGGGACCGAGAGACTGAAAAACAGCTTCTATCTCAAGGCCATCAGACTGTTAAACAGCCACCACTAACATTGAGTGGTTGCTGCCAACATACTGACTCAACTCCAGCCACTTCAATAATGGAAAAATTGATGTAAAAAATTTATCACTAGCCACTTTAAACAATGCCACTTAATATAATGTTTACATACCCTACATTACTCATCTCATATGTATATACTGTACTCTATACCATCTACTGTATCTTGCCTATGCCGTTCTGTACCATCACTCATTCATATATTTTTATGTACATATTCTTCATCCCTTTACACTTGTGTGTATAAGGTAGTTGTTGTGAAATTGTTCGGTTAGATTACTCGTTGGTTATTACTGGATTGTCGGAACTAGAAGCACAAGCATTTCGCTACACTCGCATTAACATCTGCTAACCATGTGTATGTGACAAATAACATTTGATTTGATATTAGCCAAAGTCTACCGTCTTCTCATTGAGGTTGGTTTAATGATAGTTATGGGGCATTCATGTTGAGATAATGAACAAGGAATGTTAGGATCCCCTGGTTACTCTGTCCTCTCAGCAGCTGTATATGTGGCCTGTAGACAGGCAAATAGAGTATATTTTATACTTACAATCTTAGAAAAAGGGTTCCAAAAGGGTTCTTCGGCTGTCCCCATAGGAGACCCCTTTTTGGTTCCAGGTAGAACCCTTTTTACTTCCAGGTAAAACCCTTTCCACAGATGGTTCTACATGGAAATGTCTGCCGTGCTAGAGCTGTCCCAGTCAACTGTAAGTGCTGTTATTGTGAAGTGGAAACGTCTAGGCACAACAACGGCTCAGCCGCGAAGTGGTAGGCCACACAAACTCACAGAATGGGAATTTTTACGTAGTGCGTAAAAATCGCCTGTCCTTGGTTGCAACACTCACTACGAGTTCCAAACTGCATCTGGAAGCAACGTCAGCACATTAACTGTTCGTCGGGAGCTTTATGAAATAGGTTTCCATGGCCGAGCAGCCGCACACAAGCCTAAGATCACCATGCACAATGCCAAATCAAATCAAATTTATTTATATAGCCCTTCTTACATCAGCTGATATATCAAAGTGCTGTACAGAAACCCAGCCTAAATCCCCAAACAGCAAGCAATGCAGGTGTAGAAGCACGGTGGCTAGGAAAAACTCCCTAGAAAGGCAAAAACCTAGGAAGAAACCTAGAGAGGAACCAGGCTATGAGGGGTGGCCAGTCCTCTTCTGGCTATGCCAGGTGGAGATTATAACAGAACATGGCCAAGATGTTCAAATGTTCATAAATGACCAGCATGGTCAAATAATAATAAGCACAGTAGTTGTCGAGGGTGCAACAAGTCAGCACATCAGGAGTAAATGTCAGTTGGCTTTTCATAGCCGATCATTGAGCATATCTCTACCGCTCCTGCTGTCTCTAGAGAGTTGAAAACAGCAGGTCTGGGACAGGTAGCACGTCCGGTGAACAGGTCAGTGTTCCATAGCCGCAGGCAGAACAGTTGAAACTGGAGCAGCAGCACGGCCAGGTGGACTGGGGACAGCAAGGAGTCATCATGCAGGTAGTCCTGAGGCATGGTCCTAGGGCTCAGGTCCTCCGAGAGAGAGAAAGAAAGAAAGAGAGAATTAGAGAGAGCATACTTAAATTCACACAGGACACCGGATAAGACAGGAGAAATACTCCAGATATAACAGACTGACCCTAGCCCCCCGACACATAAACTACTGCAGCATAAATACTGGTGGCTGAGACAGGAGGGGTCAGGAGACACTGTGGCCCCATCCGATGATACCCCTGGACAGGGCCAAACAGGCAGGATATAACCCCACCCACTTGGCCAAAGCACAGCCCCCACACCACTAGAGGGATATCTTCAACCACCAACTTACCATCCTGAGACAAGGCCAAGTATAGCCCACAAAGATCTCCGCCACGGCACAACCCAAGTGGGGGGGGGGGGGGGGGGGGGGCAACCCAGACAGGAAGACCACGTCAGTGACTCAACACACTCAAGTGACGCACCCCTCCTAGGGACGGCATGGAAGAGCACCAGTAAGCTAGTGACTCAGCCCCTGTAATAGGGTTAGAGGCAGAGAATCCCAGTGGAGAAAGGGGACCGGCCAGGCAGAGACAGCAAGGGCGGTTCGTTGCTCCAGTGCCTTTCCGTTCACCTTCACACTCCTGGACCAGATTACACTCAATCATATGACCTACTGAAGAGATGAGTTTTCAGTAAAGACTTAAAGGTTGAGACCGAGTCTGCGTCTCTCACATGGGTAGGCAGACCATTCCATAAAAATGGAGCTCTATAGGAGAAAGCCCTGCTTCCAGCTGTTGGCTTAGAAATTCAAGGGACAATTAGGAGGCCTGCGTCTTGTGACCGTAGCGTACGTGTAGGTATGTAAGGCAGGACCAAATCGGAAAGATAGGTAGGAGCAAGCCCATGTAATGCTTTGTAAGTTAGCAGTAAAACCTTGAAATCAGCCCTTGCCTGAACAGGAAGCCAGTGTAGGGAGGCTAGCACTGGAGTAATATGATCAAATGTTTTGGTTCTAATCAGCATTCTAGCAGCCGTATTTAGCACTAACTGCAGTTTATTTAGTGCTTTATCCGGGTAGCCGGGAAAGTAGAGCATTGCAGTAGTCTAACCTGGAAGTAACAAAAGCATCAATTTTTGACCAGAAAGTTTCAGATTTTTGCAATGTTACGTAGATGGAAAAAAGCTGTCGTTGAAACAGTCTTGATATGTTCGTCAAAAGGGAGATCAGGGTCCAGAGTAACGCCGAGGTCCTTCACAGTTTTATTTGAGACGACTGTACCACCATCAAGATTAATTGTCAGATTCAACAGAAGATCTCTGTGTTTCTTGGGACCTAGAACAAGCATCTCTGTGTTGTCCGAGTTTAAAAGTAGAACGTTTGCAGCCATCCACTTCCTTATGTCTGAAACACAGGCTTCTAGCAAGGGCAATTTGGGGCATCACCATGTTTCATTGAAATGTACAGCTGTGTGTCATCCGCATAGCAGTGAAAGTTAACATTATGTTTTCGAATGACATCCCCAAGAGGTAAAATATATAGTGAAAACAATAGTGGTCCTAAAACGGAACCTTGAGGAACACCGAAATTTACAGTTGATTTGTCAGAGGACAAACCATTCACAGAGACAAACTGATATCTTTCCGACAGATAAGATCTAAACCAGGCCAGAACTTGTCCGTGTAGACCAATTTGGGTTTCCAATCTCTCCAAAAGAATGTGGTGATCGATGGTATCAAAAGCAGCACTAAGGTCCAGGAGCACGAGGACAGATGCAGAGCCTCGGTCTGACGCCATTAAAAGGTCATTTACCACCTTCACAAGTGCAGTCTCAGTGCTATGATGGGGTCTAAAACCAGACTGAAGCATTTCGTATACATTGTCTTCAGGAAGGCAGTGAGTTGATGTGCAACAGCTTTTAAATTTTTTTTTGAGAGGAATGGAAGATTCGATATAGGCCGATAGTTTTTAATATTTTCTGGGTCAATGTTTGGCTTTTTCAAGAGAGGCTTTATTACTGCCACTTTTAGTGAGTTTGGTACACATCCGGTGGATAGAGAGCCATTTATTATGTTCAACATAGGAGCGCCAAGCACAGGAAGCAGTTCTTTCAGTAGTTTAGTTGGAATAGGGTCCAGTATGCAGCTTGAAGGTTTAGAGGCCATGATTATTTTCATCATTGCGTCAAGAGATATAGTACTAAAACACCTGAGTGTCTCCCTTGATCCTAGGTCCTGGCAGAGTTGTGCAGACTCAGGACAACTGAGCTTTGGAGGAATACGCAGATTTAAAGAGGAGTCCGTAATTTGCTTTCTAATGATCATGATCTTTTCCTCAAAGAAGTTCATGAATTTATTACTGCTGAAGTGAAAGCCATCCTCTCTTGGGGAATGCTGCTTCAAGCGTCGGCTGGAGTGGTATAAAGCTCACTACCATTGGACTCTGGAGTAGTGGAAATGCTTTCTCTGGAGTGATGAATCACACTTCACCATCTGGCAGTCCAACGGTCGAATCTGGGTTTGGCGGATGCCAGGAGAACGCTAGTGCCAACTGTAAAGTTTTGTGGAGGAGGAATAATGAGCTGGGGCTGTTTTTCATGGTTCAGGCTAGGCCCCTTAGTTCCAGTGAAGGGAAATCTTAACGCTACAGCATATAATGACATTCTAGACAATTCTGTGCTTCCAACTTTGTGGCAACAGTTTGGGGAAGGCCCTTTCCTCTTTCAGCATGACAATGCGACCTTGCAGAAAGTGAGGTCCATACAGAAATGGTTTGTCGAGATCAATGTGGAAGAACTTGACTGGCCTGCACAGAGCCCTGATCTCAACCCCATCAAACACTTTGGGGATGAATTGGAACGCCAACTGCAAGCCAGGCCTAATCGCCCAACATCTGTGCCCTACCTCACTAATGCTCTTGTGGCTGAACGGAAGCAAGTCCCTGCAGCAATGTTCCAACATCTAGTGGAAAGCCTTCCCAGAAGATTGGAGGCTGTTAAAGCAGCAAAGGGGGGGGGACCAACTCCATATTAATGCCAATGATTTTGTAATGAGATGTTTGATGAGCAGGTGTCCACATAGTTTTGGTCATGTAGCGTATGTCCCTGCACAATTCACATGATCCATATGGATTCTTTATCTAAGGAGGACTAAGGCGGATGTCCAATATGCTGCAAATATAGCTGAGACAGACAGAAAATGGCTGTGTCATTGCACTACCCTGTACAAACCTGTTTTTCTTGCTGTCTTTAGAAATGCATCAAGATATCTAAACTACTTCTGAATAGTTATCTCATATAGTAGTTCCTTTGATCACTGATCCATCTGTCATACAGTAAATTATGGATTGGTGCACACAAGAGGAATGACTGTAGCGGGAGTTTGATAACTTAATGTAACCGCATATTTGGAAGCCATTGAAGATCAATACTCCACTGTCATTCTAAACTGCTGCAGCAGGTTGGAGATTTACACTTTCGTCACGATAGTATAACTCAGAGCCTGTAGGTCTCTACTGCTAGATCTATACAGTAGTCAACACTCAGTTGTCAGTCAGCAACTCAGATGACAGTGAGTCCAACTCGGGTGTCAGAAGTTCTCTGAGTAAGGTATAGAGATCTCTATAACTATCTGTGGCTCTGGTGGTTCCAGCTCAGATGTCAGAGGTTGTCAGTGGATCCATGTCAGTTTATGATGACGAGTTAATGTTAGGGTGTCATTAATTGTCTGGTTAGCAATTATATTGATACAATTGCTGCAACCAGAGATTATGTCATTGATTAAGAGATAAATATGATTGAGAAATATTTGTCATTGTTGAATCACTTGGTCTGGTTGATTGTATCCCCTAATCCTTCTCTATAGTCATCTACTCCAGTCACTGTTAAAGTTGAGGTTTCATGCTAATACATACGTAATCAGTGATGGGAATTGTTGCAGTATTCTTGGAAAAATAATAATTATACAGTAAATTGAGCGAGCTACAAGGTCTTCCTGTTCTGTCTTGCGCAAGGTTATCCTGTACTAGACGGGAGTGGTAACAATTCCTACACTAACTGTTTACTCAGTCGGTGCACTCACACTTTGTGATGTTTTGTTACAAGTTTACAACAAAAGTCCAATGTTTCTCACTCCATGGCCCCCTCACCTCCATAGTGTGATCTCCTGTACACAGTGCTTGACTTGGACTGAAATAGATGAGTGCCGGTACTGTTTACATTTAGGTGCAGGAGCTCCACAATACTTTTGAGCTAATATTCTATGAGAGGAACAGGAACTCAAACTGTAGAAAATTTGAGCTGCCGGTACTCAGTTCCGGTGAGCTCCTGCCAAAGTCAAGCGCTGACTGTACATTCATTCATCTTATTTCTACAAATAACCCTCCATGCATCTCCATGGCTTTAAATAGACACTGTAAATGGATATTGTCTGCCTCACAGAAGCCATTTTTGTTTCATATTGAGCTCAACAAAACATTATTTTGCCTGGGGATAGGAAAACAAAAGATGTAGGGCCTATGTCTGGCAATGATGCATGACTGTTACTTCTTCTAAGGCCTTTTAACGGACTGTTTTATGCCTGTACTTGTGTAGGTAGAGCAGGGTTCCCTGCTCTAAGGTGTGCAGTTGGTTAGAAATAGAGATATCATTGTTTTCTTTTTTAATTGTTCTTTAACAAAACATTGTAGACTACAAGTAGCAGCAATAAGCCAAATTACGAAAAGCAAATTACAATTTGCTTTTGAATATTAACCTTTGTAGACCTGAATGAGTTTCTCTATCAGAGTAACTTGCCAAGCACATTTATGTGTTATAAAATTGTAATAACATAGACCATTAGAGTACTGATTGTACTAAAACACAAAAACACATACAAACAAGAGTCAAGCTATGAGACGAAGATGTAACTTGTGTCTCTGTTCGCCGTGTTTCTCTGTGTTAATCTTCCTCTAGGTGCGTCTGGTGATCAATGAGAAG
The DNA here is from genome assembly GCF_016432855.1 of Salvelinus namaycush. Lineage (NCBI taxonomy): Eukaryota > Metazoa > Chordata > Actinopteri > Salmoniformes > Salmonidae > Salvelinus > Salvelinus namaycush. Next base: position 11,592,971 of record NC_052320.1, read on the forward strand.
GGTCTGCTGTGTGAAGAGAGGGATGTGAGTCTCCCTATTGCCGAGCACAATGAGCCCTGGTTTATGAGGCTCAACCTGGGGGAGGAGGTGCCTGTTTTCATCCACGGAGATACCATCGTCTCAGACTACAACCAAATCATAGAGTACCTAGAGGCTAACTTTGGGGGAGGTATTGCCTTTTAGACTACTTGATTTCTTTCCATGATGATAGTGACTGCAGTGTGATCTGATGCGAGTGACTGCAGTGTGATCTGATGCGAGTGACTGCAGTGTGATCTGATGCGAGTGACTGCAGTGTGATCTGATGCGAGTGACTGCAGTGTGATCTGATGTTAGTGACTGCAGTGTGATCTGATGCGAGTGACTGCAGTGTGATCTGATGCGAGTGACTGCAGTGTGATCTGATGCGAGTGACTGCACATGCTCTTTTTAAGGTTAATTTAGGAGAGGTATTGCCTTTCAGACTACTCATCTCTTTTCATCCATGATGTTACAGTAGTGACTGAATAGCATACAGTATACAATCAGATAATAGAGTATAGACTCTTGTAAAAAAAGGTGCTATCTACAACCTAAAAGGGTTATTTGGCTGTCCTCATAGGAGAACCCTTTGAATAATCCTTTTTGGTTCCAGGTAGAAACCTTTTGGTTCCAGGTAGAGCTCTTTTGGGTTCCATGTAGAACCCTGGCCAAGTCTACTTTGGGGGAGGTATTGCTTTTCAGACTACTCGTATCTTTATTAGTGACTGTAAACAGTATCTACCAGGTTATTGACTACTTAGAGACTGAATTTGGGGGAGGTATTGCTTTTGACATTACTATTGATCTATTTTCATAGTTTTTTTATGTCTTTTTAAGTTTGCTATTACAACCAGATCATTGAGTAAATAGAGACTAACTTTGGGAGGGGGTATTGCTTTTCAGACTACTCATCTCTTCCGGTGTCCATGATGTTTAGTGAGTGACTGCATAGTAAAACAGTATACCGTCTTCACGGTTACTTTGGGAGAAGTATTGCTTTTCAGACTAACTTGATCTCTTTTGTTGATGATGTTAGTCAGTGATGGACTGCATAGGAAACAGTATGCACATTTTAAGAATACTGATCTCTATCAACCATTTTTTCATATTAGGTGCAGTTATGAACATGTCAGAGATACATCTAACTGGCCAATTATATGGTTCATTGCAGCTCAAGGATCAATGATCGTCCATGAAGTTAGTGACTGGCTGGCGGCTGCATAGCAAAGATTAGGAATATTTTAAGGTTTCTATTGAGCCTAAGGTTGCTATTTTAAGGTTTATAAACATTGGTAAAATGTTGCTGTTTTTCATCAGGGAAGTGTAATTCAAGTATGTATGTCGTTTGTCCTATCATGGTCCTATGGGTCATTTTAGGTGCCGGTGATTGTGGGTCGTTATGTAATGACCTGAAAGGATGACCCCAGGAAGGCTGGAGGGGATATTGAACATGGCCTATGGATGAAGGACGACTTCTCAGTTCAGATGGAGATACTGCATGCTTACCCCCCATGACAGAGAAGCTTGGTGCTATAGCTGCCAACTACTGTACAATGATTTCAGATTTCAGAGGCAACGGATAGGCTATTGTTCAATGGTTGCTCAATATCCTAACCCAGCTCTTGTCATTAATGTCCGTTTGCTACTTTGAAGCCCATTTACTTTAAACAAATGTAGCTATTTTTATGACATCTCCATTATTTTCAGTTGATATTTTTAATGAACGAATTTAATAACAGATTCGTGTTCAGCAGGGTACAGTGTAGCAAAGCGTTTAGCATTTGCTTATTTGACAAGTTCACACAGTGGTATACCTCACCGTTTCACTTCGTTGGAAAACGCTTTCTGCCTAATGAACATGACTCAGACCTCATGCTCATTCTAAAGAGGATATTTTGTCATTCAGCAGCTTGATTTACAGATATTTTCTCAACTCTGTGTAATTTCTAATGCACCCTGCCAAAGGGGATGGAGCTTGCCTAGGAAGTGCAGATGGTGCAGCAGAGAAAATCCTATTATAGTGGACAGAATCTCCTGCCAAGGCAACTCAAGTTACCCTATAGTGTAGTGGACCCAGGTGAAATCCTACCTCCAGCAAGGTGTAATCCACTGCCAAATCACATAGTCTTTTATGATAGCTAAGAGCCTTAAGCTCTCCGTATGCTCTCCTTATGCTTTCTCAGGGAGAATCTTGTTTTGGTATTTTGTCAGCTGTAGCCCATTTGCTTGATACATTCTTAGAAAAAAAGGTGCTATCTAGAACCTAAAAGGGTTATTTGGTTGTCCCCATTGGAGAACCCTTTGAATAACCCTTTTTGGTACCAGGTAGAACCCTTTTTGGGTTCCATGTAGAAACCTTTCCACAGAGGGTTCTACATGGAACCTAAAATAGTTATATCTGGAACCAAAAAGGGTCCTCCTATGGGGACAGCCGAAGAACCCTTTGGAACACCTTTTTTCTAAGAGTGTAAATGTGACTGAGCAGTAACACAGTCAGAGATGATTGGGTTCTCTCCTGTGTGACATTTCATTGTGCACCATCACCATGTCGGTCCAGCAGTATTGTGTACCCAAGCCAAGGCCATGCCCCCTGTTTGTGCTAAGAACTGATTTAAGGAGCCTGCTCTGATATTCACACCCCTGTACTGCTTAGCGCTGCAGCAGAGAGCACCAGCAGATTTCCAGAGCCAGGGCACGTACAGCCACACCCATGCCCAGGTCAACATGTTAGTGATTGACTGATTAGTCAGTAGTCTGGCCCTCCGCCAGGTGCAGCCCCGGGCATCGTCCTCCACCCTAGAGCCATGCAACCGGAGAAACAGCACAGACTGGAATATCCCTGGGCCTTTCCTGTGTCCCCACTCCAAATCATCAGTCATCATCAGTAAGCCTTCTCCAGCCCATAGCCTACCTTTATGGTGTCCTAACTTAAAGTAAAAACACAGAGCTATCTGTTAATATGGTGGAATGTTTGCTTCTATTTCTGTCTATTGGCCTATGGATCCCATTCTCAGAAACAGTTTTGTAGCTGAGTGTACTCCATTCACAGGAAAATACCCCTAATGCACCATTGTTATCCTTTGTGATATGTTAAGTGGACTGTTGCACATAAAGTAAAGGCTGAAGTTGGTATACAGTGCTGTATCTTTATGTTACAAACCTAATATGTTAGAATGCTGTACACTCCTATATGTGTAATTATGTCACAGTGCTGTACACACCTCTGTCTGTTTGAACCTGGTGTCCTTGTAGAAACGGTGGCCCAGCTGATTCCCGATGCTGGCTCTCCTGTCCACGAGTGTGTGCAGCAGTACCGTAAGCTGCTGGACGGCCTGCCCATGGATGCTTACACACACGGCTGTATCCTGCACCCAGAGCTCACCACAGACTCCATGATCCCAAAGTACGCCACCGCTGAAATACGTAGTAAGTCAAGTCAGAATTCTGTGTTTGACAGTGGGAACACCCCATTCACAATTCATGAGAAATATTGCTGTAGAATATGCAGGACATGAAAACACACATGTAAATAACATTCAATATAATATTGCATATAATTATTTAATATAAATTTGATTGATAGTATCTGCAATTTGCCATTAATAATGCACTACTCAGCATTCTCACAACATTTTCCGATTAACAGGTTGTGTCTCAACCAAATCATGCTGTCCAATTTGACCTTGTTTAAAATTAAAATCCCTATCACAGCAAAGTTCTTGGAAGCAATGTCATTAATTCCCTGTAGGAGATATTAGGTAATTGAGTCTGCAGGCACTGCATTGCTCCTTCATGGACGTGTTTGTGTAAATCAAGAAAAAGGCTGGTCCGGCCTAAACCCTGCAGTGGAATCAATTAACCAGAGATCCCCCTGCCCAGTGTGTTGTCTGTTAAATCATATTGATGCTTTATTTGTTGTTTATTTGTTTGAGGAAGTTCACCGATGTTAATATTTTTAATCAGTCATTCATGTGTTTTCATGAACAACACTTTATTGATTTATCTCTCACATTTTATAACTGAAATTGGTTGTCGCTGGCAAATGAAGATTTAGCAGGAAAACAGAATAGTCTATGGGGTCTCTGCGCATTTGTAAATTGTGTATTTCTAACACAATATATTCTTGTATGTAGGAAAGTATACACTAGTTATAATTTGTTGTTATTGAACATCCACTCTCTGTTTTGGTACTACTTTAGACCACAGAAGGGTTTCAAATGACTATTTCCTCCGATAGTCACTGACTATTGTCTCTTACCTCAGAGCAGTATTTCATCCAGGAGTCATTAATGTCTCTATCTCTCTGTCCTCAGGACACTTAGCCAATGCTGCGTCTGAGCTGATGAAGCTGGACCACGAGGAACCCACGCTGACAGAGCCATACCTCTCCAAGCAGAAGAAACTCATGGTGAGACTGATAGCATGGCACCACACTGCACAAGAAGGGTTAGGGTTAGCATGACCCTAAACAGGGTTAGGGTTAGCATGGCACCACACCGCACGAGAAGCGTAAAAAGAGCGAAACAATGGTTGATATAATGCAATAGCAACAATAGACTTTTCCAGTCGCCCTATATACCATTTATGTGTGTGCATGTGTTTCTGTATGTTAGAGGCATATTAGGATTTCATTAAATGAAATGGCCTCACAAGATTGTTAAGATGACCTGATAATGGTCCGACTCATAGTGTCACATACTGTACACAAACATCAAGCAATATGAGTTATTGAGTAAGTTATTACTAAGCAGAGCAATTCCAACGTGGTTGTTATTTACAATGTTTCAGTGTGATGTAGGATAGATATTTCAAAATGACCCTAATTGCTTGTGTCAGGGTCTGTGCTAGTTCTGTATCGACCCATAATGAATCAACATGGATAGCTGTCATTGCCAGGGCCAATCTGCTGGCAAAAAAAAAAAGATTTCCTTTTAACGGCTTGGCTCGGCCCTATAGTCAGTACCTTTATTTTCCATTGTTATTAGTTACACTGTTACAAATAGGTTTATTTTACTCTGTTATTGTATTTCAAGGGGACATATAGATGCTTGCTTACCCCAGACGAAGACATGCCATAGCTGTCTGTTGTTCAAGACAGCTGGTAGGCGCTCTGTTCTGAGACCAGTCTCTTGGCAGATGTTGTCAACCAATGTTTTCTGTGGTCTTCACCTATGAGCGGATAGCGACAATACGAGACTGCATAGACAGACATATTGATGGGTTGTACACATGTGACATGAGCTTGTTCTTGTGCTCACAGGCAAAAATATTGGACCACGATAATGTGACGTACCTAAAGAAGATCCTTGGAGAGTTGGCCATGGTACTAGATCAGGTAGAGGCCGAGTTGGAAAAGAGGAAAATCGAGTATGAAGGTGAGTGCAGATTATTACTGATGTTTATGTTCTTCAGTTCAGACATTACATTATCAAACATGGTGGCCGTGTCCGAATACCTATACTACCGCATGACATACCTAAACTGCACATTCATTTCAACCATTTGATCTAGTAGAATTCACTCCTCTTTTCCGACAACAGCTGATAATCAGATAAATTGACAAGCTGTACCAAAATGAACGAATGGCGAGAGTCAACGCAATCATGCATTAGATGACGCATTCGGCTTACTATTTAAAATTTTTCCGCATTCTATTTAGTATGGGTATTTGGACATGGCGACTCTGTTTCATCTTCCTAGCCTGATCCCAGATCTGTTTGTCCCGTCGTATATGACCATAGGAGTTGCAGTTGGCAAGATAGCACAAACAGATCTGGGACCATGCTACTTTGTACCACTCTGCTACAGTAGCATGTTTTATTTTGGCAGGTCAAAAGTGTGAGTTGTGGCTATGTGGACCTGAATTTACATTAGCTGATGTCTGCCTGGGAGCCTTGTTGCACAGGCTTAAGTTCTTGGGACTCTCAAAGAAATACTGGGAGGACGGCAGCCGACCCAACCTCCAGTCCTTTTTCGAGCGGGTGCAAAAACGCTACGCTTTCCGAAAAGTTCTGGGCGACATCCACACAACCCTTCTGTCAGCAGTTCTACCCAATGCATTCCGAATGGTAAAAAAGAAGCCGCCATCTTTCTTCGGGGCCTCTTTCCTCATGGGCTCTCTGGGAGGGATGGGCTACTTTGCCTATTGGTTTCTAAAAAAGAAATATGTGTAGTGAACGCCCCCCCTCCATGTCTTAAATGTCTGTGTATTTGTGTGATGTTTCAATTTTTCTGTAATGTTTTACAACAGGAGGAAAATATGAATCTATATAGGGAACACTATTACTTACCTAGGTGAACAAAGATAAGAACATTCCATACACAAAGGAATTGTTAACAGCACATTTTTCTGGTATTCCAATGCCTTCATCTATTTAATTTCTGGCTCCCTTCATCAGATCTCTATCAACCTACAGTATTACTTTCTAATCAGCTCATTTTGGAGGCATGCATTATCCCATTATTTTAATTAACGGAACACTTATTTGTATGTTTTTAACGATCATTAGGGTCATATTCCCTACACATGAGAGAGACAATGTTTTGACATTGCATCGCCATATCCAAAGTGGGGCTCATCCACACCCTGCATGTCACTATAGAGTTTTATTAAGTCGTTTTTCATCACAGTTTTGGCGTTCACCTATTGCCCTTTATGCCGCTGTTGGCCATTGGTTTATTTTATTAAATCCTTCTGATACTTCCTGTGCTGCCAGAAACTGCCAGATGAGAAGATAGTGAGACGTCCAGTCAGTCCCAATTCGCTCCCTTTCCTTTTCCCCCTTGACCATAATTCTTGTTTGCAGATTTGTAAGTTTCACCACTGTTTATACCAATCCAGACCCTTCAGATATGCAAACATTGAAGGATCTGGCCAAAGGAAAGGGGTAAGGAGTGAATTGGGACTGTATACAGACACTCTCAGCCATATACAGACACTCCCTTTAAAGCACTATGAGAGTATATGCACTCCATCAATTCATTCATTAATAAAATGTGATTGTCATTTCTCACACCACAGGCTTGAGCTGATCATGAAGTGATCTCTGACTTTAAAGTCAGAGAGGATGGGTCTGATAGAGAAATACTATAAGGGTCAATTGAGCCGTCCGCAATATTGAGCGAGGAATCACTCAGTGGCTTTTGACAGTGTCCATACAGAGTGACTATGAAATTATACATTGTTCAGTTAAATAGTCACATAAATAGTTGACATGGTTGGTTTGATCCTAGCAACATTGAGCAGCACCAGTTTTAGTTCAATAATCCAAGCTTTTTTTCATGACTTGTATGACTAGCCATTTAAACTAAACCTCTTCTTAGAAAACTGTGACTAGGGTTGCAAAATTCTGGGAACTTTCAACACATTCCCTGGTTTTTCCAGAAGTCCTAGTTGGAGGATTCCGGATTTCCTGCTTATTCTCTCCAGGATTCCCGGAATTAGGAGAGAATAAGCAGGAAATCCAGAATCCTCCAACTAGGATTCCTGGAAAACCAGGGAGTTGATTGAAAGTTCCCAGAATTTTGCAACCCAAATCCTCTGGAGTCTAACTGACCTATACAATGTTCCCCTCTGTTCAGGAGTGCTAGAATGTACACAGCTGAATGTCAATAGGGTTTACATTGTACAACTACGAGGATTTATTTCAATTTAAATAAGGTCTGGGTAGAAAAATAAAACAACATACAGTAACTTGACACTCAATGCATAACAAGACAACATACAAGACAGGAAGATCCAGTTCTGGTTTGCCACTGAAATAGCTCTTTCTCAATAGTCTTTCCTCATGTCCTCCTCCCATCCTCCTTTTCAAAATGGCAGAGGGAAGTGAGGTGACAGGAGAGCATTAAAGGAGAAGACAAGAGTAACCTTGGATCTTCAGTTAAATCTCATTGTGAAGTCATGGGCAGCAGACTTTGACAAAGAATATTTTTCTTCCTTGTAATTTTAGAAAAAGGCAAGATTTTTGAGTGTACAGAGTAACCGTGAGTATGGTTATTAACAGACTGCATGCCTGAAAAACAATGACCAATGTTTCCTTAACAGTGTGTCAGCTGTGTGGGATATCTATGTTTAAGTACTAAATGGCACCCTATTCCCTATGTAGTGCACTACTTTTGACGAGGGGCCACAAGGCTCTGATCAAAAGTAGTGCACTATGTAGGGAATAGGGTGTAATCATAAGGCTCTGATCAAAAGTAGTGCACTATGTAGGGAATAGGGTGTAATTTTGGATTCACAAAAAGGTTTCACTTTGAATACTTGTAAGACACACCTGGAACCGGTTTCTGAACACATATTAAAGCTAGTCCTGGACTAAATAGCATGTTCAACGGAGAATCTCCATTGACATAACTTTTTAGTCCAGGGATAGGCTTAATGTTTGTCTGGGAAACCAGCCCTACAAGTTCATCTGTAAACAGGAAGTTGAGACGTCACAGTTCATCTCATCACATTGGGTGTTTGTTGGTGAGAAGAAAACATTCACAACTGAATAACTGTCTGGCGTTTTCTTCATGTTGAGCTTTGGAGATCTATGTAATGGAAAGAACATTTGACACCAGTAGCTGCCTGTATAACAACAATAACATAAAATGGCACAGGTTTGAAAATCTTAAGTTTGAGCTTTTTTGTTGTTGCTGGAAGTAAGCAAGTTAACACATTTTACATTTAGCCTAGTACTCAACTAATACACTGGCTTTCATTATTAGCCATACAGTAGTTAAAATCAAGTGCGTCTACAATCCACTTTATTTTGTGGGTTTTTTCCTGGGACTTTCACCGATACATAAACTAACACTTACATAAACTAAGGATACATAAACTAACACTAACACTGGGTGTAATGTCAGAGACCAATTGAGAAATTACATTTCCATAACTAGCCTATCATTGTCAGTGTTTTTCTAGGTTTCATTATAACAAGCACCATTGTTACCAATAATTCACTGCCTCTTAAAACTGAGTTCCTGCAAATTATGTGTTTATTTCATATGGCTCACATAACTCTCGAGCCAAGGAATTCAACAAGTTGAGTAATCCTAGTTGTTATTTGTGGCCATTATATTTCACAATAGTATTTTTTATTTTTATATTTATAAATATGCATTTATTTAGTGCTTTTGATGATGTCTGTTCATAAGCCTTAATTTATTCAGTTGTCAAGGAAAAATAAATTCTGAAAATGAAAAACGTAACTTGCAGTTTACAGAATTGTTATTTCAACATGATTGAATGTAATGCATTTTCTCTTATTTTGTACTATATGGCTTTTTCGCAATGCCAAGCAAAACAGACACAATTCTCCTGGTTATGAAGTGTTATAATGCATTGTCAGGCAACCTACTAAAAATCTATTTTATTTTACTTGCACATCATGCTGAATATTCCCTTGGTAGTGCTGAGAATAAACAGATAGGCCTACAGCTAGTAGTAGCCATAATATGATTAGAATCTTTTGGTTCTGGAAATAATTGCATGTTGTCCTTAATGATTTGTATAAAAATAAAAATTTTAAAAAAAAAGTTAGGATAGCATCTTATCCAGAGCGACTTACAGTTACTGCATTAATCTTAAGATAGCTAGGTGGGACAACCACATAAGAACTGATCTCATTTCTATTTGGAGGGTTGTGTTACAATAAAATGAGTTGGCAAAGCACAAAAAAATTATATTTAATTGTAAACATTCTCAAGTGTTCCCCACTACATTTGCCACTAAAATTGATTACTTTATATATTTCTCTCCAATATACATTTCCACACAAATAAAATAATGAGAATTGAAACAAACTGAAAATGAACTAACACTAAAATGACACTCTCCAACCCTACATGCACATACAGCAAAAGCTTTCACAACAACATTGGCTTTTAAAAGATGAAGTATACAAAAAAATAACACGACCCTAGAGTTGTGGTGAATTTATTTTTCTTTAGGTTGGGGTGCACACCTTTTTCTTAAAAAAAAGTCAGTTTAAAATGAAATTAAATTGACCCCAACCCTGGGGACGACTAGCTAGTGGATAGGCCTTGGCACTAACGCCATGCACTGCACTGATCTCGGATGACATCAGTGTCATTTTAAGAACACCAGCTACAGCCACACAGGGAGTCGAGACCCGCGTGTGCAAACCAACCCTGGTCCCCTGTCCAATGACCTTTCTGAAGGAAAGAAAAAAAACTTTCAATGGCAACAGTCAACTTGGAACGTGAGAAGAATGTCAATGTTTTTAACGTGAGTGTTTTGAAGGTGGCACAATACAGTAGGAGAGTAGAAGGTCTAGCCTAGTGTTAAGTAGTGCTGGTTTTAAGCTAGTTGTCTCTGCTCTTTTGGCTGATATGGGAGACCAGGAGAGAAGGGCATTGAATACCATATCCGATATGTGACAAACCATGGCACAATCCCCAAAACTGTCCCGAGAAGCTTCTCAGGGAAAGAATGAAAGTACACCGAGGTACACACAAACATCCATATCCAGATGATTACTATCCAATTAAGGGAAACATATAACAAATCCAAAACAGTATTCCTGTTCTTCTTCACCATGTGCACCATAGGTGCCATTTCTTCGGCAATGACGAGTGCAGAGTACGACAGAATGAACGAGTGTCCTGAGATGGCAATGCCGTCCCATTGACCCCCAGCATTCCTGCATGAGGTGATGTCATCATGAGGGACTTGATCCATGGCTTCAGATTCAGGAACGTGACAGGTACCTGTGGCATTGTTGATGTAGGAAAAAAACTTGGTGATGGTGTACCAAACAGCTGTGGCCACCACCAATGAGCTCAGTCGCCGGAGGGCAAAGGTCAAGTTCTTGTATGACGTGAAGAGGATGAACGGGGTCAACAGCAGCAAGGACCAGCCCCAGGAAACTTTGACAAAATACCTGGAAGAGATACAGGAAGTGGTCATTTAGGTAGCACTGTCACACACAGTTGAGAACCAGACTTCAGGTATTGGTAAATACATAGCTGCAGGCAAACTCTCTCGCCGACGTGTGTCTAACGTGAGCCTAGAAGAAGAATTTGGTAAGGGGTTGTTGTAGCTAGCGATCTTAGCCCCATGTCACTCCTTCTTGACAATGTAAAGATGGCACAATGGGCTGACGCACCATAGGGGGCACACTGCCTGCCCTCCTGGACATCTACAGCACCCAGTGTCACTGGAAGGCCAAGAAGATCAAGGACCTCAGCTACCCGAGCCACAACCTGTTCACCCTGCTACAACCGAGAGACTGATAAACAGCTTCTATCCCCAGGCCATTAAACTGACCCTGCCATTTAACTAACCCCGACCACATTCGCATAGAAATGTGAGTTATACATCTGTCATTCTAATTGAATGCAAGTCTAAGAAGCGGTAGATCTGTTCTGTGTGCTATTTCTATGCTTTTTTTCCCCCTTTCTAAGTTTTTTTTCTTCTTTCATCTTTTAGTTTTCTACACCAGCTTCAAACAACTGAAAATAAAAACATTTTTGTCGATGGGATATATATAAAAATATTTAGATGGTACAATGACTCTACTGCTTGTTTTGTCACATTAACTCAAATTAGGCAAACTATTAGAATTTTAGCAACCAGGAAATGGTGGAGCGATATCTGCATATTAAGTGCCATAATGGTATTTTAGCGATCAATGGTAGATGTCCTTCCTAATAAACATGCCCCCCCCCACCCATCCAGCTGATTTGAGCTGCTGAAAAGTATTTGCACTTGAGATGTGTTTATGGATGAGAAAGTGAACTTTCCATTTCCAAAAAGTTTGGAGGGGATGCCCTGCTTTGCGATGTATTGCTCTAGGACACCAAGAGCCAGCCAGGGTGTCCATTTAGGCCTAATTCAACTGACACATTTGGCGATGTTCAACTTCAATTCACTTGGCACTATGTATTGTAGCTTAGCCATACTCATTGATATTAAATTATAGATTAGGCTATACTTTTGGTGAATTTACAAGGCATTGCAAGCCAAGACATTGAAAGACACAGATTATCAATATCCCTTGCTGGCTCACCTGCTCTTTATCTTTGCTATGAAAGATGCGAGTGTGTTCAGTCACAGAGTTTCTAAATCCAGAGGCACAACATCGCAAGACCTCTGGGAAAGCTTGCGAAACACACCAAACAGGCCAGGCAGAGGTTTGGGGTTTGAGAAGTCCATGAAAGAAGTAAAAAGTATGCCTTAGTTGTACATTTTCTTGAAATCTAAAGGCATAACCTAGATTCGGGCCAATGTCTTAAGTAGTTGAACATGTTATTACTCCAAACTCGTGAAGGCGACAAACTGACATTTTCGTGAAAAACAACTTTATATTGAAGGAGTGCCTTTGATTTGACGGCCTATATATGCCGAGTTTGGCGTGAGACGACTGCTAGACCCGGTGACTGTTTCCTTTTCTATTGGAGATGCAGTTTTATCCTATCTTCATACTGTGCTGTGTATGGTTCAGTCTATTGCATGTAGAATATTCAGCCTACTCATTGATAGACTCTACTTTAGTGAACTTGAGAGACATTGCAAGCCAAGAAATTGCGAGAGCCTACAGCGTTGTGACAGCCTATACATATTTTGATTACCGCAGTTCTGACTGTAGGCCTGCTGGCCGACCTGCCTACCTATGCCGCTCCCATCTCTCTCCCTTCTCTTTGCCGTTGAAGACGTAAGAGATTGTATTCTCTGAAGTAGCCTATAGCAACTACTCAGTATCCTCTGTTGCAAAAATACTGAATCTTAGGAGTCGATTCCGCTACTTGAGTCAACAGGCAAGGAGTTGAGGAATCTATTATTTTGTAGTCGACAATCTCTCAACCAGTGGCATAAGGGCTTTTTAGGTGAGCTTTGATACCGCCCAGTGATAAGCAGTGCCCATTTTGTCAAAGGCAGGGGCTCAACATATTTCCCTTGTACATTCCCAGCGCGCCTCTCTAGTGCAAAGTAAAATGGACAATATAGAATGGACAATCACAACTGTTGTCCAAGAATTTCACCCCATTGTCATGATCAGTGGTTCAAGTTTGTATCTGACAATATTTGACAAGCTGATCATAGCAAAAACAAAATACTTTTGCATTTCCCATTGTGTAAACACATTGCAAAATAGGCTCACAATAACCCCTGATGAAGTTGGGTAGCTGGGTAGTATGAAAAAAGTATGACAATTTATTGGTGTATACATGTATTGGTTTTTGGTCTAGTCCGGACCAAATCATAGATGTTAATGTTTGGTTCAGATTTTGTCCGGTCTGGACCAGCCTTGATTTGGACCAAACATAGACAATTACGTCTTTTCTACTTTCATTCAAACCAACATCCGGGAAATACGTATTTTCAACTTTCATTCAGAACCGAAAATGAACCTGATTTCAACGTCCCGAAAATATGCATTTTAAACTTATGTAAAAATGCATATTTTCACTTGTCATTCATTACTTAAATTTAACGTCTGCACCTATCCGCTGTACAGTATTTGACAAAAAAACACAATCATGGCTGTGCTCGAAAGGGTTTGCCACTTCGCAAGCTAACTTAGGTAGCTAGCCTACAGCCTCAATGATTATCGAGCTGTCATTGTGGCTAGCTAGTTTGCTAATGGATAACCGCTACTTACATATTGACAACATTTCTTCTGTTGCTGAAATATGTCTCCGGAACGAGCTGTGTCCAATTTACAAAGGATCCCACTATTGAAATAGCAAAAAAGATCTGAGCCAATATAACACGATTAAACGGTTTACTCCACAGTGCCGCAAAGTTGTCCACGATGACATCCACCGCTGCCATGTTGAACTGCGGACACTTGGAACAAGAATGATCTGGGGATTGGTAGGTACATCAGCCCTCTCTAGCCAATGAACTCTTTGAATGTTGGCATTTTGGTGTTACGACAGGCGGTTCTGACTAGGTGGAATAGAGCAGTGTTGGAAAAAGTAAACAATTGTCATACTGAAGTAAAAGTAAAGATACCCTAATAGAAAATGACTTAAGTAAAAGTGAAAGTCACCCAGTAAAATATTACTTGAGTAAAAGTTTGATTTAAATATACTTAAGTATCAAAAGTAAAATGTATTTGCTAAAATATACTTAAGTATCAAAAGTAAAAGAAGAAATCATTTAAAATTCCTTATGTTAAGCAAACCAGATGGCACAATCTATATATATTTTTTAAATAATTAGGGATAGCCAGAGGCACACTCCAACACCCAGACATAATTTACAAATGAAGCATTTGTGTTTAGTGAGTCTGCCAGATCAGAGGCAGTAGTGATGACCAGGGATGTTCTCTTGATAAGTGCGTGAATTGGACCATTTTCCCGTCTTCCTGAGCATAAAAAATGCTATGAGTACATTTGGGTGTCAGGGAAAATGTGTGGAGTAAGGAATGTAGTGAAGTAAAAGTGAAAGTAACAAATATATATCAATAGTAAAGGTTAGGAAAAAGGTTAGGGTTAGCAAAATTGCGCTCCTAACCTGCTATGAAAAGTCACTTCAAGTCGTAGATGTATGCCGGGTCCACATATTAGTCGGAACTAGGAAACTTGGACATTTCCGACTTGCTGATTAGTTGAACGCTGCACGTGCATAATTACAACCAGTTAGCAAGCAGTAGCGGTGCTTGGGTAAAATCACTAGGAGAGTCAAGCCAGAAAAAAAGCCATATTACAACCTATGTGCTGTGATAATTGCATTGTTTGCTCTTTAACCTGTTAGTTCATATGCCTTGCGACCATGATATACAGTGCATTCAGAAAGTATTCAGACCCCTTGACTTTTTCCACATTGTTACGTTACAGCCTTAATCTGAAATGGATTTTAAAGTTTTTTTTCTCTCATCAATCTACACACAGCACACCATAATAATAACACAAAAACAGGTTTAGGAATTTTAGCAAATTTATTAAATAGAAAAAAATAGAAATATCACATTGACATAAGTATTCAGACCCTTTACTCAGTACTTTGTTGAAGCACCATTGGCAGCGATTACATCCTTGAGTAATGCTTACTTACAAGCCCTTAAAACAACAATGCAGTTCAAGAAATAGAGTTAAGAAAATATTTACGGTGATGCAACCAGTCAGGATGCTCTCAATTGTGCAGCTGTAGAACTTTTTGCCAAATCTTTTCAGTCTCCTAAGGGGGAAAAGGCGTTGTCGTGCCCTCTTCACAACTGTCTTGGTGTGTTTGGACCATAATAGATTGTTGGTGATGTGGACACCAAGGAACTTGAAACTCTTAACCCGCTCCACTACACTACTTTGTTGAAGCACCGTTGGCAGCAATTACAGCCTCAAGTCTTATTGGGTATAACGCTGCAAGCTTGGCACACCTATATTTGGGGAGTTTCTCGCATTCTTCTCTGCAGTTCCTCTCAAGCTCTATCAGGTTGGATGGGGAGCATCGCTTCACAGCTATTTTCAGGTCTCTCCAGTGATGTTTGATCGGGTTCAAGTCCGGGCTCTGGCTGGGACACTCAACAACATTCAGAGACTTGTCCCGAAGCCACTCCTGTGTTGCCTCGGCTGTGTGCTTAGGGTCGTTGTCTTGTTCACCCCAGTCTGAGGTCCTGAGCCCTCTGGAGCAGGTTTTCATTAAGGATCTCTCTGTACTTTGTTCCGTTCATCTTTCCCTCAATCCTGAATAGTCTACCAGTCCCTGCCACTCAAAAACATCCCCACAGCATGATGCTGCCACCACCATGCTTCACCGTAGGGATGGTGCCAGGATTCCTCCAGACGTGACGCTTGGCATTAAGGCCAAAGCGTTCACTCTTGGTTTCATCAGACCAGAGAATCTTGTTTGTCATGGTCTGAGTCCTTTAGGTGCCTTTTGGAAAACTCCAAGCGGGTTGTCATGTGCCTTTTACTGAGGACTGGCTTCCGTCTGGCCACTCTACCGTAAAGGCCTGATTGGTGGAGTGCTGCAGAGATGGTTGTCCTTCTGGAAGGTTTTCCCATCTCCACAGAGTAACTCTGGAGCTCTGTCAGAGTGACCATCAGCTTCTTGGTAACCTCCCTGACCAAGGCCCTTCTCCCCCGATTGTTAAGTTTGGCCGGGCGGCCAACTCTAGGAAGAGTCTTGGTGGTTCAAAACTTCTTCCATTTAAGAATGATGGAGGCCACTGTGTTCTTGGGGGACCTTCAATGCTGCACACATTTTTTGGTACCCTTCCCCAGATCTGTGCTTCAACACAATCCTGTCTCGGAGCTCTACGGACAATTCATTTGACCTCATGGCTTGAATTTTTGCTTGGACATACACTGTTAACTGTAGGACCCCTTACAGACCGGTGTGTGCTTTTCCAAATCATGTTCAATCAATTGAATTTACCACAGGTAGACTCCAATCAAGTTGAAGAAACATCTTAAGGATGATCAATGGAAACAGGATGCATTTGAGCACAATTTTGTCTCATAGCAAAGGGTCTGAATATTTATGTAAATAAGGTATTTCTGTTTTTCCATTGTAATAAATCAGCAAACATTTGTAAAACCCTGTTTTCGCTTTGTCTTTATGGGGTATTGTGTGTAGATTGCTGAGATGTTTTATTTATTTATTAATACATTTTAGAATATGGCTGTAACTTAACAAAATGTGGAAAAAGTCAAGGGGTCTGAATACTTTCCGAATGCACTGTACATACAATGATATGTGGACACCCCTTCAAATGAGTGGATTCGGTTATTTCAGCCACACCCGTTGCTGACAGATATATATGCAATATCCATAGACAAAACTTGGCAGTAGAATGGCCTTACTGAAGAGCTCAGTGACTTTTAACGTGGCATTGTCATAGGATGCCACCTTTCCAACAAGTCAGTTTATAAAATGTCTGCCCTGCTTGAGCTGCCCCGGTCAACTGTAAGTGCTGTTATTGTGAAGAAGAAACGTCTCGAAGCAACAACGGCTCAGCCGCACACAAGCCTAAGATCACCATGCACAATGCCAAGGTCAGTAAAGGAAGAGAATGTGCTTAACTCTAAATTCCCTTCTGTAACCCATTAAAAAGGATGCTTGGAACCTGACATTTATTTTTATTTTGTATGATACCCATCAAGGACGAGACTGGTGAGGCCACCTCCAAGGTGATAGTGGACATCTTCATCACCCACGGTTCTCCTGAGGTCATCTCGAGTTTTGGAAGGTAGGCTATACCTTCCAAAACTGTTGAAAAGTACATTTCTCTGTCACGAATCCCGCCGAGGATGGTGCCTCTTCCTGTTCGGGCGGCGCTCGGCGGTCGTCGTCACCGGCCTACTAGCTGCCATCGATTCCTTTCTTTTTTGTTTCTGTTAGTTTGGGCTGATTGGGTGCACCTGTTTTGAGTTTAGTTTGGTGGGGAGGCTATTTAAGGGCAGGTAGCCCGCTGGCTGTTGTGCGGGCTTGTTTTCTGTTATGTTGGTGTTGGATTGTGAAGTGGATTGTGGTATTTTCTCAGAACAGTTTAGTCCGGTGTTTTGGACTTATCTTTTTCATGCGCCCGTGTGTTTAGGGCATGATCGTTTTTCTGTGTGTTGGAAAATAAATCCACGTTCGTTAAACCTGCTCTCTGCGCTTGACTCCATCCACCCATTACTCCTAGTAGCTCTGACATTCTCCCTTTTATAATACCTTACAGGCTGTCATTGTAAATAAGAATTTGTTCTTAACTGACTTGCCTAGTTAAATAATGGTTACATTTAAAATTAAAATAATCAAAAATGCTGGGGACAATAAAAGGCCACTCTAAAATGTGCAGTTTTGTCACACAACACAATCCCACAGATGTCTCAAGTTGAGGGAGCATGCAATTGGCATGCTGACTGTAGGAATGTCCAACATAGCTGTTGCCAGAGAATTTAATCTTAATTTCTCTACCATAAGCCTTCTCCAACGTCGTTTGAGAGAATTTGTCAGTACGTCCAACCGGCCTCACAACCGCAGACCACGTGTAACCACGCCAACCCAGGACCTCCACATCCGGCTTCTTCACCTGCGCTACCCAAACAGCTGATGAACCTGAGGAGTATTTCTGTCTGTAATAAAGCCCTTTTGTGGGGAAAAACTCATTCTGATTGGTTGGGCCTGGCTCCCCAGTGGGTGGATCTGGCTCCCAAGTGGGTGGGCCTATGCCCTCTCAGGCCCACCCATGGCTGTGCCCCTGCCCAGTCATGTGAAATACATAGATTAGGGCCAAATAAATTTATTTCAATTGGCTGATTTCCTTCTATGAACTGTAACTCAGTAAAATCTTAGAAATGTTTGCATGTTGCGTTTATATTTTTGTTCAGTATAGAAACGCAGGTAAAACAAATACAAATGCGCATAGTTTGCTGTCATTTCAGCTGCTTGATCTGATTGTGTGTAGTTGGCTAGCAAAGGAGAAGTAAAGTAATTAGCCGAGCTATCCTCCATAACTAACGTTAACGTTGTATTATTGACTTGATAATCAGCAGTTTTTTGCCTATTTATACATTATTTATTAAATTATTATTTATAATATATTATTAAGTTCTTGTCTCTCGTGATCATTGAACCTCTGCTAGCTACTGTAGCTAGCTAGCTACATGCCAAGGATTTGTTCAGCATAGCAACATGGAATGAATATAATGAACGACTGAGTTAAAACATCCCAAAATAATTAATGACCAGCCTGTTTGCTTAGCAACTTCAGAACCTCATAAGTAACAACTGGCTTTTGCCCTGACTATATCATATATAACACATTTACACATTAAAATAAATGTTTTACTTAAATGTTGGCAACCACACATCAACACAATGCTGGCTTTATTCCACTTCACATACAGCAGGTTGCCCTCCCTCCTCCACCTTATGGATCCACTCTGGGATTTCATGGTCAGGGCATTTGTCTCAATGTGAACAGGGTCTTCAAGCACCAATTTTCCTGGATAATAAATCCTGGAACAGTTTTGGAATTGTGTAGAAATTGTCACAGTAGAGATGGTAACCAGTGCCCAAGTAGGACGGCTGAATGACACTCATGACAGCGTCGTAGCATTGTCCGTTGCCAGAGGAGGAGTTGGACTTTCCAGTGTACACACTGAAGTCAATGGTGTAGCAATTGCTGGAGTCAGGGCTTGAAGCCCCACTTGACCGGCATTGCTCTTCATGCACTGAGGCTTTTAAGATTTAGCCGTAGATGCCACCATTTGCTCATCGATGGACAGATTTCTGTAAGGATGGTAATATTTAGCGAGTATTAAAAAAAAAAATGTAAAAAAGGTTATGGTTAAAAATGTTCATGTTTTACTGTGACTTGTTGTACGCTCCTAAGTGGACCATAAGGTTAAAAACCAAACCAAATTAAGAAAACTAAACTAAAAAAATAAATATAAAAAATAAAAAATAAAATGTGAGTGTCACTTTTGTGTCACTTTTGTACATTTCAATGAAACATGGTGAAGCCCCAAAATTGCCTACCATGGAAGCCTTTGTTTCAGATATAAGGAACTGAATGGTGAAAAAGTTGTTTGTTTTGTCCAAGTTTAAAAGTAGAGGTTCTAGGTTCTAGGTCCCAAGAAACAAAGAGATCTACTGTCGGATCTGACAGTGAATCTTGATGGTTGTACAGTCGTCTCAAAAAAAACTGTGAAGGACTTCGGCATTACTCTGGACCCTGATCTCTCTTTTGTTGAACATATAAAAAATATTTAAAGTACAGCCTTTGCAAAAATCTTAACGTTTTGTCCCAAAATTATGCATAAAAGCTAATCCATGCTTTTTTTCACTTCAATATTAGACTACTGCAATGGTCTACTCTCTGGCTACCCAGATAAGGCACTACATAAACTTCAGCTAGTGCTAAATACGGCTGCTAGAATCTTGACTAGAACTAAATTTGAGCATATTACTCCAGTACTCGCCAATGGCTTCCTGTTAAGGCTGATTGATAGGGCTGATTTCAAGGTTTAACTGCTAACCTACAAAGTATTACATGGACTTGCTGCTACCTATCTCGCCGATTGGTCCTGCCGTACATATCTACACATACACTATGACCACAAGACGCATGCTGCCTTATTGTTCCTAGAATTTCTCAGCAAACAGCTGGAGACATGGCTTTCTCCTATAGAGCTACATTTTAATGGAATGATCTGCCGATCTATGTGAGAGATGCAGACTGTGTTTCATCCTTTACTGAAGACTCATCTCTTCAACAGGTCCTATGATTGAGTGTAGTCTGGCCAGGGATGTGACGGTGAACGGCAAGGCACTGGAGTGACGAACCACCCTGGCCGGCTCCCCTCTCTCCACTGGGAGAGGGTCTCTAACCCTATTATGGGGGCTGAGTCACTGGCTTGCTCACGCTATCCCATGCCGTCCCTAGGAGGGGTTTATCTCGTCGTGCCAGGCTTTTTTCTGCTATACTCAACCTGAGTGGGTTGAGTCACTGACGTGATCTTCCTTCCTATCCTCGGGCTCGTGTTGTGGGAGAGATCTTTGTGGGCTAAATTCGGCCTTGTCTCAGGGTAGTGAGTTAGTGGTCTGTTGATATCCCTTTAGTGGTGTGGGGGCTGTGCTTTTGCAAAGTGGGTGGGGTTATATCCTGCCTGGTTGGCTCTGTCTGGGGGTAACTTTGGACGAGGTCTCCTGTATCTATGCTGCAATAGTTTATGTGCCAGGGGTCTAGGGTCAGTCTGCAATATCTGGTGCAATTATTTTATTATTATTATGTTTATTTGTCAGGGACCATGTATAACATGCCATTGCACCAGATTTAGCTAGATAGCTAATTTTCATCTGTAGTCCCTGGGCAGAAAACAATCAACATTAATACATCAATGTCTTATCTGGTGTCCTGTGTGATCTTAGATTTGCTCCCTCTAATTTTCCCATCTCTCCCCTCCTGGAGGACCTGAGCTCTTGGACCATGCCTCAGGACTACCTGACCTGACGACTCCTGGCTATCCCCATCCCCAATCCACCTGGTCCTGCTGCTGATCCAGTGTCTGCTGCTGTTCTGCCTGCGGCTATGGAACCCTGACCTGTTCAACAGTCGTGCTACCTTGTCCTGGACCTGCTGTTTCGACTCTCTCTCTCTCTTTACTGCACCTGCTGTCTCGACCTCAATGCTCGGCTATGAAAAGCCAACTGACATTTACTCCTGAGGTCCTGACCTGTTGCACCCTCGATAACCACTGTGATTATTATTTGACCCTGCTGCTAATCTATGAACGTTTGAACATCTTGAAGAACGATCTGGCCTTTATGGCCATGTACTGTTATAATCTCCAACCGGCATATCCAGAAGAGGACTGACCACACCTCACAGCCTGGTTCCTCTAGGTTTCTTCCTAGGTTCCAGCCTTTTCAAGAGTTTTTCCTAGCCACCATGATTCTGCATTGCTTGCTCTTTGGGGTTTTAGATTCAGTTTCTGTATAAGCACGTTGTGACAACTGCTGATGTAAAAAGGGCTTTATAAATACATTTGAGTGCTTGATAATATGAATTGCCCTGTTGTCCTATCAGTATAGCCATATCTGAAAAACACAGAATTCAGATTGTATTTTGTCATAGATAAGGCTATATCTAACAGATCGGATACTTGTAGAGTTACCACCACGATGCAGTAATTTCTAAAGTAAAATGTAAAGAAAAAAAATTGGACATCCATTTTTTTATACCTTTTTGTTCACAAATGTAATAAATCTGCTTCATTTATTGTTACAGAATAATAAGTAGTTTTCAGTTATATAGGCTATTGTTATATCAGTGTCCCAACAGTATGGGACCAGGCATCGCATGGCCCCTAGATGGCTGTCTAAGCATGAGGGATATTGAACTCGAGGGTTCAGAAGTGGGCTATCCTTCAGTGTAGCTTGATGCACTTGATGCACTTTGACTTGGCCAATAAGCTTCTCTTAGAAATCACATTTCCCCATCAGTGTCTTGTGTTTGGCTGTTGTTCTTGAAATCACTCTGTCTCAAGAATCCATGCCTGACTGTACAGTCTGGGCTGGGTTGAGGTGAAACACTGGTGTTTGAAATTAAATGGTTACAGATTTCAACAATGTCTGGCAGAGGCAGGCATAGTTTAGAAGGATATGCTAGTTACATTTGGACGTCCAATTGTAATCTTGAGTCAGATCTTTACCATGTGTTTGTACAAGACGAGTTATAGAAAATGTTTCAATGTGCTGCACATTACAGCAGACACTGCAGTTTGAGATTGACATTGCTTTATAACAGTGACATGAACATACTTGGTGGTTATGATATCCAGCTCAGTGCTTTCTGATCATTTGTCAATATAACATTTTATGGATTGGTGAGCAGCCAGAGATTACACATGTTGGTTGGATCCATATGTTTTCCAAGCAAGAGCAGGCGACTTTTGCAGTATTTTTGTTGGTCTGTTTTCAAGCAAGGACAAGAAACATTTGTGATTATGATGCATTGCAAAATGTATGATAAATATGATCACATACACACAGTATTGAATGCCTCAACAAATCCAGTCATTGTTCAAATTGAGTGCAAAAAATCACTGCAAACTAATTTAAAAGTCAGTTGGCGAGAGTGGGGAGGGAGACCCTTTCCAAGTTTCTCTGGAGTTTCAAAATGTTGAACAAATACTGTGCAGGAGATAAAACATTGGATGCTGTCCTGCAGACATTTTGGCCCAATGATCAAGAGGGTCTGGACTTACCCAGAGTACAACACTTAGACTGTACATTTTTTAAACAAACTCCCCTGACCTGGCCTTATAGGGTGCCAACTCTACATGCATTCCCCCACAATGACGGGCATGGTGACTACTGTCTGTTTTACTGTCCATGTGTTTATTAACTTCAAGCTGAAAAACAAAGCAGACCCAACTTTGTCTGAGACCTTTCTCTAATTGACATATGTATCAAGTACTCCTACCAAGTTTGTTTCTTTATTTGATCTCCTTGCTTGGAGAGTAATGTAGTCAGTGTTATTTTCCCCTTGACTATGGGATATATTTGCTGTCCATTCTAGACTGTTAGTTGTGTGTCTGCTGTGACACATAGGTAGAGCCTATATTTCACCTGCCAAACCTCTTCCCTCAAGGCACCAGCTGCTAATGTAGCCAGGGTGAAGAGGAGCTAGCTGGCTGAAAATTGAATGCTGTGGCTAAGGGACTTCAGATACATTTTTTTTTTGTAAGGTTCATTTTATGCTCACTGAAGGTAAATACGGGGTTCATTTAGTGAGCAGGAATTTTCTGTGCCATGCATTTGGCACTACCTAGACACTACAAGGTCACAGTGTGCTTTTGTATGCAAGGCCACAGTCAGCTCTGTCTAGACCCAGACAGATGATGTCATATTGCAGGGCCAGGGGGTGGGATTGTCTCTGGACTGATTGTCTGGTCTGGGTATCATCCTCCCAAGCTTCAGTCTGACCTACTCCAAGCTTTCCCGAAGAAAGGTCTGGTCAGATTTATTGGACAGTTAGCAATGCTTCAGCAGAGTTCCAAACGATAAATCACCAGTCCAGACCTGGGTTCGAATAGTATTTGAAATTATTTAAAATACTTTAGCTGTGCATGATTAAGCTTTCCTGTTGCAATGTAAGCAATAAAGCACTCCCAAAAGTGCAAACCATGCCCACCTGGCACTCCAGGCAGGCTAAAATGAACTCTCAAAGTATTTGAAAGATTTCGACCAAGGTCTATACTAGCCTGGCAATTATTAATTTGGTGTTTTAGGTGATCGGCTAATTGAATACTAAGTGACATAATCTTCTAAAATAGTAGCCTTAGTTGTTTTAGCTTGAGGGATTGTGTAGTTTGTGATCATGTACAGTAAATGTCAAATAAATACATGGAAGAGAAGACTGAATAAATGTTGTGCTGAATTTCACACAGTTAACACTTTTGGGACTATTCCGTTGGTTCCATTGTACCAGGCCAATTAAATCAAGCACAGCTTGATTATTTGAAGTATTTGACATAATGTATTTGACCCAGGTCTGATACACATTATATAGCACAATATTACGCTGGTTATTTCAAGTCCATTACGAATGTGGCAATTAGCATAGTTTCCTCTCTACTGGCGGTGCTGGGAATAACAGTGTCTTGTCTTTCTAAAGTTCACTGACGTACATAAAACACACAAACGTTCCAGAAGTAGGCCTAATTATGTGTGAAGGATTAAATTCTATAACATTGTCATTTTTGGACCTTCATAACACCTGTCAAACCATTAATTGTGTCTAAATGCCTGGCTGAAAGTTTCTCCTAGAAAGCAGAATGTTCAATTCTTTCAGTTCCTGTAAATTCCACCAGGAACGATGACCCAATTGTCACTGTCTACCTCCGTCTGTCTATGTTTCACCGGTCGGTCCGGGAAGGGCTCGCTGCTACATCACTGGGTAAATTTGTTTTCTTGCTGCCAAAATAAAGTTTGGACAAAGTTTTCTGACATGAAAAAACAACAACGGCTCATTACATGGAAGCAGCAGGAGCATAGAGAGCAGGACTCTTTCTTGGATTTATGCTAAATGACGTGCTTCACACAGAGATAGCTAGGCGTTACTCTACCATTTCCTTGACTGGGAGGGGAGGGAAAATCACACAGCCGTGCACTCCTTGACCTTCATGTCTACAATTAGTTGTTATTCAACATCCAACTGGCCTGGGACTGGGAGAAAATAAGGAAATATCACTGCTGACTGCTCATATGTACTGACTCTTGAGGCAATGAGTTTGTCTGAGGAGGAGGAGGAAATCATTTTTTGACAAGCTTGTTGCCTACATTACACCCAAACACACCAATAACACCATCACCCAACATGTCCTGTTCCATCCCATAATGTTGCATCATTCATCTAAATCTTGCATGATAGTCCATGTCCTCCTCCTTGTAGGCTACTACTGTGCAGGTTTGATGGATCCATTTTATATTGCCACAACATTTTTCCTCTCCTTTGATGTGTGATGACAGAACTGGTAACTATGTGGCAGAACTGACATGGGTGTGCTTGTTGCTATATTTAAATGCTAGCCCTGACAAGGCTCTGTTGTCAGTCGTAGACCTGGCACTTGGTGTCTCATGGTCATCCTTCATTTTATCATAACCAACACCAAAACCTTCCATTGATGTAACTCTAAAGATAACAGTTTGATTCAGGCCAGTGTCACTGGAAAATGCCAATTGTTTAAAAATGAGGGCAACAGCAACTGTATGACACAGCGCTAAGAGACCATTAGGTCAGTGTCTATTATATAATCATGCTGGTTGGCACATATATCCAACATATTAAAGTATACAAACATGTTAAGTGAAATAAAGTATTTCTTAAATTTTTTAACAAGTAATTCAAACAACTGTCTAAATGAAGTACAAAATGAATGTCCAAGTCTTTTGTGGTACTACCACTGCAAATCAGTGAAGATTGAAGATCACCAACAAGATGTTGAGGGTAAACCTTGACACAGACAAGGGTCTTTAGCTTTCTGGTGACCTCCTATGACATCCTGAGCTCACACAGACTCTTTGAAGGAGTTTGCTGTGCATTTTAGACACTCAATCGCAAAGTCTGACAACACTACTAGACTGTGTTGAGGTATTTTTGAAGGCTTTGAAATTGGGGCATATAATTGAGTGATCAGGTTTTACAGGCATATGAAATTGGCTTTGGTTCAAGATTGGTTGTTTTGTAAGCATTTGACCATGGCTGCATGGACAGCCTGCCAATCTTTTGAAAAAAGGAGGACATGTTTAATGAAGCAACAAAGACTGTGGCTGGCAAGGAAATTAAGGCACCTTGCTTTTCATAACCTACATACTAACATAAATCACAAGAGCATGTAAAATGTAACTCAAAAGGGCAAAATGCTTGTGTTTCTACTCAGGTGCCTACAGTCAGAGTTCCAGAACTCTCTGGAACCTATTCCTGAACCTAATCACTGTCACCATGGTGATCCAAACTGGACTAGGTCGACTTGGCGGTATGTCTTGATTTACAGAATAAAAACAAACCTCTCAAGTTAAAATTTGGTGACAACTCAACAGAGTCTAGAGTGCTGATTCTGCTTTTTGGTATTGTACCGATTTCTGCAATATACCCTGTTTTCATCCTTTCACATACAATTAATGCCGAAGTTAACACAGACAATCTGTCAGTGAATTATATAAGGTTTTTATGAATAATGGCAGTACAATTTGGTGTTTAGATCAGGGCTGTTCAATGTCGCTCCTGGCGGGCCAAAACACTTTCATCCTCTCCTTCTAATAAGGGACTAATTCAGACCTACACTCTTAGAAAAAAGGGTTCTTCGGCTGCCCAACCCTCTTCCTGGAGATCTACAGTCCTGTGGGTTTTCAGTCCAACCCTAATTTAACACACCTGATTCTACTAATTAGCTGCTCAACAAGACCTTAACTAGCTGAATCGGATACGCTAAATTAGGTTTGGATTGAAAATCTACAGGACAGGAGATCTCCAGGAAGAGGGTTTGGCAGCCCTGCTGTAGGGGAACCATTTTTGGTTCCAGGTAATGGGGACAGCTGACGAACCCTTTTAGGTTCTAGATAGCACCTTTCTTCTAAGAGTGTACTACACCAGGTGATTGCAATTAACCACCAGGTAGAAAAAAACAGACATTTTTTGACCCTCCAGGACCAGAATTGAACATTCCTGGTTAAGGTAGTGACCTCAAGTATCTGAAACTTCATCAGAAAGATCCGACTTACAGGTTCCAAACACCTTGTGCAGACCTGAGGTAAAGACGAAACAGATATTCCACAACACCTTTACTGTAATTTGGTTTCTATTCACCATGGCTGTGTGGAATAGAAAGGAAGAGGGGGATTACATGCATGTGCAGGCTGTATTGCCATGCTCCTATACAGACTGTATACCTGGTTTTCTTTCTCAAGCTTGCTTTATTGAATTTGACGTCCCATATACAGTACACACACTACTCTGTCACACTGTCCGGGCCAATTCTTTTTGCCAGGTCATTAAAATGGGAAAGTCTGTCCATATACCATAAATACTCTATATAAAAATGTATGGGGTTTATTTTCATTTCCTATTAATTTTTCCATTGTGTGGTCTGACTGCTCCTTGTTCCATGAGTGTCACATTCCTCTCACACCAACATGATGTCAAGATTAGCCAGAGTTGAGGGAATGTCAATAATTTCACCACACATAGGTCCAGTTAGTACCTACAGCAGGCATCAATACAGTTGTACCTGAATGATTTATTCAAAACAGGATGCTTTTCAGGAAGTCTATATTTTACTGACAGAATTATGGGTTTTCATTTGCATGAAAAAATTGTACTTATTACAGTTTGCATTTAGGCCAATTTGACTGAAATCCATTAAACTCTACTATAAACTGAGCTAAACAAATAAGGACTGAGATCCCGAGCTTTTCCTATCCACTCAATGTGAGAGATAGACTCACTGGAAGGCCTAAGTTAAAGACTGCTGGTCATTCTGTACACAGACCATGTTTCTCCTGGGACATGGCATGGAGGCAGCGCAGGGTTTCACAAATTCGGTCTTGGGGCCCACCCTGGGTGCACATTTTGGTTTTTGCACTAGCACGACACAGCTGATTCAAATAATTAAAGCTTGATGAGTTGGTGATTTGAATCAGACGTGTAGTGCTAGGATCAAGTTTGGGAAACCCTGGGGTAGAGAATAGATGGAGCCTCCAAAAAGTAAGGAATATATAAATATGAGCAATGTCAGAGAGACATAGACTAAAATACAGTAGAATAAAATATAGTATATACAGTTGAAGTCAGAAGTTTACATATACCTTAGCCAAATACATTTAAACTCAGTTTTTCACAATTCCTGACATTTGATCCTAGTAAAAATTCCCTGTCTTAGGTCAGTTAGGATCACCACTTCATTTTAAGAATGCGAAATGTCAGAATACTAGTAGAGAGAATTATTTATTTAAGCTTTTATTTCTTTCTTTCATCACATTCCCAGTGGGTCAGAAGTTTACATACAATCAATTAGTATTTGGTAGCATTGCCTTTAAATTGTTTAACTTGGGTCAAACGTTTCGGGTAGCCTTCCACAAGCTTCCCACAATAAGTTGGGTGAATTTTGGCACATTCCTCCTGACAGAGCTGGTGTAACTTTTTCAGTTCTGCCTCCAATATTTTCTATAGGATTGAGGTCAGGGCTTTGTGATGGCCACTCCATTACCTTGACTTTGTTGTCCTTAAGCCATTTTGCCACAACTTTGAAAGTATGCTTGGGGTCATTGTCCATTTGGAAGACCCATTTGTGACCAAGCTTTAACTTCCTGACTGATATCTTGAGATGTTGCTTCAATATATTCACATAATTTTCCTCCCTCATAATGCATCTATTTTGTGGAGTGCACCAGTCCCTCAAGCAGCAAGCACCCCCACAACATGATGCTGCCACCCCCGTGCTTCACGGTTGGGATGGTGTTCTTCCAAACATAACGATGGTCATTATGTCAAAACACTTCTTTTTTTGTTTCATCAGACCAAAGAACATTTCTCCAAAAAGTACGATCTTTGTCCTCATGTGCAGTTTCAAACCGTAGTCTGGATTTTCTATGGCGGTTTTGGAGTAGTGTCTTCTTCCTTGCTGAGCGGCTTTTCAGGTTATGTCGGTATAGGACCCGTTTTACTGTGGATATAGATACTTTTGTACCTGTTTCCTCCAGCATCATCACAAGGTCCTTTCTGTTGTTCTGGGATTGATTTGCACTTTTCGCACCAAAGTACGTTCATCTCTAGTAGACAGAACGCATCTCCTTCCTGAGCGGTATGGCGGCTACATGGTCCCATGGTGTTTATACTTGCGTACTATTGTTTGTACAGATGAACATGGTACCTTCAGGCATTTGGAAATTGCTCCCAAGGATGAACCAGACTTGCGGAGGTCTACAATTGTTTTTCTGAGGTCTTGGCTGATTTCTTTTGATTTTCCCATGATGTCAAGCAAAGAGGCACTGAGTTTGAAGGTAGGCCTTGAAATACATCCACAGGTACACCTCCAATTGACTCAAATGATGTCAATTAGCCTATCAGAAGCTTCTAATGCATGACATAATTTTCGGGAATTTTTCAAGCTGTTTAAAAGCACAGTCAACTTAGTGTATGTAAACTTCTGAACCACTGGAATTGTGATACAGTGAATTATAAGTGAAATAATCTGTCTGTAAACAATTGTTGGAAAAATTACTTGTGTCATGCACGAAGTAGATGTCCTAACCGACTTGCCAAAACTATAGTTTGTTAACAAGAAATTTGTGGAGTGGTTGAAAAATGAGTTTTAATGAATCCAACCTCAGTGTATGTCAACTTCTGACTTCAACTGTATATATGGTATAAAAACATTTTGATTAAGTCCCTAACCACTGATTTAATCACTGGATAGTTACCTCTCCTTTGCCATTTACAGTTTAAGTGCTCCACTGACGATGCCAGTGTCTTGGCGATCTCTTTGACCTCACGCTGCTGGTAGAGCTTTGCCAGTTGTTGCCGTGTAGTGTACCTTGGCAGTTCCATGGCACTTGTGCCGTGTAGTGTACCTTGGCATTGCCAGAACCTTCTTTCCTAGAAATCCCCAGGACAGCTGGAGATGAATGCTATTGGTGCAGTGTCAGGGACTTTCAAAATAGGACCATTAATTCTTAACATGCATTCTTCTGTCTTTTCATTCCCAAAGGCTTTCTGCTTATTTATTATTTATTTTTATTCTGTTTCATTGAAATAACCTGGGGATGGCTGGGGAGGTAGAGGGCCAGCCAAAGCATGTGTTCTACGATTACAAACAGCTCTTTAGGCAGACCTAAACACTCCCAAAAAATATTGGTAAATAAACATGTCCCAAACTCCAAACGAAATGGATGGTTTTTATAGCTGTTTTCTTCCCTGAATAATCTGCTCCTTCTTTTGATGGAAAAATCTCATTCTATAGTTAATCTATATGGAAGGATGAACCACACCATCTTAATTATTCATTGGTACTATTTTTCAAGTAAGCAATACATCTAAACAAGAAAATACAAAAAGAAATGGCAATGTTTAACAATTCTATAGAAACAGAAGATAATTCTGTACAGTATATACAGTGCCTCCGGAGAGTATTCAGACCACTTGACTTATTCCACATTTTGTTACATTACAGCCTTATTCTGAAATGGATTAAATAAATAAAACTTCTCAGCAATCTACACACAATACCCCATAATGACAAAGCGAAAACAGGGTTTTAGAAATGTATGCAAATGTATTTAAAAAAAGAAATACCTTATTTACATAAGTATTCAGACCCTATGAGATTGGACATCATTTGTAAAGGCACACACCTGTCTACATAAGGTCCCACAGTTGACAGTGCACGTCAGACAAAAAAACAGGCCATGAGATCGAAGGAATTGTCCGTAGAGCTCCGAGACAGGTTTGTGTCGAGCCACAGATCTGGGGAAGGGTACCAAAACATTTCTGCAGCATTGAAGATCCCCCAAGAACACAGTGGCCTCTATCATTCTTAAATGGAAGAAGTTTGGAACCACCAAGACTCTTCCTAGAGCTGGCCGCCCGGCCAAACTGAGCAACCGGGGAAGAAGGGCCTTGGTCAGGGAGGTGACCAACAACCCAATGGTCACTCTGACAGAGCTCTAAAGTTCCTCTGTGGAGATGGGAGAACCTTCCAGAAGGACAACCATCTCTGCAGCACTCCACCAATCAGGCTTTTATGGTAGAGTGGCCAGGCGGAAGCCACTCCTCAGTAAATGCATATGACAGCCCATTTTGAGTTTGCCAAAAGGCACCTAAAGACTCTCAGACCATGAGAAACAATATTCTCTGGTCTGATGAAACCAAGATTGAACTTTTTGGCCTGAATGCCAAGCGTCACGTCCTTGAATGTCCTTGAGTGGCCCAGCCAGAGCCCGGACATGAACCCGATAAAACATCTCTGGAGAGACCGCTCCCCATCCAACCTGACAGAGCTTGAGAGTATCTGCAGAGAAGAATGGGTGAAACTCCCCGAATACAGGTGTGCCAAGCTTGTAGCGACATACCCAACAAGACTCGATGCTGTAATCGCTGCAAAGGTGCTTCAACAAAATACTGAGTACTTATGTAATATTTATATAAATTGTATAAATTTGCACACATTTCTAAAAACCTGTTTTTGCTTTGTCATTATGGGGTATTGTGTGTAGATTGTATTGTGTGTAGACTATTTAATCCATTTTAGAATAAGGCTGTAACGCAACAAAAAAGTCAAGGGGTCTGAATACTTTCCAAAGGCACTGTATATATATTTAAATGATTACTGGAAAATCTTGTGTTTGTGTATTTTACAGGACCGAGTTTACATAATGAGTGTATTGAGAAAGTTAAATTGCCTATCAAATAGTTTTCTGGCCCCTGGGAAGGAACATCTCTGTGGGAGAAAAAGAAGAAGAGGGAGAAGAAGAAGAGGGAGAAGAAGAAGAGGAAGAAGAGGGAGGAGAAGAGGAGAAAGAAGAACAAGACAGGAGGGCTTGTGAGTGCGTCAGATATCCTGAGAGAGTTGGCCCAGTTAAATTTCCCTGCCACAGATGTCAAACGGTCTTGTTTGCAAAGCCTAGTGTTTAAGTGTGGATCTGCTAGGCTTCTCTTCTCCTATCTGGCTGCTCTGCTTTGCTCTACTGCGCTAGAATCACTGATGAAGGTATGTACTGTCTGGGTCTGGGGCACTGTTACATCTGATGAAAGTATGAACTGTCTGGGTCTGGGGCACTGTTACAGCTGATGAAAGTATGTACTGTCTGGGTCTGGGGCACTGTTACAGCTGATGAAAGTATGTACTGTCTGGGTCTGGGGCACTGTTACAGCTGCTTTTTCATGCTGCCTTTTTATTTATTGAATATAAATGAGATTATTTGATAACTGTATGCAATAAGAAAGTTACTAGTATTTATTGATGTTATTAGATATGTGAGAATGAATTAATGGCTACTTGTTCAACAGACAATTTTTTTGGTCAAATTGAATGAATATTATATTGATTACAAATAGTTGTCTAAAGTACAGTTTGAGCAATACTTATAATGTATGTTAAAAAATGTCATGATTACATTCAGTCTGTGCAATTGATGTATTAATTAATATGGTTGAAATATGGTTATATTGTCTCTATATTAGGGTCTACCTACAGTACTGGTATATATATTGTTTGCCAAACTACAGACAATACGTTAGGAATTGAAACAATTTTATTCTCTTTGTCTCCTGTGTAAACTTGATTCTGACTTCAAATCATTAAGTTGCTTATTAATTCTTAATTGATAAAAATGTTGATAGAGTCCAGCTAACACTTTGGACAGGAATTAGAAAAAATTATGAGGCAGTTAGCCAGGGGGTTGCTTTAGAGAAAGAAGCTTTCCCCCAACCATTTTTGCCCTTTTGACTATTTTTAAAAACATACGCAATTTAACATTGCCCTCAATGCCTCTGCCCTCCACAGAAGCCTACTAGAACCCTGTGTTGCCAGAGCCCTACCCAGAGACAAGAGAAGAGGGTCGAGATGCGTCCTGTTTGTGCTCAGCTCCTCTTAGCTGCCATCTTGTGGTCAATGCCTTACACTGGAGCTGCTGCTGTGCGGATCCTATCCAAATCCAACTGGACCAACCATCTCCACCTAACTAGACCTGGCTTCGAGTCAGACCCTGACTCTGACTGGAGTAATCTGAATCTTACCAGCATCAGCGTGCCTCGTATCCGAAGGAGGCGAGCCATCTCCTCCAGAGAAATGAATTCCTTGTTGGATTATCACAACCGTGTCCGCTCCCAGGTCTTCCCTCAGGCTGCCAATATGGAGATCATGGTGAGGCCCCTGCATCTGCTGAACCAGGGGAGGAAAACAAGGGGCTGCTCCTCTGTCACATTCTATGGCTGGGCTTACTAACACTTAATCAAATCTGAAACATAACTGTGGTCTTCTTGCTCTACACTAGAGTTAGATTTGACATTTTAGAATTCTATTTTTTTAATAATTGTTTTATTATGTATATTTATTGAATTAGTAAAATCTCACATAAGTAAGTACAGACAAAATCAAACATAATGTGAAAAAGAGTCGCGAGAAAGATAGGACCAGTGAATATCTGTAAAGCCATCCTCTTGGCAGGGACAGGGTGAATGTCGTTAAAAAAAAATATATATATATATTATTTGAGAAGTGTTGAACAGCTGCTCTCTCTCTCTCCATGCTTTAGGTGTGGGATGAGCAACTGGCTAAATCAGCAGATTCCTGGGCTTCCCGCTGCATATGGGATCATGGACCCTCACAGACCATGAGATATATGGGCCAAAACCTGTCCATCAACTCTGGCAGGTACTGTAGAACTACCCCTGTTCTTTCCATGTTTACAACTGTTTTATAGCTGTTGCTTATGTGATTGTTGGAGATCTGGTGTGTTTTTGTTCAACAATGACTGTTATAGGAACACTGTCTCCCTGTTATAATGGAAGACTTTTAAGAGTTCATTGTTTCTGGTCAAATATGAAGTAGGGTGGTATTTTAAGAAACATGAAATGCTGAAAGGTCTTTTCCTTCTCCTAGATACTGGTCAATCATTGAGCTGGTGAGGTCCTGGCAAGATGAGAAAAACTCCTTCTCCTATCCCAACACATGCAGTGGACCAGTTTGTTCCCACTATACACAGGTGTGTGTGGCTTAGATATTGCACTAAATAAGAATGTACAGATGTAGGATTTTAATTTGAGCCAGTTTGCTACAGCAGGAAAATAATCCTGCAGCTACATGAAATGTGAATTATTATGTGGATTATAATTAATGTACATTTTTGTAGGGGTTGATAAATTTTTCATTAGGGCAAATCAAGTATTACATTTCAAAGTGGAAATTACAAACTTTAGAAGCCTTTTAAAACTCAAATACGCAACAAAAGAGTGTTCCAATTAAGATCCTACATATTTTTTGTGGTATGTACTATACATGGTCTTCTATTTACAGAAGATCTGTGCTGTCCTGGTATAGTTTATATTTGTATTAGTAAGAAATTGGGTGACTGTGTGTGAGAACTGTCTGTGATTGATCATGTTGACCATGAGAACTACACATTACATCAACAAATTTCAGATGGTCTGGGCCAATACCAATAAGATGGGATGTGCCATCAACAAATGCTCAAACATGAATGTGTACGGGAGCTCTTGGAGGACAGCAGTGTTCCTGGTTTGCAACTACTCTATCAAGTAAGTACACACTTCTCTGTTCATGGCAAGAGCAAGCCATCTTGTTATAATGAACACTTTACAGTATATGCAAATATACGTTTACAGTACATACCCAATATAGATTAACCTCTACAGGATCGGTGGGTCCCCCCGCAGGACGGTTGAGCTAATGTGATTAGCATGAGGTTGTAAGTAACAAGAAAATTTGCCAGGGCATAGACAAATGTGATATTGGCAGACAGCTTAAATTCTTGTTAATCTAACTGCACTGTCCAATTTACAGTAGCTATTACAGTGAAAGAATACCATGCTATTGTTTGAGGAGAGTGCACAGTTATGAACTTGAACATGTATTAATAAACCAATTAGGTACATTTGGGTAGTCTTGATACAACATTTTGTACAGAAATCCAATGGTTCATTGGATCAGTCTAAAACTTTGCACATACACTGCTGCCATCTAGTGGCCAAAATCTAAATTGCACCTGGGTTGGAATAATACATTATGGCCTTTCGCTTGCATTTCAAAGATGATGGTACAAAAAGGTTTACCAGATCTAATGTGTTATATTATCCTACATGAATTTAATACATTCCTTTTTCTATTGTATAAGCTAGACTCATCAGAGCCTTATATTTAATTGAATATTCTTTATAATGACAGGAAACAAACAAGCAAACAAGATCAGCAGTTAACCATGTATTATTTCTCTTCCAGAGGGAACTGGGTTGGAGAGGCTCCCTATAAGAATGGCAAACCGTGCTCTGCCTGTCCATCAAAATATGGAGGTTCATGTAACAGAAACCAGTGTTCCTTCAGTGGTTCAAAAGCCAAAGCCAAGAAAAGAAAAAAGTATTAGAAATACATCAGTCATACTTTCCCTGTTATAATGGA
The DNA here is from genome assembly GCF_016432855.1 of Salvelinus namaycush. Classification (NCBI taxonomy): domain Eukaryota; kingdom Metazoa; phylum Chordata; class Actinopteri; order Salmoniformes; family Salmonidae; genus Salvelinus; species Salvelinus namaycush. The sequence goes on from NC_052320.1 coordinate 11,628,074, forward strand.
AGACTTTTAAGAGTTCATTGTTTCTGGTCAATTATTCCATTCCATTCATCTCAGCAACAAACAACTGCAAGAGAGGGTAAGTGTGAAAGGTGAAGGATTTCTAAACATAAAAAACGAATCAAAGCACAAGACCTGCTTTTTTCAGCGATTCAATTATAGTACCACTATTTTTGTGTTTATCATAAACTAATGTTTGATCCATCCACTGGATGTTAGGGAAATAATGTTTTTCCCCCTCGGTCATGATGTTGTGAACTTAAATCTATGTAAACTCTTGGGTTGCAAAGCTCCATTTTCTCGCCATGACACAGAAAGAACCCAGCTACCAAAAACCAGACAGTACTTCTGTTGTATTCATTTGATTATGTCCTTTTTTGAAAATGTTAAGAAGATGAGTGCAATGTACACTATATACAAAAGTATGTGGACACCCCTTCAAAACAGTGGATTCTCTATTTCAGCCACACATATTGCTGACAGGTGTATAAAATCAAGAACACAGTCATGCAATCTCTCATTGACTTTCAATGTGGCACCGTCATAGGATGCCACATTTCCAACAATGCAGGTCTTGAAATGTATGCCCTACTAGATCTGTCCCGGTCAACTGTAAGTGCTGTTATTGTGAAGTGGAAATGTCTAGGAGCATCAACAGTGAAGTTGTAGGCCACACAAGCTCACAGAATGGGACCGCCGAGTGCTGAAGTGCGTATCGCGTTTAAATCGTAAAAATTGTCTGTCCTCTGTTGCAACACTCACTACCAAGTTCCAAACTGCCTCTGGAAGCAACGTCAACACAAGAACGGTTAGTCTGGAGCTTCATGAAATGGGTTTTGGCCGAGCAGCCGCTTACAAGCCTAAGATCACCATGCACAATGCCAAGCGTCGGCTGGAGGGGTGTAAAGCTTGCTGCCATTGGACTCTGGAGCAGTGGAAACGCGTTCTCCAGAGTGATGAATCGCGATGCCAGGAGAACGCTACCTACCCCAATGCATAGTGTCAACTGTAAAGTTTGGTAGAGGGGGAATAATTGTCACGACTTCCGCCGAAGTCGGCTCCTCTCCTTGTTCGGGCGGCATTCGGCGATCGACGTCACCGTCTTTCTAGCCATCGCCGCTCCATTTTTCATATGTCCATTTGTTTTGTCTTGTTCCATACACACCTGGTTTTCATTCCCCAATCAATCTACATGTATTTAGTCCTCTGTTCCCCATCATGTCTTTGTGTGTAATTGTTCATTGTTAAAGGTGTATGTTCAGGCGCGATGCTTTTATAGTTTATGTTTCGTGTTTTTGGGATCTTATGTCATTTTTTGTGCCTATTGTTGAAAGGAATAAACGTGCGCCTGTTTACTCTGCTCTCCTTCACCTGACTTCGCCTCCATTACACAGCCTTAACAATAATGGTCTGGGACTGTTTGTCATGGTTCGGGCTAGGCCTCTTAGTTCCAGTGTAGAGAAATCTTAACGCTACAGCATACAATGACATTCTAGACGAGTCTGTGCTTCCAACTTTGTGGCAACAGTTTGGGGAAGGCCCTTTCCTGTTTCAGCATGACAATGCACCCGTGCACATACCGAGGTCCATACAGAAATAGTATGTCGAGATTGGTGTGGAAGAACTTGAATTGACTGCACATAGTCCTGACCTTAACCCCATTGAACACCTTTGAGATGAATTGGAACACCGACTGCGAGCCAGGCCTAATTTCCCAACATCAGTGCTCGACCTCACTAATGCTCTTGTGGCTGAACAGAAGCAAGTCCCTGCATCAATATTCCAACATCTAGTGGAAAGCTGTCCTAGTTGAGTGGAGGCTGTTATAGCAGCAAAGGGGGGACCAACTCCATATTAATGCCCATGATTTTGAAATGAGATGTTTGACGAGAAGGTGTCCACATACTTTTGGTCATGTAGTGTATTTGTAGGCCTATGCCAATGTGTTTAACTCCACAAATTGTTTGCACTGCTTTTGGTTAATTATTTGGCTCTTGATTGAAATTTTACGAAGCTAAAAATAAGCACTTTTATAGTTACTGTTTTTTATTATTATTATTATTTTATAACACATTTGTTTACTGTAGATTTAAAGACATTGATCATGTTGGTTATTTGTTCTCTTGTAGACCAATTATTTTTTTTAATAACATTGTAATACACTTATTACAGCTCATGATTGGCCTGAATATGAAATCACTGTCAAGAATTATTTGAATAAAAAAAAAGGAGTTTAACTCAGTAGTGGGTGTTTAAACCTTACAGTCCCAGGTTGCTTTTCACTTATATCTGTATTAAAAGGAGATTGTCTTCCTATTTCTTCCTTGCCAATCCCATCTTAATATTAATGTACCTAAACACAGCATGTCAGCATAGATATTATAAATTGGAAACAATGACTGGCTACATGTGCATGTTATCTCAAATGGCCCCTGGCATGCATCTGTGCTCATTTAACTAGGAGTCTAGTGGAGGCTAGGGGGGGCTGGGAGAGGTAAGGGGAGGCTAGGGGAGACTAGGAGAGGCAAGGGGAGGCTAGGGGAGGCTAGGAGAGGTGAGGCTAAGGGAGGCTAGGGGAGGCTAAGGGGGCTAGGGGGAGCTAGGGGAGGCTAAGGGGGGCTAAGGGAGGCTAAGGGATGCTAGGGGAGGCGAAGGGAGGCTAGGGGAGGCTAGAAGAGGCTTGTGGAGGAGAGGCTAGGGAAGCTAAGGGAGGCTAGGAGAGGCTAGTGGAGGCTAGGAAAGGTGAGGTTACGGGAGGCTAGGAGAGGCTAAGGGGGGCTAGGGGATGCTAGGGGAGGCGAAGGGAGGCTAGGGGAGGCTAGAAGAGGCTTGTGGAGGAGAGGCTAGGGAAGCTAAGGGAGGCTAGGAGAGGCTAGTGGAGGCTAGGAAAGGTGAGGTTACGGGAGGCTAGGAGAGGCTAAGGGGGGCTAGGGGATCCACTAGCCCCCCTTGCTGGTTTTCACCTCATTGATTCTCCATATTAATCTGCAGAGAGTCTATCTCCACTATAAAACTGGACTCTAATGAGACTTTTATGGTCATAATTATGAGATTCAATTGGTTTATATCCATTAACAATGAGAGACTGAGACGAAAATATGATTTGTATATTTTATTCCATGTCCAAAATGGTTCACACTGATAACCCAATATTCTACCATAAAGTCTTAATATGTACTGCATACACCCCTCTTTACATGTTCATGCTTGTAAAATATATTTGAAGAGTGAAATTATATGACTCCTAATCAATCAACAAACATTTCAACATTTTCAGAGGATATCTGATTCTGTGGGAAATGGCCAACGTGGGAAACTCCATTTCAGGACAGCAATTGACCCATACATGCAACCAAAAGTGAAAGTTCCCACAAGGTAAATGAATGAACTATTTTGTAACAATATCAGTGTGAGAAGAAAACTTGACCTGTACCATGTTAAGTTATCAACTTACTGCTATTCGCAGGGATATTTGTATGTTATTGTATTTGTCCAGTGTTTTTCTGTTCATTCATTGTGTAACCTGGAGAGAATAGGAGGACTTCTCAACCAAAACATTAGAAACTTAATTCACACTCACCATCTGAGGTGGGGAGGTGACACCCTCTCAAGTCCTCTCTCTCTTTCATGTCCCTTTTTTCCACCTTTCCTCTTGCAGGGGAGTTCTTCGTTCCCTCATTTACTCCCGTTCTTCCTTCCTTCCTTTATTCAATGCACATTAATAAAATAAACTTGTCTACAGACATGCTTTTTGTTTCTACCATCTTGTTGCTATAGCGACAGCTTCCTGACATATATATGTGGTCTCTTTATGAGCCTGGTTACTGTTTAACATCTCCACCCACATTTTTCTCAGATTAGAAAAATCAATAAGATAACAGCTAGAAGTACCTACCTAATGCTGGGGCCTTACCTTGCACCAACACCACCTTCCTCATTATAACGCAGCCAGTGGCTAACTTCCATATTTTAAACCCTAGAACTTTGGGAATACAGAAGAAAAAGAAAACACATAAGAAAGAAAGGGAGAGAGATGGTTAATGTAAACTCACAAGTCAGTACAAGCATGGAGTTTCCATTCGCTGGTGGTGAGTACACAGTTTCTGTCTTTTATCATCTCACGGTTTCAGTGCATTATGGTGGAGCTCACGCCATCTGTTGACTTTGTTTAAACTGTAGTATGCAATACACACTGCAGAGGGTTTCTCTTATGGCAGGTCCATTCAATGTAGAAAATATCATCGCCATTGTTTTGACAGGACTGCAATCCAGGTGTGGCGACGATATGAAGGTTGTTAAAAAGGGCCCCATAATAAGCTGAGACTGACTGATGAGACTGATGTCAGCCTGGCATGTCAAAGCTTCGGAGTGTAGCATAACATGGTGAATAAAGGACCGCTATAGGCAGTGGGCTGAATGTGATCATAACAACACATTTCAGGAGGAGTCCTGTTAGAGTGTCAAGCACTGTAAAACACTTTGTCAGAGTGAATCTGGGTGGAATTGTAGCCAGGATAGTGGAAAGGTGTGGAGGGCAGCCTCAGACTCTGTGTCAGAGGATAACACTGGACTTTCACCTGAAAAACACATGGGAACCACCTGGGAAAAACTAGGAAAACACCTGACAGCATCTGCAAACTGAGTGTGACTCAGTTACACTGCAAAGTGTCAGAACATGCCTTTTCAGAAGTGTACTGTGGCCTATGCGTGAATGGCTTGGGGATTGTTTTCATTATGTCATTGATCACACATGGTATAATTTACATATGAGTTAAGGAGATGCAAAACACCTTTGACCAACCAAACTGACGATATTAGTTGCCCCTTCCTGGTTTTATTATACTGTACCATCTTTCCTTTATAATACAGTCAAATGTTCGAAGCACTTTCTCAGGTTTCAGTGAATAAAACCTAGCGGTCAAGCAGGGAAATGGTTCCAATCGTCTTTCCACCATTCATTTTTCCCATAGGAGATTTTAGAAACACTTCAAATAAGGGCTGTGTTTCTTGTAGGCTTAACCTGGCGTGACGTTTTGATAACTGTGTAAATCTCTTTAGGGCAAGGTGACTTTTATCATAAAGACCTACATATGCCATGATGATCTGGACGAGACTGCCGAATCAAGGCAAAGGTGCAAATCTCTGAATTAACTATCTAATGTTAGCTAAATATAGTAAAGAATAAATTGGCTACATTTATTTAAATTGACAATTCTGTGAACTGTCTTGTGCAAGTTTTAAATGGACACAGTACCTGTCAGGAAAGGTGTCAGCTAGAGCTTGTAGGGATTTGTAGTTTTGCATGATGTCTACTTTGATGCTAATTAGCATTTTTGAATCTGAGAGTAAATAGAGCCGAATATATTGATACAAGCCACCTTGTACGAGAGAGATTTACATGGTTATCAAAACGTCAGTGTATCACTGCCTCCCGAGTGGCGCAGTGGTCTAAGGCACTGCATCGGGCGGCGCACAATTGGCCCAGTGTCGTTCGGGTTAGAGGAGGGTTTGGCCGGCAGGGATGTCCTTGTCCCATCGCGCACTAGCGACTCCTGTGGTGGGCCGGGTGCAGTGCATGCTGACACGGTTGCCAGGTGTACGGTGTTTCCTCCGACACATTGGTGCTTCCGGGTTAAGTGGGCATTGTGTCAAGAAGCAGCATGGCTCTCGACCTTCGCCTCTCCCGAGTCCGTACTGGAGTTACAGCGATGAGACAAGACTGTAACTACCAATTGGGGAGAAAAGGGGATAAATAAAACATTTATAAATAAATAACACTGAGTACAATACCTGCATTTTTCTCAAGGAATGTGTTACCTCTGTGTGCTTAAAAGAGCTTCACAAACCAGGACATTTACTGTATGTTGCAAATACATTTCCTTGGCAACTTCCCTGTTTAAGCTTATTTCTGGCTTAGATCTTGGGTTATATGTTTCTTTGTGCAGACACAAGAATGCTGCAAATCACTGTTGAAAAGGTCTCTTCTAATTCATAATAGTGCTTACACAATGTCTCTCATGCATCAGGAGACAGGAGACAAATACTGACATTAGTGTGTCACAGGCATGACCTGCAGTTATGAGTTCTTGTCCCTGGTGGACATGACCTGTGCTGCGTCTGAAATGGTATACAGTAGTTATGAGTTCTTGTCCCTAGTGGACATTACATGCTGTTCTGGTCCCTGGTGGACATTACCTGCAGTTCTTGTCCCTGGTGGACATTACCTGGGCTGCGTCTGAAATGGCACTCTATTGCCTGCAGTATATAGAGCACTACTTGACCAGAGTTAGTGCACTATATAGGGAACAGGGTGGGCATTCAGAAGCATATGACGTCTGACCTCTGGCATTAACTCATAACATTTTTAACATTGATCTGCCATTTGAGATGAAGATTAAGTCTGAATTCAGGAGATGCAGTATATGACTCATATATAGTGACAGCGTTGGCATAAAGGGCATTGGAAAGCATTTGCCTTTTCAAATAACATGATAAATACCTTACTAAGGTGGAGAGAGTTTTCTGATCTGGTGCAGTAGACTTATGCTTTAGAGCACAGACAGACACATCCTGTATCTCTCCATTCATAATCTCTAAACCATCTCATTTGTCATTCTTTGGCTATTCATAACTGCTCTCTATGCTTGGATAGGCTACATGCTGAAACTTTTTCTCCTCATATTTTTTAACTATAAAAGTCATATGGAATTTGGCATTTCTTTTTCAATGAAGAGCTGGACTCAACTGCTATAATGAGTTAACATGGTCTAGATGTGTTTTAGTATTAAACCCAGCAGAGATCCCCATTAGCAGTGTGCGTGGATGGGTTTATTATACACTCTGTACACTTGACACTATGAAGCCCAGTGTTCAAGACTCCAATCAAATCTCATTGTGACAGGCATTATAGGATTATCCCTGCTGGTCACGTGGCTGCAGCCTCTGGCTCGCACACACACACGCACGCACATTTTACCTCAGGCCTTGGTGAAATGCTTATGGCCCTACATCCCCACCGGCTACAGCCCCCCTTGTTCTCCCTCCCTCAGACACACACTCCTTCACCCTCACTCTGCTCAAGCTGGGCCTGGGTGAGTACTGCAGTGTGCTCCCGGTGAGAGAGAGGCTGATGGGCATACGTTCTGGTCCCTGGGCCTGGTCACTGTCAGGGCTCAGCTATCCACAGTCAGGAGGATGTATGGAGGGGAACATGGAACACTGCATGGTCACCTCACCACTCCAGGTACAGATGTAAGATTTTCATTTAAACCAGTTTGCTACATCAGGAAAATAATCCTGCAGCAACAGGAAATGTGAATTATTATGTGGATTATAATTAATAGACATTTTTGTAGGGGTTGATAGATTTTTTATAAGGAAAAACCAAGTCTAAAATTGGAAGTCTGAAAGTGGAAATTACTAACATCAGAATACTTTTAAAACTTTGAATACATTACAATTAAAAACATTCTTGCATTGCAATAAAGTTCTCTTGCAAGAGGATGGTCAAATTAAGATCTTACATATGTACAGTCAGTCAGAAACACATGTCACGGGGAAGTATTCTGTAATTCTATGACTGTTGTACTATAACTGTAGTACTGTAGTACTATAACTCTCAGAATAGAACCGTACAATAGATTTTGACTACTACCCTGTTACACATACTTTTACATAGCTGGTGGAAAGAGAGAGGGATTTCATGCAGTAGATTATTCCACCACACAACAAGCTACTCTGTTGTCTGTTTACTTTTTAAACCATCCCACTGGGCAAAAACTGCTTGAATCAACGTTCTTTCCACGTAATTTCAACGCCCCCAAAATCTATGTGATGACATTCAATCAACGTGAAAAACTGATTTGCAAAAAGTAATGAACGTAAAGGCATTTCATCTTTTAACTTTTAACGTAAATCCAATGACATGGTGACAGTTTTTGTTGATTTCATGTTGAATTCACATTAGTCGACAACTCAACCAAATGTAAATCAAAACTAGACGTTGAACTGACGTTAGTGCACAGTGGGATGGGACTGTGTTTTGAGAGCAGCCGAAGTACAGCTGCATACGGGCTGCTCACAGAACAAAGCTTTGTGTTGTTCCTTAGTTGAATTAATGCTTTCTGACTTAAAAATATGATGATTTTAGCTGTGTCTGAAAATAGACACACTATTATAGATACATATTGATGTGGTAGCCCACATGAAAAAAAGACTACAGTTTACGATAGAGTACTACAGTACTTACTATAGAATTCTGTAGTTAACTGTAGAATACTATACTACACACTGTAGTATCCATCGATCATGTGTATTACTTACTAGAGAATGTTGTAGAATACTATAGTAAATACTACAGTATTATTGGGAGAGAGAAAAAACAATGTCGTAAATACTACAGTAAAGTCTGCAGAAACACAAAACGTTTTTTAAACTATAGTTAATACTGCAGTATTTTATTTGCATATACCCTGCCCATTCCCTGCCCCATATCCCAATTTGTGCCACCCATAAGTATATTGTGTACAGGTTATAGAAAAGAGCAGAATCTCTGAATTAGCCATTCCCCAGTCCTACATACCTACCTACCGACAGGTTATGGACAATTTGCTCTTTTAGTATTTCCCCGGTAGGTTTCCTCAAGGAGAAAGCCTCCACTTCTATGTCAAAGGTAATAAAACAAAAACACTATAGTAAACATTACAGTAAAGTCTGCAAAAACACTACAGTAAATACTATAGTGTATAAATATAGTAATGCTACAGTATTTAGACCATAGTATAATATAGTATTTTTTATATGGAAGGCCATATTGGTAATGTAAAAGGCCAAATGAAACCATGTATTATCGTTAATGTGTATCAATTTATCTTTTATCTTGAGTCTATTCATACAAAATTGGGAAAACTGCAGATTAATTCATTTGCTCTGAGAGTTTACTTTGTCACAGACCAGTCTTCTTTTTGGGAAACTCTATTACAAACAAAAACCATAGGATACTGCCTCCTTTGTCCACAAGGTGGTGCTGCTACCAAGTGATTCCATTCCCCCTTAAACGGGTCAGCCTGTGAAATCTACCTCCTCTTTCATCTTAATGCTTAATACTTAGATCACTATCTGAACATCCTCTTTCAACTCTCCATAGGGTTGAACTGTTCAAACAGAGTGATGACTGTAGCAGAGAGGTTGCCAGTCATCAAGCTCAGTCAGTAGACTGTAGAAGGGTGATGAACCCTCATAATGGGGCCACTGAGTTTTTTAAAAATGTTGAAACTGTCCTCTAAGAAGGTTATATACACATGTAGGATCTTCATTTGAGCCAGTTTAACACATTAGGAAAATAATCCTGCAGAAACAGGACATTTTAATTATTAGGTGGATTATAATTGATGGACATTTTTGTAAGAGTTGGTACATTTTTCATAAGGGAAAATCAAGTCTGAAATTTCTAAGTGGAAATTACAATTTTCAGAAGCCTTTTTAAAACTCAAATAAACTACAAGTTTTAAATGTCCTGCTATGCAGGAAAGTTCTCCTGCAACAGGGTGAGGAAATTAAGATCCTACATCTGTAGAAATAGCAGAGTTTATTAAAGAGGCACCAATGTCAGTTGCCATCCAGCTTCTGCTGCTACTTAGGTATTACATTTTATTTTAATGTGATGATTTAGGATGAGGTTGAATTCCTTGGCTTATAGTGTCTTGTGATTCCTTCTTGATATTGATTGGTTGATCATGGGAGAGCCTATAGCAGCAGAGAGAGTGATAACCAGCCATGCGGTCTGCTGACAGATAGGATTTGTGCTAGCAGGCAAAATGAATTCTCAGCAAAAACAGCAGTTAATGATTAAAGGGCTTTATCAAGACACTGTGATTGATTTACGTGGAGCATTGGGTTAAATGTTTATTGATGCAATTGTTTACTTATTTAGTGTACAGACATGGGGCTACTTGAGGTTTCCTCCTGCATGGTGGAACAAACAACTAGGGGTGGATGTGTAAGAAAATATCCCAATGGTAGTCTAAGTTTTAGTTTAGGAAGTTTTGCATGTAGATGGTAGTCTAAGTTTTAAGTGTCAAATCCTTGATTGTTGAAAGTTATCTACAAACAAAGTGTAGCATATTCCCTCAACTTTTTTAACGGCAACTATTAAACTATCTTTATCTTCTTTATTGCACAATAATTTGGGATTATGGAGGGTGAGCAAATTTAGTCCCTAGAAGTTTATCATTGCCCTTAGACCAAACAGTCATGGGTCAGGACTATGAGAATATTTCAGTTGTTTCAGATAACTATTTTAACAATCTTAGATGTTTTTCATATGAAGATGTATGCATTTTCGCTTTTTCCTTCTGTAAATCCACAAGGGGGAATTGAGTCCTGGATTTGTGAATAGTTAAAACTGGTAAAACTGCATGTTTTTGTATGGCACCCTAAACCTTAATTTGCTGAGAAATTGTGAGTAATTGAAAGGTCAATCCCATGGACAGTAGTACACAGCAGTCTTTTGCTTTTGGTTTCCTCCTCTGTACTTGAATCAAAGATTTTATTTTATTTCACCAAATTAGTATCATTGAGCGAGACCTATTTTTCAAAAGAGACCTTGCTAAAATAGCATCACACAGCGATTCAGATATAATTACACCATAAAACACTAAGTACTACAGTTTAAAAACATACATTTACACATTGAACAGGCAATAATTATCTGGGGAGGTGTGTTGCATCTAGGGGTCAAAACATTGACAGACCCCGCTAAACTGTCCACCATAGATTTGAGCCTAGCTTTGAACTCATTCAAGAAGACGAACTCATTCAAGAAGACGAGCTCCTGCAGTGTCATGTCCTTTTGTAGCTCGTTCTAAGTGGAAGGGCCACTCTGAAATAAAGGGATAAAGCTCAGGACAGAATTATAGAGAGCTCTGAAATGTACTATTGGTGCCTCAATCATAACTCTCTGTTGCTTTCTGTTCTGTCCTGAGATGGCAGACTAAAAGCTGCCTAATGTAGGCTCTCTGAACAAAGTGTAAGTAACATGTTCCTACTGTGTAGGCCTTGTTCACACTGGCAGTTTGAAGTGACTGAAATCCGATTATAAACTGGAGGTTTCGAGCCCTGAATGCTGATTGGCTGAAAGCTCTGGTAAATGATACCCTATACCACAGTTATGACAAAACATTTATTTTTACTGTTCTTATTACGTTTGTAACCAGTATTATAATAGCAATATGGCACCTCAGGGGTTTGTGGTATATGGCCAATATACCACGGCTAAGGACTGTATCCAGGCCCTCCTCGTTGCGTCGTGCAGAAGAACAGACCTTAGTCGTGTTATATTGGCCATATACCACACCCCCGCAGGCATTATTGCTCAATTAGAATCTGATATTTTTCCTGCAGCCAAAAAGCACATGGAATCGGATATTTCAATTAAAATTTCAAACCACCTAGGAAGGTGGTTTAAAATCAGATATAAATCTGATTCCTGGCCATGTGACTTGTGTCTGAACGGTCAAATCTGATTTATTTGACCTCAAGTGTTTTTAGACTTTTATTAGGCATATCTTGTCAATTGCTAGTTACTCTGTTGACAGTTTGACAACAAAGTGTGGTAGCTAAATAGCTTGTTAATTGTTTACAAACAAATTAGTGAATGTGCTAGCAAACTAAACAGCTAGCTAGATGACTGCTGTGACTAGCCAAAAATGACTCGTTTGGAATGTTGCATCATCATATCCTTTGAGGCTATAAAAGTGTTCTTACACTATGATTTCGAACATTCTAAGCAACTAGGAAACTTCCATGGCAGGCATTATTGCCACCTTAGCTTGCTGCACAACCTCTTCTGAGTGAGATAAAGCAGGAACACCACCACCAATCAGCCAACGCCACCACACACACACCCACCATTACTATGACAACTAGCGTAGCCATCAGCAAATGTCTGAATACACACAAATCTGATTTGTTCACTTGTAACTTGCTGTTTGGACAGTCAGTATTACAAAACGGATTTGAAAAACAAAGCATTAAGGCCTACAGTCTGAACAAGGCTTGAGAGTCTACTACTACTGTAAGTTTTAGATTCAATGTTGTTCCAGACATTTGCACAAAATTGTTGTGAGTCAAAGCATTGATTTCACCTCAGCTTATTTTCTAACTGACAGCTGTTTTACCAAACAATCTACAAGAGGTGTCGATTACTGCTAGCTAAAACAGGGGGAAGGGGTATCAAGTCAACATAATTACCTTCACTAGTAAACATAACATTTCAATTGCATTACCAAAACCAAAGCAACGACAAAAACAGCAAATAAGAATAATTTCAACAAATGTCAACATTAACACATTAAGTCAACAATTTTCCAACGGCACAGACACAGTGATATTATCACTGGTCAGCCAAAGGGGCTTGGAGTTGCACAAGCTGTGCGATTTGTAGATAGTTATCATCTGTTGACAAGGTCTTCGCCTGCCATGACACTACTACTACTCACATGGTATCTCCTACATCTAACACACACAGACAGACAGAGCAGCGCAGGCTCAACACTGGCCTCAAGTATGCTGCAACAAGCACATTGTTAATGTCTCCGTCCTTCTTTCATTCATCCTATCAACATCTACAACAGTGTAGAATACACACATCATAAACACTCACATTTGCACTGTGCTGGAACTCTCCTAAAAATAAATATTTCCCCATACAGTATATTCCAAATATCATTGACTCTTGGTTTTCCTCCAGTTGTTGTCTCCACTTATTCTCTTTTAGCTTCAGCAGCTCTTTCCATTGGGATCGGACGTGTGGAATGAAAAAGAGTCATTCAGTGGAAGGTACAAATAGGCAGTGGTTAACAAATGGAGTTTGGTCAGTGGTCGGACTATTCAGATTCCTATTCAGAAGGTAGACAGGACTTTGTTCACAAACTGGAGTTTGAAGTTAGTTTCAAAGGGGATAATTACACTAGTGTTACATCAGGTCTCATCAGAAGTCAGTCTTTTGACTTTTAGCCCCGGGCTGTTTGTGTGACTCATTATAATACTGACAGGACAGAACTTACATAAAGACGTCATACACACATCAACATGGCTGCTTCAGGTGTGTACGACGAGGACTGACTGTGTCAAACGGGAGCGTGAGGGAACATGTTATGTCATGCTAACCCTTCATAAAAAAATATGAATCATCTTGTTGAGTACACAGAAATAAACTATTTGTCTAGAAGACATTTAACTTTTGGAGTTTTATAGACTGCATGTTACTGCTATGGTCTAGTCTTCTGGTGGCTGTGTTAGGGTCTGGCCCAGTGTTAAAACAGACTAAAGTGAACTAGTTAAATCAGGAGGCTTCTCTGGTTACTCTATGATAAGATACTCTGGAAGCTGGTGGAAATGTGTGTGCTATGGGAATGTACCTATCAAACAGGGACTAATGTTAATTATAAACCGGGTGGTTTGAGCTCTGAATGCTAATCGGCTGACAGCCGTGGTATATCAGACTGTATACCACGGGTATGACAAAACATTTATTTTTACTGCTCTAATTATGTTGGTAACCAGTTTATAATAGCAATGCGGCACCTTGGGGATTTGTGGTATATGACCAATATACCACGGCTAAGGGCTGTGTCCAGGCACTCCGCGTTGCATCGTGCATAAGAACAGCCCTTAGTTGTGGTACATTGGCTATATACCACACCCCCTCGGGCCTTATTGCTTAAACATACAACCTGATATGATAGAACTCTCCATATTTGCAAAAGCATGACAAATTAAATAGTTACTAAGATTATATATTATAATTCAAGATTATATTTAGAGTACTATGACATGTTATCCTGTTATCATTATGTAAATGACATGTAAATCATGAAAAAGATCAATATCAGTTACTAAAACGTAGACAAGTTATGTGAGTTTAAGGTGATGATCCAAAATGTTGCTATCAGTATCTTTCTAAACCTGAACAGTCTGTCACTGCCTGAGTGTGATTAACAAAGTCTTAACCTTGCAGATTACACTTTATGGAGCAGTATATGATTGCTCTTGGAGGAGTTCACAGAAAAGGAAGACGTGAGCTGGCGATAATAAAGACGTTTAATGGCTAAGGAGATAAGATTTGTTCTAAGTGACTCGTTCTCTTTATTCCGTCACACAGATTTCCCTCTAGCTTCACCATCATCACTGCCGTGGTGAATGAGCAAATATGGGCCCTTGAAGGGCACTCCAACAGAGTCTATGTATGTGTCCAAAATGTCACCCTATTCCCTAGTGCACTACTTTTGACCAGGGCCCATAGGGCACTATATAGGGAATAGAGTGATCATTACTGCCTTGGTGCTCAAGCAAACATGAGCAAATGTGGGCACTTGAGAGGCGTTCCTCTAGAGTCTATGTCTACCTAAGATGTGGAGAAGTAAGCAATGTAATGACCTCTGTTCAGACTTATGAAACATGGACACCCGGAAGCTCTGGCGAGGCCCTAGATTAGTTGCATGTTCTATTTGACCACCTCTTGTCATCCATTGATAAAAAAAATTGTTATTGGTTACAAATATTCCTCTCTAAAGTTTAAAGACGACTGTCACGTTCCTGACCTGTTTTCTGTTATTTTTGTATGTGTTTAGTTGGTCAGGGCGTGAGTTGGGGTGGGCATTCTATGTTTTGTGTTTCTATGTTTAGGTCAGGTGTAATTAGCCTTATATGGTTCTCAATCAGGGACAGGTGTTTGACGTTTCCTCTGATTGAGAACCATATATAGGTAGGCTGTTCACACTGTTTGTTTGTGGGGGATTGTCTTCTGTGTCTGTGTATGTTGCACCACACGGGACTGTTTCGGTTTGTTCGTTCGTTTGATGTAGTCTGTTCCTGTTCGTGAGTTCTTCGTGTATTTATGTAAGTTCCATGTTCAGGTCTGTCTACGTCGTTTTGTTATTTTGTAGTTTGTTGAAGTGTTTTCGGTTTTCGTCTTTACTTTAATAAACTTAATTATGTCTACATTCCACGCTGCGCTTTGGTCCAATCCCTACTCCTCCTCTTCATCCGAAGAGGAGGAGGACACCCGTTACAGAATCACCCACCTTCCAAGGATCAAGCAGCGTGAGAGGAACCAGCAACAGCGGCCAAAAAAACAGGACTCGTGGACTTGGGAGGAAATATTGAACGGAGAAGGACCCTGGGCTAAGGTGGGAGAGAATCGCCGCTCTCGGGAGGCGATGGAGTCAGCGAAAGCCCAGGATCGGTGGTATGAGGAGGCAGCAAGGAGACGTGGCTTGAAAACCGAAAGTAAACCCCAAAAATTTCTTGGGGGGGGGCTAGAAGGGAGAGTGGCGAAGTCAGGTAGGAGACCTGCGCCTACTCCCTGTACTTACCGTGGAGAGCGAGAGTACGGGCAGACACCGTGTTACGCAGTAGAGCGCATGGTGTCTCCTGTACGTGTGCATAGCCCGGTGCGGTACATACCAGCTCCTCGTATCGGCCGGGCCAGATTGAGCATTGAGCCAAGTGCCATGAAGCCGGCTCTACACATCTGGCCACCAGTGCGTCTCCTCGGGCCGGCTTACATGGCACCAGCCTTACGCATGGTGTCCCCGGTTCGCCTACATAGCCCGGTGCGGGTTATTCCACCTCCCCGCACTGGTCGGGCGACGGGGAGCATACAACCAGGTAAGGTTGGGCAGGCTCAGTGCTCAAGGGAGCCAGTACGCCTGCACGGTCCGGTATTTCCGGCGCCACCTCCCCGCTCCAGGCCAGTACCACCAGTGCCTACACCACGCACCAGGTTTCCAGTGCGTCTCCAGAGCCCTGTTCCTCCTCCACGCACTCTCCCTGTGGTGCGTGTCTCCAGCCCAGTGCCTCCAGTCCCGGCACCACGCACCAAGCCTCCTGTGCGTCTCCAGAGCCCTGTACGCACTGTTCCTTCTCCCCGTACTCGCCCTGATGTGCGTGCCCTCAGCCTGGTACCACCAGTGCCGGTACCACGCACCAGGCCTATAGTACGCCTTGAGAGTCCAGTGTGCCCTGTTGTTGTTCCCCGCACTAGCCTGAAGGTGCGTGTCCTTAGCCCGGTACCTCCAGTTCCGGCACCACGCACCAGGCCTACAGTGCGTCTCAGCCGGCCAGAGTCTGCCGTCTGCCCAGCGGCGCCTGAAATGCCCGTCTGCCCAGCGGCGCCTGAACTGCCCGTCTGCCCAGCGGCGCCTGAACTGCCCGTCTGCCCAACGCCGTCTGAACTGTCCGTCTGCCAAGCGTCGCATGAACTGCCCGTCGGTACTGAGCCTTCAAAGCCGCCCGTCTGCCATGAGCCTGAAAAGCCGCCCGTCTGCCATGAGCCTACAGGATCAGCCAGAGCCTTCCGTCAGACAGGATCAGCCAGAGCCTTCCGCCAGACATGACCAGCCAGAGCCGTCAGCGAGCCATGACCAGCCAGAGCCGTCATCCAGCCATGACCAGCCAGAGCCGTCATCCAGCCATGACCAGCCAGAGCCGTCATCCAGCCATGACCAGCCAGAGCCGTCATCCAGCCATGACCAGCCAGAGCCGTCATCCAGCCATGACCAGCCAGAGCCGTCATCCAGCCATGACCAGCCAGAGCCGTCATCCAGCCAGGATCCGCCAGAGCCAGCCAGCCAGGATCCGCCATCCAGTCCGGTGCTGCCGTCCCTCAGTCCGGAGCTGCCGTCCCTCAGTCCGGAGCTGCCGTCCCTCAGTCCGGAGCTGCCGTCCCTCAGTCCGGAGCTGCCGTCCCTCAGTCCGGAGCTGCCGTCCCTCAGTCCGGAGCTGCCCCTTATCCCGGTGCTGCTCCTTATCCCGGTGATGCCCCTTAATTTAGGTGGGGTTATTTGGAGGGTGGTCATTGAGAGGGGGATAAAAAAGCGGGGATTTATTATGGTGGGATGGGGACCACGCCCAGAGCCTGAGCCGCCACCGTGGACAGATGCCCACCCAGACCCTCCCCTAGACTTTTGGTGGTGCGTCCGGAGTTCGCACCTTGAGGGGGGGGGTTCTGTCACGTTCCTGACCTGTTTTCTGTTATTTTTGTATGTGTTTAGTTGGTCAGGGCGTGAGTTGGGGTGGGCATTCTATGTTTTGTGTTTCTATGTTTAGGTCAGGTGTAATTAGCCTTATATGGTTCTCAAACAGGGACAGGTGTTTGACGTTTCCTCTGATTGAGAACCATATATAGGTAGGCTGTTCACACTGTTTGTTTGTGGGTGATTGTCTTCTGTGTCTGTGTATGTTGCACCACACGGGACTGTTTCGGTTTGATGTAGTCTGTTCCTGTTCGTGAGTTCTTCGTGTATTTATGTAAGTTCCATGTTCAGGTCTGTCTACGTCGTTTTGTTATTTTGTAGTTTGTTGAAGTGTTTTCGGTTTTCGTCTTTACTTTAATAAACTTAATTATGTCTACATTCCACGCTGCGCTTTGGTCCAATCCCTACTCCTCCTCTTCATCCGAAGAGGAGGAGGACACCCGTTACAACGACAAGGTTCTTTGGTGCCGTTTTGTTTGTGATGCTAAACTTGTTTTCATCCATCTAACTGGTTATCCTGGACAATGTAATTCTACCAAACATTAATCAAGATGGTGTCTCCCATATTGGCTCCTGATATGATTTGGATACATTTTTGTCAATATTTGATCTTCTCTACACTCTCAGGCGGATCACAGTGACCGACTTAACCACAGGAATGTTACGATGGTAAACTCGGAAGGAGAGATTTTATTTTATGAATCCTATATGCTCTGGGTGGGTGGGTCTCAAGTTCACCAGCCTGCGTTTAACTGCTCTGAGGTCTCGGTGAACCCTAGGTCATTGACCTGTGGCTTATAGTGTACTGGCACGTTCCCTTCTTCAATTACAACACTACTGTTTACCATGGCACATTTACTCATGCAGTGGGGCCACCTTATTTGCGTGTTCTGCAACATTTATTCTTCTAAAATCAGTTGCGTTACAGGCCGGGGAAACAAATGTTTACTGTATTCGAGTTAATACTCAACTGTATTTGATGTTTAATGTCATTTTATGAACATATAATAGTAAACTTTAGAGTATTATAATACTTTTCTGACAGCGCATTCTGTTCTCAAATTCTTGTTAAACCACTTTACATTGTTAATCCTGCTGGAAGCTTTCTAATACGTTACTTGAACGTATCCCAATGCGGTCCTACAAACATAGGCTCCTACCATCACAAACCAATGACATTAGTGACCAAAAAGTGCTCTAAAAGCCTTCAATTTGACGTTAAGGAGCAAGTTTCTGAAGAGTTAGGTCACACTGCTTTGGTATGTAACGTGCGTACAGCATTTTGTGAAACAGTGAACTCCTTTGCATAAAGGCAACAAGTTATTTTCAGCAATAGTTATTTCCCTTGTTTATTACGAAATAATTAACTGAGATTTACCAGAGACATATTACATTTGGAAGTACAGTACCAGTCAAAAGTTTGGACACAACTAGGGTTTTTCTTAATTTTTTAAACAATTTTTAACATTGTAGAATAATATCAAAACTATGAAATAACACATAGGGATCCATGTAGTAACCAAACAAGTGTTAAACAAATCAAAATATATTTTATATTCTTCAAAGTAGCCACCCTTTGCTTTGATGACAGCTTTGAAGGAGTTCCCACATATGCTGAGCACTTGTAGGCTGCTTTTCCTTCACTCTGTGGTCCAACTCATCCCAAACCATCTCAATTGGGTTGAGGTCGGGTGATTGTGGAGGCCAGGTCATCTGATGCAGCACTCCATCACTTTCCTTCTTGGTCAAATAGCCCTTACACAGCCTGGAGATGTGTTGGGTCATTGTCCTGTTGAAAAACAAATGACAGTCCAACTAAGAGCTAACCAGATCTGATGGCGTATCACTGCAGAATACTGTGGTAGCCATGCTGGTTAAGTGTGCCTTGAATTCTAAATAAATTACAGACAGTGTCACCAGCAAAGCACCCCCACACCATCACACCATCATCCATGCTTCACGGTGGGAATCACACATGCAGAGATCATCCGTTCACCTACTCTGCGTCTCACAAAGACACTGCATTTGGAAGCAAAAATCTCAAATTTGGACAGATTTCCACCGGTTTAATGTCCATTGCTCGTGTTTCTTGGCCCAAGCAAGTCTCTTCTTCTTATTGGTGTCCTTTAGTAAGGGTTTCTTTGCAGCAATTCAACCATGAAGGCCGGATTCACGCAGTCTCCTCTGAACAGTTGATGTTGAGATGTGTCTGTTACTTGAACTCTGTGAATGTACTAATGTACTTATCCTCTGCAGCAGAGGTAACTCTGGGTCTTCCCGTTCCTCATGAGAGACAGTTTCATCATAGCGCTTGATGATTTTTTGCGACTGCACTTGAAGAAACTTTCAAAGTTCTTGAAATGTTCCGTATTGACTGACCTTCATGTCTTAAAGTAATGATGGACTGTTGTTTCTCTTTGCTTATTTGAGCTGTTCTTGCCATAATATGGACTTGGAATTTTACCAAATAGGGCAGTCTTCTGTATACCACCCCTACCTTGTCATAGCACAACTGATTGGCTCAAACGCATTACGAAGGAAAGAAATTCCATGTTCATTGAAATGCATTCCAGGTGACTACCTCATGAAGCTGGTTGAGAGAATGCCAAGAGTGTTCAAAGCTGTCATCAAGGCAAAGGGTGGCTACTTTGAAGAATCTCAAATATAAAATATATGTTGATTTGTTTAACACTTTTTTGGTTACTATATGATTCCATATGTTATTTTAAAGTTTTGATGTCTTCACAATTATTCTACAATGTAGAAAATAGCAAAAATAAAGAAAAACCCTTGAATGAGTAGGTGTGTCCAAACTTTTGACTGGTACTGTAGGTCTGAATCCAGACTGTTGGCAGGCCCCCTCATAATGCATTACTTCCTGTTGACCTGCACCTCTCTTCACGTTGAGTATACATTTGATTAAGACATTTAGCTAAAATGCTAAAATAATCGGTGTGCTTTCAGATTGCAATAAGAATCCATATGATAAGATGCTTTTTTTGGTGCTGAAGTCGTGGGGTAAGAGTGTCTTGGCATTCTTTGGATGGCCTACAAGTTGAGCTTCCAATTTTTTGGTCAAAGCCATCAGTTATCTGATGGACAACTGGTTTAAACTGGCAGGAAACAACAAGAGGTGATGTCAAGCAAATAAAGCACAATGATTTGGCTGAGATTCAACATTTTATGTCTCTCATAGTATAATTGTTGATCTATTACTGACAGCACGGTGGAAAGAGAAAGAAGGAAGGAGAGAGAGAGAGAGAGAGAGAGAAGGGAAAAGATTGAGAGTTCCAAGTTATGTTATCTTTGAGAAAAAACAACTGTGATACACCAATAGAGGAGTCTAGTTAAATATCAACTTGACATTCACCCCACCCCTCCTCTAGTTAGCAGCCTAACTGGGAGGAGGCTCCTCCTGTCAGTCACAACCAGGCTCCTCATGGCCTCCTCCTCCGGAGCTCTGGAGGAGAGACTGTCCCCATCGCATACTCAGCGGTATCTCTATCTACCTTTATGAGGAGGAGCTTGGCCAAATATGGGAGAAGGGGGAGGAGGGGTGCAGGGGGGCACTTAGCCTCTTGGACAAATCTTTTTCCCCACTGTCAGGTAGCTGAGAGGGAATTTGTTTGTCCAAAGAACTAGTAGACATGGATATGGCAGACTATAGCGATGCCCTGGACCCAGCCTACACCACCCTGGAGTTTGAAAACATGCAAGTGCTCTCCATGGGCTCAGGTGAGTCAGAGTCACACATTACCTGGTTGAACTTTGAGACTTTTAGCTATTAAACTGGTCTTCTGTAGCTCAGTTGGTAGAGGATGGCGCTTCAACACCAGGATAGTGGGTTTGATTCCCAGGACCACCCATACGTTAAACTTTTGGACAGGTCAGTTGTGGACGGAGGGTTTTAGTTGTTGTTATCAAGAGCAGCTGTCAGTTGTCCATCTTGTATTGGATGCTAATAGATGATAATGTGCTTCTTTCCTGATAATATTATCCCCTCTTCTTGTAGTAGTAAAACATTCAGGGGTTTTGACACAATGCATCTGGATAATTTGGTGGTGAAACAACCATTTGGTAGAGAATTACCTTCTCCTGTTGTAACATGTAGATTGTTATGGTATAGTGGTCATATTTCACTTAAGATAGAATTACAACGAATAGATATTCATACTATGCGATAGTGATTTAAGAGACATGGACATCTCTCTCTTGTTACCTACACCTATGCTATGCATTTTGAGGTCCATAAAATGAGAAAAACATTTCACAGAGTTGTGTGACAGCATGATATATGATTTTTGAAAGTGAGAAATTGTCCTTTCTAGTCTCCCATGACATTTGGCTGTGAACCTGATTCTAAAATGAAACAACTTCCTCGCAGGATGAAAAAGCAATGACCCTTGAAAGACAATTATATTGCATGGCCAATATCATCTTTGATATGCCTTAATTATTGTACTGTTTAATCCTCACAAAATTCAATTGTTTTATGATACTTAAACAGCATACAATACAGTGTGTCGTTTATTTCTACTTTAGACGTTGTTACTAGTTTAATTACAGCTTTACTGCACAGGTATTAATAAGAGTAACTTAATGTGAAGTATAAGCAGTATAAGAATAACCAGCAATGCCACTGACTTTAATGTAATCACCTGATGCAGTCAACCAATCAATGTCGCTCTCACCTTTTGAAATGAAATGAATCAAAATATCTGTTTTCTTTGACAGTATGTTGGTTAGTTAGTTAGAGGGACAATAGTGAATGACCTAAGTTATATTCAGTCAATATATTGATTATATTAGTCAATAAATGAGGACTGAGAGCTAAGAGTAAAAAAAAAGAATACATTTTTCACATTTTGTAGAAAAACATTCTGGTTAAAGTAACAAATGATTTAAATGAATGACCTTTCCTCTAGTTCTCTCAAACTGTTGACCACTAGTCATTCCATAACATCCATCCCTATACTCGCTCAGGTTATCTTCCACCAACATAGCAATTCATTATTTAATTACTTTATATAGCCCTCATAAATATCTATTCGTTTTGATTTTGGATCACATTACTGCACATATCCTCTATCTCATGTCCAACATTGATGGCCCAAAGAGCCCCTGACTTGATAAGGAATATCTCTCTCTATCTCTCACTCCATACTCTTAAGCATAGGGTGATACGCACATCTAAAATATACTGTATAAAATATGTCTTTATCCAATGTTGCTTCAGACTCCTCGCCGGCTGAGAGTGCCAACATGAATGCAGCCAACCACCTCGGAGCGGGCACCCTGTGTGCCATCTGTGGGGACAGGGCCACGGGCAAACACTATGGGGCCTCCAGCTGTGACGGCTGCAAAGGCTTCTTCCGTCGGAGCGTTCGCAAAAACCACATGTATTCATGCAGGTGAGGTTTAGGCCAATATTACACACAAGAGCAAAGACAGTGACCATCATATCCTTGGGCATTTACAATAAAATACTATTAAATTCAACAAGTTTTGGGATTGGGATACAGTACCTGTGCATAGATGGGGTGTTCATTGACAGTTGCAATATCAAACTGGTGTAGCTAGGCCTTGAGAGAAAGTGATAACTAATAGATTTCAACCTTCTACAGTAGGTTACAATAGCACTGGCATATTCAACAAGAGTCTTCTAACTGCAATCTACTCAATAAACCCTTAATAATCAAGCCCTCTTCAAACTCACTTCCCAGGTTCAGCAGACAGTGCATTGTGGACAAAGACAAGAGGAATCAATGCAGATACTGTCGATTGAAGAAATGCTTTCGAGCTGGCATGAAAAAAGAAGGTATACAATTCATTCAACTTCATTCAAATGGTAATTAGAATTAAAGAATGACAACATTGAGAGAGGCCTATGTAGCCATATTGTGTTATTACCTATTATACTCAGTCTCTACACAATGTGATGACACTAGCAGTTATGATTTAATCATCTCTGGTAAGGTATATCCTAGAACTAGAACGTTCCATTTTTATCAGCCAGTCCCTATCGTAGAGTTGTAGAGAGGAGCAGAGCCATTGGGACTGCTCATGGCTCAGAGTAGGGTATGTTGCAAGAGCCACGAGAGCAGCACTTTGTTAATGTTCACTCCATGATTCACTGAATTCTATGACCAGCTTATGCTGAGCGAAAACTTCTGTGAGGGAGTTATAGCCACACATACTAATAAACACATCAGCCCTGGGAGAATGTTTTCTCCCAATGCTGTTCTGAGTCAATGCTAATAACCCACTAGGAACTATGAATGACTGTCAGATAATCTATGCACCGTTTATTACATGTGTTTTGTTTTTTACTGCATATGGAATGGCATATTTGAGTTGAATGACTTTGTAGGTTTGTGAAGTGAGTTAGAGTGTGTCTGAGAAAATGGGGAGTGCTTTGACTAAACCATTTCTAGTGAACAATAGAGTATTTATTCTATTCTGATAGCCGCGGTTTATGTTTCTATTGTTTCTCAGCTGTACAAAACGAGAGAGACAGAATCAGCACTAGGAGATCTAGCTATGAAGACAGCAGTTTACCATCTATCAATGCTCTTATCCAGGCAGATGTACTCTCAAGACAGGTAAGGCCCATGGATATGGCTTTTTCAATCGAAATCATGTAAGCATTTAAAACTCATTTTTAATTGCCCCAGAGATTGTACTGAATAGAATGAAATGGAATTTAATTTATTTTGCTTAAATAAATGATGTTTATAATTTGGCTATGAATACATAGGAGACTCATTCATTTTTAATTCTGTATGTGTAGATATCCTCACCTGGACCTATACTGAATGGTGACATCAGGACAAAAAAGATAGCGACCATCACAGATGTGTGTGAATCAATGAAACAGCAGCTGCTGGTGTTGGTGGAATGGGCCAAGTACATCCCTGCGTTCTGTGACCTGCCACTGGATGACCAGGTAAGGTTACATTAGATTTAACATTGACAGACTAGGTTAGACTAAACCATACTACTCTCATTCAGGGCTATTGCACTTTAGGGGCTGTTTTTTCCTGGACTAAAAAGCATGCAATATAAGGCCAGAAACCGGTCTGATAATGACATTATTGGGATTCTTAAAAATAACAACTTGAAGGTATGTGTCCAGGGAATATAAAGCTCTTCAATCAGCATTTTGAGTATGGAGTGCTGCTGCTATTTTTTAAGACCTCCGAATCCAGTTAGAATATGATGAGCTAGTTTGATAGTTGTATCTCTGATCAGAACTATTCCAGAATCATTAACACCGTGACAACCAGGACTTTGGTAACTGATTTGCTGATGTTGAATTAGTGAGGGATCCAGCAGGTGTATCTTCACACACTTACTTGACTCTCTCTCTGTGAGAATCTCTGGTTAGCTCTTCAGTGACCTTAAGGGTGGTATGAAAGGTTACTTGTTTAATGGTTAGGTATGATTGGCAGATGTGATGTAATATTTCCCATGTCTTATCAAATTGGGGCTCCCGAGTGGTGCAGCGGTCTAAGGCACTGCATCTCAGTGCTTGTTCAGTGTTCATTCTTAATATAATAAAGGATGTACGCATACCACGCTGCGCCTTGGTCCGATTCATACGACAGACACCCTGGTTCGAATCAAGGCTGTATCACAACCAGCCGTGATTGGGAGTCCCGTAGGGTGGCGCACAATTGTCCAAGCGTCGTCCAGGTTGGGCCGGTGTAGGCCGTCATTGTAAATAAGAATTTGTTCTTAACTGACTTGCCTAATTTATTTCAGGTGGCATTGCTGCGAGCCCATGCAGGAGAGAATCTTCTGATTGGAGCTGCAAAGAGGTCTATGTTGTACAAGGACCTCCTGTTACTAGGTAAAGTCAAGATAAGATATTAGCTACTGTACACCATCTAATTGCTCCATGGTCATCATTAATAATGGTAGACCCTGGCCGTGACCCCATTCTCCGAAGGTGTCTCAGATGGATTTGGTGTCACGCTCTGACCTTAGATATCTATATTTCTTTATATTTTGGTTAGGTCAGGGTGTGACGAGGGTGGGTATGCTAGTTTTTGTATTGTCTAGGGTTTTTGTAGTTCTAGGGGTTTTGTAGGTCTAGGTAGTTGTATGTCTATGGTGGCCTGATATGGTTCCCAATCAGAGGCAACTGTTTATCGTTGTCTCTGATTGGGGATCATATTTAGGTAGCCATTTTCCCTTTTGTGTTCGTGGGTTCTTGTCTATGTGTAGTTGCCTGTCAGCACTCATTTGTATAGCTTCACGTGTCGTTTTGTTATTTTGGTTAGTTTGTTCAGTGTTCATTCTTAATATAATAATGTACACATACCACGTTGCGCCTTGGTCCGATTCATACTACGAACGTGACATTTGGTATATGCAAAAATCACATTTCCAATTAATGCATGCATATGGTAACTGATACACACTTGTAAAAATATAAGCACACACCAAAGTAATATTATTATTTTTATAATTACATCATGTCATATAATAGTTATGTAATATAATAGACTAGTTATATAAGAGTTATGCTAGCAATATGATATTTGTTTGGGAGGGGGGCAAAATCGTCGAAAAATCACAGTGATTCGGTATACATGGCATTTATTGGTTTCTGTTCCTTATAGGAAATGACCACATTATTCCCCGGAACTGCCCGGAGATGGAAGTGTCCCGGGTAGCAGTGAGGATTCTGGACGAGCTAGTGCTGTCCTTCCAGGAACTCCAGATAGATGACAATGAATACGCTTGTTTGAAAGCCATTGTTTTCTTCGATCCAGGTATTACATGGAACACAACGTCACTTTTAAAATGAACAGCCTATCATCTGATTCAAACAGTGAGACATCATATGAAGCATTCTAGGACAGTAACATTTATGTTGCAAAACAAAAAAACGATGTAACCAGTGAGAAACTAAACTAGTGACTAAGAATGCCTGTTATATGAGCAACGTGTCCAGGCAGTGAGTGACCAAGCTGTTGACCAAATGCCTACTCTCTCCTGCTCCAGATGCCAAAGGTCTGAGTGACCCAGGTAAGATCAAGCGGATGCGGTACCAGGTTCAGGTCAGCCTAGAGGACTACATCAACGACCGGCAGTATGACTCCCGGGGACGCTTCGGAGAGCTGCTCCTGCTGCTGCCCACACTACAAAGCATCACCTGGCAGATGATCGAACAGATACAGTTTGTCAAACTCTTTGGCATGGCCAAGATTGACAACCTGCTCCAAGAGATGCTCTTAGGAGGTTAGACATCTTGATATTGTTACAAAGAAACTAAAAAGTCTCAATCTATTGCCAAAAGTAATGCCAAAATAATTTAATACAAACAACTTTCCGTGAGTTCTTGTTGTCTAGAGAAGTTTACACTCTTCAATAGGATAGAATGCTAGTTGGTTATCATACTCTATTACCAATGGACAGTGAAGGAGGAAATTAACTGTTTGGGGGGTTTGTGTATGTTGTGTTGTTTTCCTCAGGTTCTGCTAATGAGGCACATCACACACCTCACTCTCTGCATCCACATCTGGTTCAGGAACACCTCAGCAACAATGTCATCGTTTCAAGCAACATGGCTACTTCCATCCACAATGGCCAAATCTGTGAGTATCAATAACTACATGCCAGACCAAATGTTCAACTCTAAGTGTTGGTTCCCCAGAGACAGATTAAGCCTAGTTCTGGATTAAAAACCACTGAAAGCTATGTCCGGGACACTGACCCCAAAATTAGCCAAAAAATACTTGAGATTCTCAACCAACAATGAGCTCAGTGGCATCAATCCACTGCCATGTCCAACAGAGTCAGGTAGTTGGAAGGACACACAAGCTTGGCAGAATAATCCACTAAGAAATTATTCAGAGAGACTAATCAGGCTTACTTTGTCAAAGAAAGAGTCTGTTATTTTTTATTAACATTTTTAATGCCCTCAGAAAATTTCACAAACGTACTTATTCCTTGTCTGAATATATTCATATTTTTTTCAAGTAATGTCATGCCACAAGGTAAATATGTTGATTTGTTTGTTAACCTGACTAGCTGCATAGTTTAGTGGATTCCTCCACTAATTGATTATTTCTGGTTTGTTGCAGCCACTCCTGGAACCCCAATCCCCTCTCCTCCCACAGCCTCCAGTTCAGAACACTATAAGATGGCTCAAGGGGTTATAGCCACTGTGCCCAAGCATCCTATCTCCATCCCTCAGCTCACCATCACCAAGCAAGAAGCCATCTAACACAGAACTGGACCCCACAAACCCATCCGACAAAGCATTTACAATTTTACCATCTTCGCTAGCATCTCTGTTTCTCTGTAAACATGCTCAGTATAAAGGTGCAACAACAATTCTCACATGTGAGAAATACATATTTTCAAAAAATCTCAGGGAGTGTACTATACAGTTGGGATACATTAGTAAACTAACCCCCACCTGAGGTACAGTACCTACGGTAGGCCTACTCATATTATTGCATGTAGTATCAAGCTGAAATTGCAAACGGCTAGAACAACCTCATTCATGGGCAATATGATACAGTATGCTCTTTGACATACAGTACCAGTCAAAGGTTTGGACACACCTACTCATACAAGGGTTTTTCTTTATTTTTACTATTTTCTACATTGTAGAATAATAGTGAAGACATCAAAACTATGAAATAACACATATGGAATCATGTAGTAACCAAAATAGTTGATGACAGCTTTGCACACTATTGGCATTCTGTCACGCCCTGACCTTAGAGAGCCTTTTTATTTCTCTATTTGGTTAGGTCAGGGTGTGATTTGGGTGGGCATTCTAGTTTGTCTGTTTCTTTGTTGGCTGGGTATGGTTCCCAATCAGAGGCAGCTGTCTATCGTTGTCTCTGATTGGGAATCATACTTAGGCAGCCTTTTTTCCCACCTGTGTTTGTGGGTAATTATTTATTTTCTGTGTGTGCCAAGGTTTCACTTTATTAAAGATGTGGAATTACCCACCACAAAAAGACCAAGCAGCGTGCGCCAACTTGGAGGACGAGCTGGACCGGGGAGGAGATTATGACAGGGAGTTTGAAGACAGTGAACGTGACACATTCGCTCAACCAGCTTTACTTGGAATGCTTTTCCAACCATCTTGAAGGAGTTCCCACATATGCTGAGCAATTGTTGGCTGCTTTTTCTTCACTCTGTGGTTCAACTCATCCCATACCATCTCAATTGGGTTGAGGTCGGGTGATTGTGGAGGCCAGGTCATCGGATGCAGGACTCCATCACTCTTCTTCTTGGTCAAATAGCCCTTACACAGACTGGAGGTGTATTTTGTGTCATTGTCCTGTTGAAAAACAAATGATAGTTCCACTAAGCACCAACCAGATCTGATGGTGTATCACTGCTGTCCTTTAGTAGGGGTTTCTTTGCAGCAATTCGACGATGAAGGCCTGATTCACGCAGTCTCCTCTGAACAGCTGATGTTGAGATGTGTGTTTCTTGAACTCTGTGAAGCATTTATTTGGGCTGCAATCTGAGGTGCAGTTATTCTAATTAATTTATCTTCTGCAGCAGAGGTAACTCTGGGTCTTCCTTTCCTGTGGCGGTCCTCATGAGAGCCAGTTTAATCATAGCGCTTAATGGTTTTTGCAACTGCACTTGAAGAAACTTTCAAGGTTCTTGAAATGTTCTGCATTGACTGACCTTCATGTCTTAAAGTAGTGATGTATTGTCGTTTCTCTTTGCTTATTTGAGCTGTTCTTGACATAATATGGACTTGGTCGTTCACCAAGTAGGGCTATCTTCTTACCCACCCTACCTTGTCACAACACAACTGATTAGCTCAAACGCATTAAGAAGGAAAGAAATTCCACAAATTAAATTTTAACAAGGCACACCGCATTCCAGGTGACTACCTCATGAAGCTGGTTGAGAGAATGCCAAGAGTGTGCAAAGCTGTCAAGGCAAAGGGTGGCTACTTTGAAGAATCTCAAATATAAAATATATTTTAATTTGTTTAACACTTTTTTGGTTACTACATGATTCCACATGTATTATTTAATAGTTTTGATGTCTTCACTATTATTCTACAATGTAGAAAATTGTGAAATTAAAGAAAAACCCATGAATGAGTAGGTGTCCAAACTTTTGACTTGTACTGTAGCTGTAGAGGTTATCCATGTCTTTATACACAGAGTTCAAATTATGAATTGGTAAATAAAACATAACTGAATACATGTTAGATAGGTTTTCTTAATCACATTTAAATTGTATGAATGTTACAAACAGGCCTTATATCTGTGATGAGGCAGATCATGATGTTGGTGTTACACAGTATTTTAAAGATTGTTGTCAATGGCAATACAAGTCTTGTTGACTGATATAGTCACTCACAACTTGTACCCAGAAATAAGAATACAATGATATTATCATGTTTTTAAATAATGTAATTATGTGACCGATGGAAATATACAGGTATGATAGGCAGTCAATTGTTTCTGAAAAGACATATTTAGCTTTTTAAAGTTATCTTGTACTTGCTGTATGACAATTGTGTTGCATTGAAATCCAGGTTTAAGATATCCCTGTCTATATGCACTGGAAATCGTTAGTTTTGTAGTAAAATGCTTAAATGTTTGAATTAAAACAGCTCAGTTAATTTAATACCAGGGTTGGGGAGTAACGGATTACATGTAATCCGTTACATGTAAGAGATTACAAAAAACCTGTAACCCGTTACGTTACAAGAAAAAATATTGCAATCAGATTTCAGATACTTTTGGAAAAACTAGATGATTACTTCAAACAGGATGATTGCGATTTTTTTTGACACTTCTGTTTTCTTAATGACATTCATATCAGCATTGAAAAAAGGCGCCCATTTAAATTTGTTCCACCTGAGCGAGTCTGACCACAAATCAGAGATCACTATGATGACACACCAAACGTGTTTGATGGATCGCAGGAAAAGAGCAGGAATGGGCTTTTGTAGGCTACAGTCCAAGCTATGTCTTCCAATGGTGTGACTGCTGTCGGTATCCATAGATTATTACATTTGAATAAATGCTTGGAGGTAAGGATGACAGCAGTGGTGTAGTCTATGGCTATACGGATATAATTTACTATTGATATCTACATAGCGCATTGATGTGAATCACACTCCTGCTCTCTCATTTAGCTATTTGCGCCTTACGGATTGTAGTTGTTGTTGAATGGCTGTTCACAAATCAAAATGTATATTTGAACACAATAGTGGTTGAATTCAACAAGTTTAAGCTGCCTATCAATCATTGTTTTTGAAACCAGTGGACAGCCAGTGAAAAATGCGCTCTTGCAACAGCTGCATAGTGCTGATCCCAGCCTATGGAACAAAAGTGGGGGTTTTATTAATCAATCTAATTCATGCTGATAAAAAAAGACATCCATAGTCCTAATGGACACATGCTCAAACTCGCACATTTTTGATAGACTTAAAGAAGCAATCTGTAGTTGCTACATCCATTTTTGGATTTATAAACTATATATATTAATGTAAAGATATAATTTAATCATATTATTATATGTAGTAGAAAGCAATGGGTTAGAAGAGGCCTTCATAACCAACCCATAAAGTAAAATGTTAAATCCATGTATGGCCAGTTATGTAAACTTTAACATTGATTTATCCTGCAATAGGCATTCACAGGTTGATGAATTCATAATGTTTTACCCATTCCATTTTTTCTTCTTCAGTTTTACTGTAAAGACCTTGTAGTGTTTTTTTTTTATACCATAGAATGTTATTTTGTGATGGTATTATAACTACATGACAAAATACATGGTGCCTTGTCATCTGTACCGCCTTGTACTGCAAAGATGGGCAATATGTTTCACCTTACAATGTG
Source organism: Salvelinus namaycush (assembly GCF_016432855.1). Taxonomy (NCBI): domain Eukaryota; kingdom Metazoa; phylum Chordata; class Actinopteri; order Salmoniformes; family Salmonidae; genus Salvelinus; species Salvelinus namaycush. The sequence goes on from NC_052320.1 coordinate 11,658,957, forward strand.
AAGATGAATAAAATGTCAATGTTTATTTTTACATTGCATTGTACTGTGCTTTATTTCAATAAGAGCAGATGTTAACATACAAAAGGACATGCAACCTTAAACTGTAGGAGATTAACTGTAAATGTAGCAGGATAGCTTCTGGTAAAGAGGAGGCGGAAAAATATAACATTTTGTTAACATTATTTCAGAGGTCTTCCCCTGTCACACGCTGACACTTTGCTGGCTAAGTCAATATTGTACAAGTTAAGTGAATGAGCAAACTAGATGGTTTGTTATCTTCATTTTACTGTCCTGAGTTATAACTAAGCTATGATTATGAAGATGAAGCCTACAATCAAGATTAGTATTTCTCAATGATTATGCTATTGTAACGTGGATGATAACCAATGGCCATAATGGTATCCAATGTTTCTTTATCAAGGACAGGTTAACCCTGGCTAAAGATTTGGAGTGACATTTCAAAACCAGTTTAAACTGCTTGTTGGCTGTTTTTTAGTGTCTGACCACTGGGCATAGACGTCAATTCAACGTCTATTCCAGGTTGATTAAACTTCATTTTATTGAAAGGATGTGGAAATGTTTTTGGTTCAACCAGTGTGTGGCCAGTGGGTGACGAACGATACAAGCTGTGGCCTACGTGGCAGTGCATGGTCAGGATAATTAGTACAAGAGGCGTGTTTCTTCAGGCTGATAAAATGTCATAAAGTAATTGCCGATAGAGGTGATAGAAAGCAGGCGCTTCACTTCAAAGCTTCTCAAATATTTCCTCCTGAGTAAAGAAAAAAAGTCAGTGATATCTTCCTCACTATTAATGCCTTTTATGATGGGTTACACACTAGGCATTTCATCATAGGTGGACTCAACCAACTATTTTTTCCAGCATGTTGTATGTAGCCAATCGCTGCCCCTTCCCCCTTCCCCTCCATTTCTCACAATAGGCCTACTATGAGTTTGTTATTGTGGTCCAATTTTTGGAGTAGTGTTATCTTACAGGCATGTTCAGGAGCATGGAACAGCGACAATTCAATATAGGCTATGGTCTACAGTTGAAGTCGGAAGTTTACATACGCTTAGGCTGGAATAATTAAAACTCGTTTTTCAACCACTCCACAAATGTCTTGTTAACAAACTATAGTTTTGGCAAGTCGGTTGGGACATCTACTTTGTGCATGACACAAGTAATTTTTCCAACAATTGTTTACAGACAGATTATTCCACTTATAATTCACTGTATCAGAATTCCAGTGGGTCAGAAGTTTACATACACTAAGTTGACTGTACCTTTAAACAGCTTGGAAAATTCCAGAAAATTATGTCATGGCTTTAGAAGATTCTGATAGGCTAATTGACATCATTTGAGTCAATTGGAGGTGTACCTGTGGATGTATTTCAAGGCCTACCTTCAAACTCAGTAGCTCTTTGCTCGACATCATGGGAAAATCCAAAGAAATCAGCCAAGACCTCAGAAAAACAATTGTAGACTTCCACAAGTCTGGTTCATCCTTGGGAGCAATTTCCAAACACCTGAAGGTACCACGTTCATCTGTACAAACAATAGTACGCAAGTATAAACACCATGGGACCACGCAGCCGTCATACCGCTCAGGAAGGAGTTCTGTCTCTTAGAGATGAACGTACTTTGGTGCGAAAAGTGCAAATCAATCCCAGAAGAACAGCAAAGGACCTTGTGAAGATGCTGGAGGAAACAGGTACAAAAGTATCTGTAGCCACAGTAAAATGAGTCCTATATCGACATAACCTGAAAGGCCGCTCAGCAAGGAAGAAGACACTGCTCCAAAACCGCCATTAAAAAAGCCAGACTACGGTTTGCAATTGCACATGGGGACAAAGATCGTACTCTTTGGAGAAATGTCCTCTGGTCTGATGAAACAAAAATAGAATTGTTTGGCCATAATGACCATCGTTATGTTTGGAGGAAAAAGGGGGAGGTTTGCAAACCGAAGAACACCATCCCAACCGTGAAGCACGGGGGTGGCAGCATCATGTTGTGGGGGTGGTTTGCTGCAGGAGGGATTGGTGCACTTCACAAAATAGATGGCATCATGAGGGAGAAAAATTATGTGGATATATTGAAGCAACATCTCAAGACATCAGTCAGGACGTTAAAGCTTGGTCGCAAATGGGTCTTCCAAATTAACAATGACCCCAAGCATACATCCAAAGTTGTGGCAAAATGGCTTAAGGACAACAAAGTCAAGGTATTGGAGTGGCCATCACAAAGTCCTGGCCTCAATACTATAGAATATTTTTTTCGGCAGAACTGAAAAAGTGTGTGCGAGCAACGAGGCCTACATCCTGACTCAGTTACACCAGCTCTGTCAGAAGGAATGGGTCAAAATTCACCCAACTTATTGTGGGAAGCTTGTAGAAGGCTACCCGAAACGTTTGACCCAAGTTAGATAATTTAAAGGTAATGCTACCAAATACTATTTGAGTGTTTGTAAACTTCTGTCCGACTGGTAATGTGATGAAAGAAATAAAAGCTTAAATAAATCATTCTCTGTACTCTTATTCTGACATTTCACATTCTTAAAATAAAGTGGTGATCCTAACTGACCTAAGACAGGGAATGTTTACTAGGATTAAATGTCAGGAATTGTGAAAAACTGAGTTTAAATGTATTTGGCTAAGGTGTATGTAAACTTCTGACTTCAACTGTATCTATTTATCATTTATCTGACAAGTCCCTTGACGCCTCAAGAAGACCAGTTGTAAAGCAAGCGTTCAATTCAATGGGCTCAATCTGTGTAGGGTAGGAGTCAACAAGGCGGCCCGCGGGCCAAAACCGGCTTGCGAGTGATTTTATTTGGGCCCCAAAAGATTTTAGTAAAAAAAATGTTTTACTGAGTTACAGTTCATAGAAGGAAATCAGCCAATTGAAATAAATTCATTAGGCCCCAATGCATACATTTCACATGACTGGGCAGGGGTGCAGCCATGGGTGGGCCTGGGAGGCTTTAAGCTCACCCACTTGGGAGTTAGGCCAACTCACTGGGGAGCCAGGACCAACCAATCAGAATGAGTTTTCCCCACAAAAGGGCTTTATTACAGACAGAAATACTCCTCAGGTTCATCATCTGTCCGTGTGGCGCAGGTGAAGAAGCCGGATGTGGAGGTCCTGGGTTGTGGTCTGCGGTTGTGAGGCTGGTTGGCGTACTGACAAATTCTCTAAAACGACATTGGAGGCAGCTTATGGTAGAGAAATGAACATTCAATTCTCTGGCAACAGGTCTGTTCAACATTCCTGCAGTTAGCATGCCAATTGTACGCTCCCTCAAAACTTGAGACATCTGTGGCATCGTGTTTTGTGACAAAACTGCACATTTTAGAGTGGCGTTTTATTGTCACAAAACAAGGTGCACCTGTGTAATGATCATGCTGTTTAATCAGCTTCTTGATATGCCACACCTGTCAGGTGGGTGAATTATCTTGCCAAAAGAGAAATGCTCACTAATGGGGATGTAAACAAATTTGTGGAGAAAATTGACGAGAAATAAGCATTTTGTGCTTATGGAAAATGTCTAGGATCTTTTATTTCAGCTCCTGAAACATGGAACTTTCCACTAGATGTTGGAACATTTCTGCGTTGACTAGCTTCCATTCAGCCATATGAGCAATAGTGAGGTCAGACACTGATGTTGGGTGATTAGGCCTGGCTCGCAGTCGGCGTTCCGACTGGCTCGCAGTCGGCTCGCAGTCAGGGTTCTGTGCAAGCCAGTCAAGTTCTTCCACACCAATCTTGACAACTACTTCTGTATGGACCTCGCTTTGTGCACGGGGGTATTGTCATGCTGAAACAGTTCAGAGCTTTCCCCAAACTATTGGAAGTACAGAATTGTCTACAATGTCATTGTACACTGTAGTGTTAAGATTTCCCTTTACTGGAACTAAGGGGCCTAGCCCGAACCATGAACAACAGCCCCAGACCATTATTCCTCCTCCACCAACCCTTACAGTTGGCACTATGTATCAGGACAGGTAGCGTTCTCCTGGCATCCGCTAAACTCAGATTCGTCAGTTGGATTGCCAGATGGAGAAGCATGTTTCATCACTCTTGAGAACGGGTTTCCACTGCTCCAGAGTCTAATGGCAGTGAGCTTTACACCACTCCAGCCAACGTATGGCATTGCACATGGTGATCTTAGGCTTGTGTGCAGCAGCTGCTCTGTAATGGAAACCAATTTCATGAAGCTCCCGACGAACAGTTCTTGTGCTGACATTGCTTCCACAGGCAGTTTGGAAAATCGGTAGTAAGTGTTGCAACCGAGGACAGATGATTTTTACACGCTACGCGCTTTAGAACTCGGTGGTCCTGTTCTGTTAGCTTATGTGGCCTACCACTTCGCGGCTGAGCCGTTGTTGCTCCTAGCCATTTCCACTTCACAATAACAGCACTTACAGTTGACCGTGGCAGATCTAGCAGGGCAGAAATTTGACAAACTGACTTGTTAGAAAGGTTGCATCCTATGATGGTGCCACGTTGAAAGTCACTCAGCTCTTCAGTATGGGCCATTCTACTGCCAATGTTTGTCTATGGAGATTGCATGGCTGTGTGCTCAATTTTATACACCTGTCAGCAACGGGGACCAATCCACTCCGATGAAAAGTGAATGATAGGCCTAATCCCTACACTAGGGGTGTAGGCCAAGTTGCCTATCCCTGGTGTAGGGTGTAAACCTATCATCTGAAGTCTGTGGTACAATTGCACCATCTATTGGATACAATGTGCGTATAAAACCTGGATTTAACTTTACATTATAGTAGGCCTAGGTTAACAGTTTTAGGCTGACGAGGATGAAATATCAAGTGTATCATAAATTATATTTGTATTTAATACGCATAAATGCATGAATGCTTAATTGAAAATAAATAAAACTAAAGCCAACACAATTCCTAATAGCATATTTAGCTGTGGATATCTCACACAAAAGACAAACCAAGAGATTCATTACAGTAGTAGGCTACCAAAATCACCATCTAAATACAATGAAGTGAGTTTTGATGATGATTTGTTGTTACAATGTAGCAAGTCCTGCAGCCTAGTCTCCCCTTCAGCCTGTGTAAGGATCAGATGTGTAGATTTATTTTAACATTAAGGTTGTTTGATTTGGTAAAAAATAAAATGTGGTAGTTTGGTCGTTATTAAAAAATATTTGGGGGAGTCCGTTTTTGGGGGAGTCCTGTTTCCATCCTGCACAGTTGAAGGCGGGATGCACATTAAATTCTGCAATCCCCAATATACCACAGAAGAAGAAGAAGAGTGACGCAGCTCATCACACTCTCCAACGAGAGAAGAAATGTCGCAGGACCCGGAACTGTCCGCGGATTGCTCCAGGCAGGTTGGTTTGTTGTTAACAGCTTCTGTTATGATTAAGCAAGCATTTGTCTTGATAAAACGTTCAGAAAATCGACATGGAATTATGATATATTACCAAAAAAAATCGACCCTGGAAATACTAATTCCATTGGCATTCCGGTTGGTATTCTGAAGCCGCAGTGGCGTGCAGCTAGCCTCAACTTCACGAGTGCAGCGCTGTCAAAATCAGAAATTATGAGAAATACATAAATGTTTACAAGGCAATGTTTTCAAGATATGTATTTTGTTTAGGTCACTGCTGTTGCTGTCTGCTAGACTAGAGAATACACTCAATTGTGTGGCTACAGTGTATGACTAATTGCTGATGACCTCAGCGATGTCTAGTGGTAATTGTGGTATTTCGCAAGTCCTACGGTCTTGTGATGCTCTCCAATCCATTTTTTTTGTACCAGGAATATTTCTGCTGTGTTGTTTAATCCCGACATTTATGTGGTATTCATACAAATTTTAGTGGCCAAAATGATGTCTGAAGAAAGTGAGCCCATGAGGCACATTGATCTTGGGTCTCCTTCTCTGGAACAACCAGCAGCTGGTCACTGGTTCCCTGGCCCTCCCCCGCCCGTCTACTCCTGTACTCTGACTCCTGAGCTGGTGGCCAAGGCCCGGGAGGAGCTACAGGAGAAGCCAGAGTGGAGGCTGAGAGACGCGCAGGCCCTGAGGGACATGGTGCTGAAGGAGCAGCCTAACCTCCGGACCAGGCTGGACGATGCCTTTCTCCTGCGCTTCCTACGGGCCAGGTAAAGCATGATGCACTACAGTAACTACCCATAATGCTCTCTGTAAAATGATCCAGGAAACTGGCCTTAAGCGTCTCACAGTAGGAGGTCTGATCTAGGATCAGGTCCCCCCTGTCCATATAATCATATTATTATGATTGGAATGGCAAAGCTGATCCTATATCAGCACTTATACTCTAAGACACTTTATGAATAAGGGCCCTGGTGTCATCTTATTGAAGATGTTCTATCTTGAAGCTTACATAATGATGACCTGTCCCGTCTCCTTGTCCATCAACCAGGAAGTTTGACTATGACCGTGCCATGCAGCTGCTCCTCAACTACCACACCAGCCGGCGGGCCTGGCCCGAGGTCTTCCAGGACCTGAAGCCCTCCACAGTCAAACATGTGTTAGACCTGGGCTTCCTGACTGTTCTGCCCCATCCAGACCATAATGGATGCTACATCCTCTGTCTCAGACCTGGTCAGTGTGTTAGCTCACACTATCTACTGTCGTTTTATGTCCTAGAAGGGTTTTATGTCCTAGAAGCGCTCTAACTCATTTTTTCATCTTTATTTGGAAATACTTTATATGAACACTGTCTTCGTAGAAGAATATAATAATACATTATATGAACACCCTGTTCATAGAAGAATAGAATACTTTATTAATTCATACAAGATGGGAATTGGTTGTCTGCTTTACCCAAACCTGCATTGTAAGTGCATTTACTTACTATCCCTATGACCTATGTATAATGCACTATAATGCATGACATAGGTGCTAATAGCTGCCCATAAACATCTATAATATAATTTTTTTTATCTTGAAAACATTTCCGATAATAGCCTTGATAAAACGGATTCAGATTGTCCTATGCTTGGCCTTTTTCAGAGTTACTAAATATACATTATTTTACAACAGGAAAATGGAAAGCAAATGATTATCCATTTGAGGACAACATCCGGGCCATTTACCTGACTCTGGAGAAGCTGATTCAGCCAGAGGAGACTCAGGTGAATGGGATCGTCATCTTAGCAGACTACACTGGGGTGGGCTTGTCCCAGGCATCCAATCCGGGCCCATTCCTGGCCAAGAAGGTTGTCAGCATCCTTCAGGTAAGCCATCAAAGACCTTGTTATTGTTCTGTTATTTAAGTTTTGATAATGTCACCCATGACAGCATGATCAAAATACACAGATCTATCTAGAATATGTATCTTATCAAATATGTTTTGTTGAAAACATAACACCCTCGATGTGGCTTGTGTCTTCTGTCAATAACAGACATTTTAATGTTGGATTTCAGGATAGCTTCCCAATAAGAATCAAGGCTGTTAACATCATAAATGAGCCCCGGATTTTCAAAGGGATCTTTGCAATAATTAAGCCTTTTCTGAAGGAGAAGATGGCAGAGAGGGTGAGTTTCATTTCTTTGTCTTTTACATAATATGGAGTCTTTCTTCAAATCCTCCTTTTTCTGTACATGGTAACCTGCTAATTTGATCACTGCATTCAGATTACATTTATCTCGTATAACAGTCGTGATATGATTTCAGTGATTTCCAAAGTGTTTTAAAGCCATTATGAATAAACCTAATCAAATGAACATGGGCAGAGGCCCTCTTGAAGTACTGTAGGCTCCTTTGTGATTGGGTGACATCAGCCTAACATAATTCCCTTATTTTTTCATACAGTACGTTCTCCACGGGTCAGACCTGCGCTCTCTGCACCGCAACATTCCTCGATCCGTCCTGCCAGAGGAGTATGGTGGTGTGGCCATACACCTTGACATGTCAGCCTGGTCAAAGACATTACTGGACTCTGAGGAGGAGTTTATAGTGGAGTTCTGCCAGCCAGATCCTCTAGAGGGCGTAGTCCTCCCAGACTCCATGCTGTTTGAAGGGGAGCAGCCTGGTGGTGGTGCCAGGGATGACGACACCTTCAGGGGGCTACGGTCTCAGCTCTACTACTGTTACTGATAATGACCACCACCACCTCTCGCTACTATGAAGACACTAGCCTGGTCCCAGATGTGTTTGTGCTGTCTTGCCAACGCCTATGGTCATTGATGTGACATTGACCATAGTTGGTAAAACAGAAAACTAGATCTGGGACCAGACTGAGGACACCACTGTTTATTTTTTCCACTAATTGTTATTTTGACCAATCACATCAGATATTTTTTTGATCTGATTGTTTTTCACTAATTGGTCTTTTGACCAATCAGAATAAGGCTGCCTGTATAAACGCAGAAACAGTTATTTAGTAGAAATCACTACAGGAAGAGCTAAAGAGATGTCTGGGCCCATATTCAAAAAGTGTCTCAGAGTAGGAGTGCTGATATAGCATCAGTTTTTACCTTTGAGATCAAAATGAATATGGGGCCTACTACACTCCACATGGCCAAGCATAAGGCAGCTTTAGGTTCTGGTAAGGAAGCGTTACAGGAGCTGCTAATGCATGTTTACTTATTTAGTAGTTTGTGCCTCTTGGTTTTAAAACGGCTCTGATTTCCATTGTAAGATTTATTTCCTATAGAGGAAGACGTTCAACTGTGCCCATTTGAAATGCCACTCACTTCCACTTTCTCCTTAATTTCTCAGAATACACGTACTGAGGCTCTTCATCTGCATGGTGGTATTCAACACTATGTAGTTACAGAATACACGTACTGAGGCTCTTCATCTGCATGGTGATATTCAAACACCATGTAGTTACAGGACACATACTTTGCCTTAATCTATTTTTGATAATGATAGATATGCAAGGGGTTATGAATGGGGTTTAATTTGTATGTAATCATACAAGTATGCCACTTTTATCCAAAGCAACGTACAGTGCAGTGAGTGGATAGCGTACAATTGTAGCATGTATATGTAATTCCTGCAGGAATTGAAACCCATGAACTTGCCGTTGCTGGCACCACGCTCTTCCTGAACCACTCAAGACCTGTAATGTCTGCGTTACTGAGCGCCGAAGCCTACAGTGTACCTACATGGCAGTGTACCTACACTACCGTTCAAAAGTTTGAGGTCATTTGAAATGTTTTTGAAAGAAAAACACTTTTTGTCCATTAAAATAATATCAAATTGATCAGAAATACAGTGTAGACAGTGTTGTAAATGACTATTGTAGCTGGAAACGGCAGATAAAAAAAGGAATATCTACATAGGTGTACAGAGGCCCATTATCAGCAACCATCACTCCTGTGTTCTAATGGCACGTTGTGTTAGCTAATCCAAGTTTATCATTTTAAAAGGCTAATTGATCTTTAGAAAACCCTTTTGCAATTATGTTAGCACAGCTGAAAACTGTTCTGATTAAAGAAGCAATAAAACTGGCCTTTAGACTGGTTGAGTATCTGGAGCATCAGCATTTGTGGGTTCAATTACAGGCTCAAAATGGCCAGTAACGAAGACTTTATTCTGAAACTCGTCAGTCTATTCTTGTTCTAAGAAATTAAGGCTATTACATGCGAGAAATTGTCAAGAAACTGAAGATCTCGTACAATGCGGTGTACTACTCACAGAAGAGCGCAAACTGGCTCTAACCAGAATAGAAAGAGTGGGAGGCCCCGGTGCACAACTGAGCAAGAGGACAAGTACATTAGAGTTTCTAGTTTGAGAAAGTTCATTAAATAGTACCCGTAAAACACCAGTCTCAACGTCAACAGTGAAGAGGTGACTCCAGGATGCTGGCCTTCTAGGCAGAGTTCTTCTGTCCAGTGTGTGTGTGTTCTTTTCCCCATCTTTTCTTTGGCCAGTCTGAGATATGGCTTTTTCTTTGCAACTCTGCCTAGAAGACCAGCATCCCGGAGTCGCCTCTTCACTGTTGGCGTTGAGACCGCTGTTTTGCGGGTACTATTTAATGAAGCTGCCAGTTGAGGACTTGTGACGTGTCTGCTTCTCAAACTAGACACTATTGTACTTGTCCTCTTGCTCAGTTGTGCACCGGGGCCTCCCACTCTTTCTATTCTGGTTAGAGCCAGTTTGCGCTGTTCTGTGAATGGAGTTGTACACAGCGTTGTACGAGGTCTTCAGTTTCTGGGCAATTTCTTGCATGGAATAGCCTTCATTTCTTAGAACAAGAATAGACTGACGAGTTTCAGAATAAAGTCTTCGTTACTGGCCATTTTGAGCCTGTAATTGAACCCACAAATGCTGATGCTCCAGATACTCAACCAGTCTAAAGGCAGCCAGTTGTATTGCTTCTTTAATCAGAACAACAGTTTTCAGCTGTGCTAACATAATTGAAAAATGGTTTGCTAATGATCAATTAGCTTTTTAAAATGATTAACTTGGATTAGCTTACACAATGTGCCATTGGTACAGGAGTGATGGTTGCTGATAATGGGCCTCTGTACACCTATGAAGATATTCCATTAAAAATCAGCCATTTCCAGTTAAAATAGTCATTTACAACAATAACAATGTCTACACTGTATTTCTGATCAATTTGATGTTATTTTAATTGACAAAAAAAATTGCCTTTCAAAAACAAGGACATTTCTAAGTGACCCAAAACTTCTGAACGGTAGTGTACCTACATGACAGTAAACCTACATGACAGTGTGACACCAAAGCAATATTGATGCACATTTGTTCATATAAATACTAATTTAACTAGTCCTGATCAGTTGTCACTCATCCTGATTTGATTTCCCCCACTAGCATTGTAAATCGTGGATAGTTGTATGATATAAACATAAAAAAAAAAAAAATAGTACTAACTACAGTATTACATATTAACGTTAACATAGCTCAAATTAACATTAACATTTTTGACATTTAATAGCTAGTATGTAGATGAAATGGCCTTGTTTATGCATTGTTCTAGACAAGTTTGAATCCACAGACAATTATTTTGTTATGTAACGTTACAGATAGATATAGCTGCTTTGTGTTTTCTTTGCATTAACAACACTTAGGGCAGGTTTCCTGGACACAGATTAACCCTAGTCCTAGACTAAAAAGCATGTTCAATGGAAATTCGCCATTGAAATTGCCTATGCTGTGATCTGGAAACTGGTCCATAATGTTCTGTTTTACCAGTTACAATCTGAACCCAGGGTACAGAAGCCAGCTATGGGGATACCCACCCAGCAACACTGGAGCTATGTCATTGTGCCAAATATTTTATTATTACCATGGACCATTTAGAGGTTAGGTTATATTTTGCAGATGAACTCACTCAATATACACAGAGTATACCAAACATTAGGAACACCTTCCTAATATTGAGTTGCGCAAATCCTTCTTTAACCTGTCTCCTTCCCTTCATCTACACTGATTGAAGTGGATTTAACAAGTGACATCAATAAGGGATCATAGCTTTCACCTGGTCATTCAATGTCATGGAAACAGGTGTTCATAATGTGTTGTATACTCATGAGTTCATATTTTATTCATTATTTTATGAAAGGCCAAATTGTTTTTAAAAATATATTTTGTCATTAAGTTACATTCCACAATGTTATATTGTAATTAGCTAATCAATTTCTTTTTCTAAGATGTCAAAGCATGTCTGCAGTCTCTTCATATTTCAGAGTAGGCCTGCATTGATCAGTAGATGAATAAACACATTTCAAATTCAGATGTGTGTTTTGCAAAACCACAGGCCTACATGTCCAGTACAGAGGATGGTTTCATTGGGTAGAATAGAACAGAATTATAGAACAGAACACTATCTATTTTAGTCAATTCCCAGATTGCCTAGTAGGCTGCCGTTTAGGCCATATGCGACTTAAGAATTAGGCCTAGTCGAAAGCTTAATTTTGTCACATTCTATTCGTTTTCATATTTTAAGTTATGAAGGGTTTCACGTTTCAGCCCGAGTGAAATGTGAGCCTGGATCACAAGACGATGTCTGATTGGCTGTGGGATGGCTAACTCCATTTTGGAAACAGCTGTTTGAAGACCTACCCTTCCCTCATTGTTTCGGGAGGTTGCCAGATAAACATTACTGCTTTATGAGACTTCATCGCTATAAGATTTACATTACGTGTTGCAAAAGGGCCCGGAAACTGAATTGGTGTTTGATCCGATTGTATCAAGTGGATAATTAAGGCTATCGAATCAAGGTTAGTCATTTGTCTTTTTGTTACACTATAACAATATGTGAAAATGACTGTTGCCGCGCAACCTCGGCGGATGCACATTTGGTTACGAGGAATTTGCTCTGATTGATGCAGGTCGTGTGTTCGTCAAACTTGCCAACATTAGGCACTTGAGGGACGTTTTATTTTGTTCTTTGCTCAGTGGAATGCCTATCTATACTTGAACAATGTAGGTGGTCTCGTCTGGTGGAATATAGGCTACTGCCTATTCTCTATTCTGGGCGATTTTGAATGTGAAATTGGGACAAATTGGGCAACTCCAATATTTTAACATTATCTTCCACGTTTTTATTCAACCTCTTTCAGTTTTGCGTATCAACAGATAGCCCTAGACAAGTTCAGCAGTTTACTGCTAATTATTTCACTTATCAGAACAAAAACTGATCTTGTGAAATAACCAAATAGTCTAACTTAATTTCTTTTTTTTATCACATTTTCTTATGCCTTTTACAATGGTCTTGACAGAGGGATTTCAACAAATACCCTCTAACTTAATTGATGAAGGTCAGTAATTAAAGACCCCTCCCCTCCCCTCACCTGGTTGTCTAGGTCTTAATTGAAAGGAGAAACCAAAAACCTTCAGACAGTAGGCCCAGTATGGAATGAGTTTGACACCCCTGGTGTAAATGATGGAGATGGTGCCTATTGATCCTGTAGAGTAGGTGTTCCCGGACTACTGGATGGATTTTTTTCCCCCAATTAGGTGCCAGACCTACTGAGCTAATTTATCAGTTCAGTGATTGACTCAATTTATCACACCTGGTCTTCCAGTTTGGTTAAATCAGAAACATGACGTGCCTGCAGTACTACCCCTACAATGTGTGTGTGTGTGTGTGTGTGTGTGTGTGTGTGTGTGTGTGTGTGTGTGTGGGGGGGGGCAGTGTGTAGTCTATAGCAGTTGTTCCCCCAACTTTTTATAGTCCTGTACCCCCTTCAAACATTCAACCTTCAGCTGTGTGTAACGGATGTGAAATGGCTAGCTAGTTAGCGGGTACGCGCTAGTAGCGTTTCAATCAGTTACGTCACTTGCTCTGAAACCTAGATGTAGTGTGCCCCTTGCTCTGCAAGGGCCGCGGCTTTTGTGGAGCGATGGGTAACGACGCTTCGTGGGTGACTGTTGTTGATGTGTGCAGAGGGTCCCTGGTTCGCGCCTGGGTCAGGGCGAGGGGACGTACTAAAGTTATACTGTTACATGTGTACCAACTCACCAGGGTCAGCGCACTCTCAAATGTTGTTTATTGCCATCATTGTAAGCCTGCCACACACACACACTATACGATACATTTATTAAACATAAGAATGAGTGTGAGTTTGTGTCACAACCCGGCTCGTGGGAAGTGACAAAGAGATCTTAGAGGACCAGGGCACTAATAATAATCAATTTTGCTCTTTATTTTACCATCTTACATGTAAAACCTTATTTGTTAATTGAAAATTGTGAATAACTCACCAGAGGTTAATGAGAATGGTGTGCTAGAAAGGATGCACATAACTCCGCAATGTTGGGCTGTATTGGAGAGAGTCTTAAGTCATTTCCACACACAGTCTGTGCCTGTATTTAGTTTTCATGCTAGTGAGGGCCGAGAATCCACTCTCACATAGGTACGTGGTTGCAAAGGGCATCAGTGTCTTAACAGTGCAATTTGCCAAGGCAGGATACTCTGAGCGCAGGCCAATCCAGAAATCTGGCAGTGGCTTCTGATTAAATAAAATATTCACAGAACCGCTTGTTGCAATTTAGATGAGGCTCTCTTGTTCAGATATCGGTAAGTGGACTGGAGGCAGGGCATGAAAGGGATAACAAATCCAGTTGTTTGTTCCGTCCGTTTCGGGAAAGTACCTGCGCAATTGTGCACCCAGCTCACTCAGGTGCTTCGCTATATCACATTTGACATTGTCCGTAAGCTTGAGTTCATTTGCACACACAAAATCATAGAACGATGGAAAGACCTGTGTGTTGTCCTTGTTAATACAGGCAGGAAAGAGCTCCAACTTCTTAATCATAGCCTCAAGTTTGTCCCGCAAACGTGTCAATAATTTCCCCCTTGATAACCAGCGTCAAAGCGTTACATGGTCGCTGCCCATGTTATTGCATAATGCAGAAGTTACACGAGAGTTCAGGGGCCTTGCTTTAACAAAGTTAACCATTTTCACTGTAGTATCTAAAACATCTCAAGCTGTCAGGCATTCGCTTGGCAGCAATAGCCTCTCAGTGGATGCTGCAGTGTACCCAAGTGGCGTCGGGAGCAACTGCCTGCAGGCACATTACCACTCCACTATGTCTCCCTGCCATGGCTTTTGCGCCATCAGTACAGATACCAACACATCTTAACACATCAAGTCTTTTTGATGTCACAAAGCTGTCCGTCCAGTACTTTATCCTCTCCTGTTGTCCTGGATTCCAGTGGTTTGCAGAAGAGGATGTCTTCCTTAATTGACCCCCCCCCATAAACGTAACAGACATATACCAGGAGCCTTGCCAGGCCCGCCACGTCTGTTGACTCATCCAGCTGTAACGCATAGAATTCACTGGCTTGTATGCGAAGCAGTAATTGTTTCAAAACATCTCCTGCCATGTCACTGATGCGTTGTGGGACAGTGTTGTTTGAGGAAGGCATTGTCTGTATAGTTTTTTTGGCCTTTTCCCCCAGCATTGTCCCAGCCATATCTGCAGCAGCAGGAAGAATTAAGTCCTCCACAATAGTATGGGGCTTGCCTGTCCTAGCCACTAGGTAGCTCACCATATAAGACACTTCTAGCCCCTTCTTATTAATGGTATCTGTTGCTTTTGTCTTACTACTCGAAAGTCGTCTTTATTCTCGTTCAAAAAACTCCCATGGCTTATTTTTCAAATTGTCATGTTTCTAAATGTCTGCGCAAGAGTGAAGGTTTCCCGCGGAGAGTAATGGTTCATGTGATTGGATGTTAGTTATTTGACATTGTTGTTATTTCGCTGAACACTAGATGGCTTAATTACATTTTTGCCAGTGAAACGAGTCTACTCAGGGAGGGGAAAAAAACAACCAAATGCCCCATTTGGAAAATATATATTTTTAAAATATGAATCACATTTTTATTTGGCGTACCCCCGAAGACATTGCGCTTACCCTACTTGTACCTCAGTTTGGGAATACCTGCTTTAGTGTAAACTGTAACTTAATTGAAAATTTGAGTTCAGGTAGTCCTCATCGGTTTGGTTTCTAGTTTAAAAACCTCTCGACATGTTTCTGATGGTCCTGTAGGGATACTATGTGTATTTTCAGGGTTTTGTTCAAGCCCGGCAGCACAAACACCTGACAAACAATACCATTAGCTGAATCAGTTGATATGAGCTTGCACATAAGCCTGTACACACCTGTAGGACCAGGGTCGAAAAACATTTACATTTTTTTTTATCATGCAGATAGTTATTTAAAGGTGCACTATGCAGAAATCGCTCTGCCATTTCCTGGCTGCTAAAATTCTAATAGTTCACCTAATTTCAGTTTGTGACAAAAGTCTAAAGTGTAGAGAATAGAATCATTGTACCATCTAAACCGCTGTGAATTGTATTTTCAATAACCAAAAATATTGTATTTTCAGCTGTTTGAAGCTGGTGTACAACACAAACTAAATGACGGGGAAAAAAGACCAAAAAAGTTACATTTTGCAGCTTCAAGGCTTCATGGATCAACAATAATGAGGTCATGTACTGTATATCTGCAGTGCAGCAGTGGCACTACCAGCCTCATTCTCCTCTTCCTCCAACTTTCCCTTTAGCTAATGGATGTCTGCTGTTGTATTGATAGTGGCCAATAACATTATTAGGAATGGAAAAATTAAGATTGAATACAGTACTCTGGATGAGTGAGAAATGTATGTTTTGTTGGGTTGGGGATACGGGCCGGTTGTAAGGTTTAGTTGTGTATGGTTGTTTTATCATCTTGTAGTTATCACTTGCTTCCTTCAGGAAGTACATTCTTTTTGTGTCTGGTCCCAGATCTGGTTGGGCTATCTTGCCAACTCCTACTGATGTGTTGTGCCACTGACTCTACAGTTGTCATACTATTACATTTGTCATTTAGCAGATGCGCTTATCCAGAGCGACTTACAGGCGCAATTAGGGTTAAGTGCCTTGCTCAAGGGCACATCAACAGATTTTTCACCTAGTCGGCATGGGGATTCAAACCAGCGACCATTGGCCAGCTACCTGCTGCCAATTAAGAGTATTCAGTAGGGATGCAAGATATATCGGTGAGCATATCAGAATCGGACGATATTAG
Organism: Salvelinus namaycush; assembly: GCF_016432855.1. Taxonomy (NCBI): domain Eukaryota; kingdom Metazoa; phylum Chordata; class Actinopteri; order Salmoniformes; family Salmonidae; genus Salvelinus; species Salvelinus namaycush. The sequence goes on from NC_052320.1 coordinate 11,675,451, forward strand.
CTAAAAATGCCAACATCGGCATCGGCCCGATATCTAGTTTAACGCCGATATGCAAAACCGATGTCAAAGCTGACGTGCATACCTATATAACATAGGTAGATGACGTAATGACGCCACGAAAATACAGCGCTACACAGAACAAAAGCAGAAAAATACTAAGCGCACACTTCCAACAACTAGTTAAAGTCGCGCAGTCATTTGAAAGTAAGAACATTTCAGCGATACAACTCCAAGGCAAAACCCGTTAATGCCAAGATAATGGAATTTATTGCCCTTGACAATCAACCGTCCTCTGTTGTGGATGACGTTGGCTTTCGCCGACTGGTCAAGCCCCGGTACACACTATTTTTCAGATGTTGCCCTACCGGAGTTACAGTATTGTTGAAACATACATCTATGAGCTACATGTTATGGGCGTCACTGCTATTAGCTTCACGACTGACATTTGGACCAGCGATGTCAGCCACATGAGCATGCTGAGTCTGACCGCACAGTGGGTCGATGAGGATTTCATATGGAGGAAAGCCGTATTGCATGCTCAAGAATGTGCTGGTTCTCATACCGCTGCTGCCATTTCAGTGGCATTTGAGAATGTTTGAAACTTGGCAACATGAACACACTCTTAGCGCCATTCAAAAAACTGACTTAAGAAATAAGCTCATCAACTGCGTCTGCAGCAGATGTGATACCCTCTGTCATGGCATTGAAACGGCTGCTCAACAAAACTGCCAATAGAGACCGTGGGGTTAAATTTACAAAAGTACTTGAGGCTGTGAACAAGCGATTCGTGGCATTCTCTCTGAGCCTCTTTACAGTGTCGCTACTTTGACGCAGACAAGAAACAGGGTTTACATGAAATGTTACATACACAGCTGGACAAGATGGAAACGGACACAGTGACAGTGCGTACCGAGGAAGAGAGGCCATGGACAGACAGACAGCTGAAACTTCACTGCTTGACATGTATAAGGAAATCCTGGTTGAGAATGAAATGACTGAACAAATTAACAATGTAACAGCACAGCAATTAAGTGAAAAAAAAAAAAAAGTTTTGATTGTTTTACTGGTAATGGGGAAATGTAAATGCCATCAAAATAACTTTTTTGTGTGTGTGTGACCTTTATTTAACTAGGCAAGTAATTTAAGAACAAATTCTTATTTACAATGACTGCCAGACCCAGACGGCGCTGGACCAATTGTGCGCCGCCCTATGCGACTCCCAATCACGGCCAGATGTGAGACAGCCTGGATTCAAACCAGGGACTGTAGTGACGCCTCTTGCACTGAGATGCAGTGCCTTAGACCGCTGTGTGTGTGTGTTAACTATTTAACTGTACAAGAATGCTTAAAAGGCCGCTAAAATGTTAAATATTGGATATCGGTATCGGCCAAAAATGTCATGTCAGTGCATCCCTAGTATTCAGGACTATCTTACACAATACAATATATGTTACTGGACGGAGAGAAGCGATCCAGAACTATAAGCATAGTGCCCACAGACCTCAGTCTAAAATGCGTAAAGCAATTGGTTGCTCTATATCAATCTCCAATCTATAGAAATATCCAGCATTTATGTGTACATTCATAACTATTAATGGGCATTATATTTTAGTCTTCTACTCCCTCTCTAATTATGGGAGATGTGTTTACACATTTGCAGGCTGAGTTTTTTTGTCAGTAGTCGCCTACTCAGTACTCCACTGACCTCTAACCATGTTCCATGCTCTGTAGTTAGACTAGGCTATAGGACGTTTGTTTTTTAGCTCCATCCCTGGCTGGGAACCACCCTTTCTTTCTTGTGACTGTCAGGAAGAGAAGTAGTACTTATGCACAATTATATTATAGACACGCAGGCATACATACACACACACACACACACACACACACACACACACACACACACACACACACACACACACTCATCTATAGACCATAGATTTTTTATTAGTTTTGATCCGAATTAACTCCTTGTCTTTCATTTGTCGTGCACCATATGATTTTCATATTACCCTTCACTTTGGGTTTTTAGTAAGTCAAGATGTTTATTGGTTTAGCAAAATAACAGTGTGGGCTTAGTCATTTAAGGACATGTAAAAGAATGAAGGATAAGTGGGTATGATTGAGTCCCTCTTAGAATAACGTTAATGATCAACGTTAATATCCCATTAACATGTGTGGGTAACCAACTAGCAACACAGATTTAATTGCTCCATAATTTTAATTTGCTACATTCAGGGTTGGGGAGTAACAAGTGCATGTAATCAGTTACATGAAATCTGATTACAAAAAACAAACTAATCAGTTACTTTTAGGGTTGCAAAGGGTTGGAAACTATCTGTTAAATTTCCGTACATTTTCCATGGGAAGTTAAGACCGGGTATTTTGGGAATATTGCTAAAACTCATCAAAAAAGTTAGCTTATAACGGTGAACCTTTTTTTGTGGGATACACATAAGGCAATTCTAGGTCTTGTGGCATATTTTGGTTAAACTATCCCCAATTCAATGGAATTGTAACCCTCTGCATGCACAGTGCATTCTTCCATCACATGTACAGCTGATTCTCAAGATCTTGCACACTAATGAGATGCTGTTGATCCCACACTACTACACTGTCTGAACCAAGGACTACATGCTTTCTGGTAAGTTTTGATTACAATACTGGGTGGCGTGAATACATTTTATATGGCATAAATGCATTTATTTTTTATTTTTTAACTAGTTAACTATTTATCTGTACATGAAATTGTATTAGTTTTTTTAATTCATTTTTTTCTAATCTTTACAGGAAAATGCCACGGGCACTATCTGATGTGTGGAGACATTTCATTGCAGCTAATGTAGAAAGAAAAGCTGTGTGCATTTGCAAATACTGTGTCAAATCATATGTGAAGAATGCAACAAGGATGCAGATTCATCTGGCCAAGTGCATAAAGTTCCCACAGCGCTCACAACAAGCAACCTCTGACAAAAGTTCCTCTACTTCTATTCGAGGTGAAAATGATGAATCAGACACCTTATCGATAGCAACAGCTCATGGTCCTCCTGGAATCAGAAGTTTTTTTGACTCAATGGAGGAACGTAGTCATGGTCTTCCTGGAATCAGATGTTTTTTTGACTCAATGGAGGAGCGTAGTCATGGTCTTCCTGGAATCAGATGTTTTTTTGACTCGATGGAGGAACGTAGTCAGAGATGTGCTGATGAAAGTCTTGCTCGAGCTGTGTCTGCAACTGGTTCACCTCTGATGCTCACAGGCAATGTGTATTGGAAGAGATTTCTAAATGTTCTTCACCCAGCATACACCCCTCCAACCAGACATGCTTTATCTACTCATTTGCTGGATGCAGAGTTCAACAGAGTTCAAGTGAAGGTCAAGCAAATCATAGAGAAAGCAGACTGTATTGCAATAATCTCTGATGGGTGGTTGAATGTTTGTGGGAATGGAATAATTAACTACATCTCCACCCCTCAACCAGTATTCTACAAGAGCACAGACGCAAAGGACAACAGACACACTGGTCTCTACATTGCAGATGAGCTGAAGGTGGTCATCAATGACCTTGGACCACAGAAGGTATTTGCACTGATGACAGACAATGCTGTGAACATAAAGGCTGCTTGGTCTAAAGTGGAGGAGTCCTACCCTCACAGCACACCCATTGGCTGTGCTGCTCATGCATTGAATCTGCTCCGCAAGGACATCATGGCACTGAAAACAATGGATCCTCTACAAGAGAGCCAAGGAAATGGTTAGGTATGTTAGGTAAGGATCATATATAGCAGCATAGCAGCAATCTACCTCACTGAGAAAAGTGAGAAGAATAAGATCACCACATTGAAGCTGCCCAGCAACACCCGTTGGGGTGGTGTTGCCATCATGTTTGACAGTCTCCTGGAGGGGAAGGAGTCTCCAAGAAATGGCCATATCACAGTCTGCTGATATGGACAGCCCCATCAAGAGTATCCTCCTGGGTGATGTATTTTGGGAGAGAGTGGTAAGCAACCTGAAACTCCTGAAAGCTATAGCATTAGCCATTGCACGGATTGAGGGAGACAATGCCATCCTGTCTGATGTTCAGACTCTGCTTGCAGATGTAAGAGAAGAAATCTGTACTGCCCTGCCCACTTCACTGTTGCTCCAAGCAGAGGAAATTGCAGTTCTGAAATGCATCAAAAAGCGTGAAGACTTCTGCCTGAAGCCCATCCACGCCGCAGCGTACATGTTGGACCCCAAGTATGCTGGTAAGAGCATCCTGTCTGGTGCAGAGATCAACAAGTCCTATGGTGGTGGGCAAGGTTCTTGGCAGTCTGGTGAAGTACACTTCCAAGTAAGGGCTTTGGGATGGAGATGAAACATGCCAACATATCTCATCAGCCACCTGGTGGAAGGGACTTTGTGGATCTGAGGATCTTTCCCCTGTTGACTCCATCATCCTCCAAATCCCACCAACATCAGCCACCTCAGAGCGCAACTGGTCCTTGTTTGGGAACACGCACACCAAAGCACGCAATTGGTGGCCATCCGGGCAAATTTTTGGCTTTTTGAGCCTGACAACGAGCCATCCTCAAGGTTGGAAAGTGACAGTGAAGATGAGGCCTCAGAGTCTGATGTTCAAGAGGTGGACATTGAGAAGGTCCAGGGAGAAGACATGGAAGCCTTAGAGAAAGACAACCAAAGCTTTAGTTTCAAGACTTTCGTTTCTATCATTTTACAGATGTATGTTGAAAACGTTTTTAGGAGATGCGATGGATCATTCAATATTCCCTTTTGTTGTTCAGTGAAATCATTCCATGTGAAGAGTCAACTCATTTAATTAAAGTTCAATTTGTAACTAAATTGTTTTTATTTCTATTGGAAGGATTTAATCATTTGCAATTGTCTACTTATGATAAGGTAAAAGGTTTATGATTCTGTCTCCATTTGATATGGTAAATATATCCAATGCAAAAAACATCTACATTTAAATGGTATTAATTTGCATATATTCCCGTTAATTCCCACGGAAAGTTTCCACCTCTGAATATTCACCAAAATGTGCAACCCTAGTTACGTTACCAGAAAAAATATTGTCATCAGATGCTTTTGAAAAACTAAATTACTTATTAGATTACTTTTAAATTCAGAAAGGGTATTTGTGAAAAAATACAGATACCTTTCTGTTTTCTGACATTCAATTCAGCATATAAAAAGGTTTATATTTGTTCCACCTGAGCGAGTCTGACCACAAGTCGTTGATGACACAACAAATGTGTTTGATGGATCCTTTTTGTCTGCTAATGCCTCTTAACCTGTCTGGGAACCTAGCGGAACCCCTCGCCAACAGCCAATTAAATTGCAGGGCGCCAAATTCAATCAACAGAAATCTCATAATTAAAATTTCTCAAACATACAAGTATTAGACACCATTTTAAAGATAAACTTCTCATTAATCCAACCACTCTGTCCGATTTCAAAAAGCATTTTCGGCGAAAGCAGAACATATCATTATGTTAGGTCAGCAACTAGTCACAGAAAGCATACAGCCATTTTCCAACCAAAGAGAGGAGTCACAAAAAGCAGAAATAGAGATAAAATGAATCACTAACCTTTATTATTCTTCATCAGATGACACTCCCGGGACAACATGTTACACAATACATGTATGTTTTTTTCGATCAAGTTCATATTTATATCCAAAAACCTCAGTTTACATTTGGCTTTGCCTCCAAAACATCCCGTGAATTTGCACAGAGCCACATCAATTTACAGAAATACTCATAATAAACTTTGATAAAAGATACAAGTATTATGCACAGAATTATAGATATACTTTTCCTTAATGCAACCGCTTTGTCAGATTTCAAAAAAGCTTTACGGAAAAAGCAAACCATGCAATAATCTGAGTACGGCGCCCAGAGACCAAAACAAGCCAAACATATACCCGCCATGTTGCAGAGTCAACAGAAGTCAGAAATAGCATTATAAATATTCACTTTGATGATCTTCATCAGAATGCACTCCCAGGAATCCCAGTTCCACAATAAATGTTTGATTTGTTCGATAACGTCCATAATTTGTCCAAATACCTCCTTTTTGTTCGCGCGTTTAGCCCAGTAATCCAAATGCTCAATGCGCGATCGCTTAGTTCAGACGAAAAGTTTAAAAAAAAGTAATATTACAGTTCGTAGAAACATGTCAAACGAAGTATAGAATCAATCTTTAGGATGTTTTTATCAAATCTTCAGTAATGTTCCAACCGGAGAATTCTTTTGTCTTCAGAAATGCAATGGAACTCAAGCTAACTCTCACGTGAACGCGCATGGTCAGCTCATGGCACTCTGGGAGAGACCTTACTCAATCCCCTCTCATTTGCCCCCACAGTAGAAGCATCAAACAATGTTCTAAAGACTGACATCTAGTGGAAGCCTTAGGAAGTGCAATTTGACCCCATAGACACTGTATATTCGATAGGCAAAGAGTTGAAAAACTACAAACCTCAGATTTCCCACTTCCTGGTTGGATTTTTCTCAGGTTTTCACCTGCCATATGAGTTCTGTTATACGCACAGACATCATTCAAACAGTTTTAGAAACTTCATAGTGTTTTCTATCCAAATCTACTAATAATATGCATATATTAGCAACTGGGACTGAGTAGCAGGTCGTTTACTCTGGGCATGCTTTTCATCCAAACGTGAAAATGCTGCCCCCTATCCCAAACAGGTTAAAGGTCAAATGCAGCTGTTTTTATCTCAATATCATTTCTGGGTTATAATTACCTTACTGTTGTTATGACTCTCCTGTGAGGATCCAGAAGATCAGGTTACAGTGGATCAGCTCTACAGAGCTCTCTCTCTCTTCCGCAGAGGGGGAAGAGTGATGGATGTGGGGGGTTTTATGACGCCGCACGTCGATCGTAAACCATACGCAGCAGACGATTCCTTTAGGGGCCTAGTTTGGGTGACTGGAATGTCTTTGTGTCTTATAAAGAGTTTTCCGCCCTAAACTACAACATCAAACCATGGACACTGGAACAATATATTTCAATATTTGAATATTGGGAATGATGAGAGATGGAATATGGAAAATATGTCTATTTTGTGATGTCATTAAAAGGTGCATGAAGATGTTATAACGATTTTTTTTTACTGCACCAGGGAACCCAGAGAGCGTGCGCACTTTTTACCCGAGGGTATAAAGCATTTGAGTTAAGAATTAACACATCAGACTAAAACGGATCACAGCTGCAGCGTGGGCTAAGATAGATGCGACCCCCAAAACGCAACACGGGATTGAAGACAAAAGAACCTCTTAACAATCAATGCTACGGTTGAGTAGGAGTATCTAAGAAGGTGAATTTAAGTAGGACCATCCAGTTATTCTCCTCAAATCATCGTTGCCATCACCACTCTGGGATCATCGGCTGATTAGCCGTCCTCAGGAGACCACTCTTCCAGAACGAGTGCAAGTACACAGACAACTAAGGACATTGTGACCTCTTGTGGACAATCAGAGATTTAAACCTGAGAACGAAAGACAAGGCCATCAGAGGGCCCAACAGAGACACACCAGGAAGACCTTCAGCGCGTAAATACATCATTACATTACTTCTTACCCAAAGGAACGGCAGTTCGGGGCAAGGTATTAGTGATAAACTAAGCGTAGTTTACAAATATATCCAAGTGTTGCTTGTCTTTCTCTCTTGCTCTCTCTTTAAATTACATTTACATTTAAGTCATTTAGCAGACGCTCTTATCCAGAGCGACTTACAAATTGGAAAGTTCATACATATTCATCCTGGTCCCCCCGTGGGAATTGAACCCTGGTCCCCCCGTGGGAAATGAACCCACAACCCTGGCGTTGCAAGCGCCATGCTCTACCAACTGAGCCACACGGGACCAGATTAAATCTCCATCTAGTGTAACAAGTGTCATTTTGTTTGTCCACTAGGGATTTATTGTTGTTTTGAGTTCATTCTGGAGACGGTAACTCGTTAAATAAACTTTTCCCGTGGTGCCCTAAATTCCTAATGAGTTAATTGTTACATGACATTTAATAGCGTAATAATTAAACGTAGTAGGTAATTATTCAATGAATAACAGTCATCACATTAATGATAGTCACGTCACAACTCTGTGATTGTTTTCAATTAAAATGGTCAAAAATAAACAGCTTCTTAGCAAAGCGCAATTTCTCAAACAAGAATTTTGCTAGGGCTGTCTGGGATTGGTTTGAGTAAAACAATATAAAAAAAGTAGCTGTTATTGGCAGAGGTTTGGAAATTCTTATTGGTCTATTAACCAATTCACCAGGCAGGCCAAAACTCAATTCCACCAAAACAGGCTGAAATTTCAGGCAGTGTTTTCCAACGGCTCTTATCGCATTATCATAATTTTCACAATTTCACCATAGTATTCCTTCCTCAGTGTGTAAATATATACTTTATAAAACACTGGACTGCACTGGGCCTTTAAGGGGAAGGTAATCCGATTAGTTACTGAGTTTGGGTAATCCAAAAGTTACATTACTGATTATAATTTTGAACAGGTAACTAGTAATCCTAACAGATTTAATTTAGTAAGTAATTTACCCAACCCTGAATTAGTGCAGAGCTGGTTTCATTATTTATACCATATTTGGAAACCACATGTTTGACTCGGTTCCATTAATTCCGTTCCAGCTATTTCAATTAGCCTGTTTTCCTATAGCTCCTCCCACCAGCCTCCTCTGCAAACCATAATGATTACCCAAGTCTGCTGATTTTTAAAGCTAGCTACTAATGGGGAATGTTATGCTTTTACTTCAACTCTTCTAATTTTCTACTCAGCAAATTGAATCACAGGACCCCTGCATCCACATCCTGGTAGATTTGTGGGAGAGCACAAGGTTAGAGGCAACGATGCAGCTGTGTGGGATTGCAGCTTGGCAAGCCAGCGTCAGAAATGGATGAGGCCATCTCTACAATAATTCCCAGGGAAAGGAGGAGAAATATAATTATGCTGTTACTCCTCTATAGAGCCAACCATCTGAACTGTAGATCTCTACAGGTACAGTAACTGGCAAAAATAAAGGAAACATTTGAGTAAATGAGGGATTCAAAGTATATTGAAAGCAGGTGCTTCCACACAGGTGTGATTCCTGAGTATGGTTGGCTGCAGCCCAATATGGTGATCGGAGTGTGGGTGTGTCAAGGATTTGGTGTATGGAAAGTGATTTAGCTTATTGGGCAGATTTGTTGCCACTTAAGACCGTTTTGCGTGGCTGCATGACGAGTCCAAAGCCGGTGACCAGTAGGGTGCTTCATACTGGGTATCACGGTCATGTCGGCGGTGGCAGCCAACCTGGCAATTTGTAGGATAGCAGCTACACAATAAATAACTAAAATTGATAACGTCTAGATGTTGCCTTGATACATACAGTTGAAGTGGGAAGTTTACATACAGCTTAGCCAAATACATTTAAACTCAGTTTTCACAATACCTGACATTTAATCCTAGTAAAAATTCCCTGTCTTAGGTCAGTTAGGATCACCACTTTATTTTAAGAATGTGAAATGTCAGAATAATAGTAGAGAGAATAATTTATTTCAAACTTTCATCACATTCCCAGTGGGTCAGAAGTTTACGTACACTCAATTAGTATTTGGTAGCATTTCCTTTAACTTATTTAATATAGGTCAAATGTTTCGGGTAGCCTTCTACAAGCTTCCCACAATAAGTTGGGTGAATTTTGACCCATTGCTCCTGACAGAGCTGGTGTAACTGAGTCAGGATGTAGGCCTCCTTGCTCGCACACACTTTTTCAGTTATGCCGACAAATATTCTATAGTATTGAGGCCAGGACTTTGTGATGGCCACTCCAATACCTTGACTTTGTTGTCCTTAAGCCATTTTGCTACAACTTTGGAAGTATGCTTGGGGTCATTGTCCATTTGGAAGACCCATTTGCGACCAAGCATTAACTTTCTGACTGATGTCTTGAGATGTTGCTTCAATATATCCACACAATTGTTCTCCCTCATGATGCCATCTATTTTGTGAAGAGCACCAATCCCTCCTGCAACAAAGCACCCCTACAACATGATGCTGCCACCCCCGTGCTTCACGGTTGGGATGGTGTTCTTCGGCTTGCAAACCTCCCCCTTTTTCCTCCAAACATAACGATGGCCATTATGGCCAAAGAGTTCTATTTTTGTTTCATCAGACCAGAGGACATTTCTCCAAAGAGTACGATCTTTGTCCCCATGTGCAGTTGCAAACCGTATTCTGGCTTTTTTATGGTGGTTTTGGAGCAGTGTCTTCTTCCTTGCTGAGCAGCCTTTCAGGTTCTGTCGATATAGGACCCGTTTTACTGTGGATATAGATACTTTTGTACCTGTTTCCTCCCAGCATCTTCACAAGGTCCGTTGCTTTGTTCTGGGATTGATTTGCACTTTTTGCACCAAAGCACGTTCATCTCTAGGAGACAAGACAGAATGCGTCTCTTTCCTGAGCGGTATGACGGCTGCGTGGTCCCATGGTGTTTATACTTGCTTACTATTGTTTGTACAGATGAACGTGGTACCTTCAGACATTTGGAAATTGCTCCGAAGGTTGATCCAGACTTATGGAGGTCTACAATTGTTTTTCTGAGGTCTTGGCTGATTTCTTTTGATTTTCACCTGATGTCAAGCAAAGAGCCACTGAGTTTGAAGGTAGGCCTTGAAATACACCCACAGGTACACTTCCAATTGACTCAAATTATGTTAATTAGCCTATCAGAAGCTTCTAAAGCCATGACATCATTTCTGGAATTTTCCAAGCTGTTTAAAGGCACAGTCAACTTAGTGTATGTAAACTTCTGACCCACTGGAATTGTGATACAGTGAAATAATCTGTCTGTAAACAATTGTTGTAAAAATTACTTGTGTCATGCACAAAGTTGATGTCCTAACCGACTTGCCAAAACTATAGTTTGTTAACAAGAAATTTGTGGAGTGGTTGAAAAACGAGTTTTAATGACTCCTACCTAAGTGTATGTAAACTTCCGACTTCAACTGTACAGTGCCTTCAGAAGTATTCCCACTTTTAGAGGTTTTCCACATTTTGTTGTTTTACAAGACTTAAAATTGATTTGTCATTATTTTTTGCCAACGATCTACACACACTACTTTGAAAGTGGAAGAAATTTCTAACATTTGTAAAAACGTGTATGACAAAAATATTGTTTTATCTTGATTACGTAAGTATTCAACTTCTGAGTCAATAGATATACTCACCTTTGGCAGTGATTACAGCTGTGCACCTTTCTGGGAAGGTCTCTAAGAGCTTTGCACAGCTGGATTATACAATATTTGCACATTTTATTCTTGTTAACATTCTTCAAGCTCTGTCAAGGTGGTTGTTGATCATTGCTAGACAGTAGGGTTCGGCGGAATGCAGATGTTCATACTGTTTCTGTACCATACCAGGAGGGGATTGAATGTCTCATCATCCATCTAGTAACTTAGCTAGCAAGTTAGTAAACCAAATGCATAGCTGGAGCCCTGAGCTGGATATAATTTACTTGATATTTCTTATAGTCATACTTATAAGCAGTGGCGTAGCATTCACCCTCATCATACCATCGGTATTTCGAAATACCCCAGTATACAGTATAAACGCTATATCGCCCATGCCTACTAGACAGCCATTTTCAAGTCTTGTCATAGATTTTGTTTTTAATTGTCTTAAGTCAAAACTGTAACTAGGTCAGTCGGGAACATTCAATGTCATCTTGGTAAGCAACTCCAGTGTATATTTGGCCTTGTGCTTTAGGTTATTGTCCTGCTGAAAGGTGAATTTGTCTCCCAGTGCCTGTTGAACCAGGTTTTCCTCTAGGATTTTGTCTATGCTTAGCTCTATTCTGTTTAAAAACAAAATGTATCCTGAAAAACTCCCCACTCCTTAACGATGACGAGCATACCCATAAGATGATGCAGCCACCACCATGCTTGAAAATATGAAGAGTGATACCCGGTGATGCGTTGTGTTGAATTTGCCCAAACGTAACGCTTCGTATTCAGGGCAAGTTAATTTCTTTGCCCCATTTTTTTGCAGTTTTACTTTAGTGCCTTATTGCAAACAGGATGCATGTTTTGGAATATTTGTATTCTGTACAGGCTTTCTTCTTTTCACTCTGTCATTTAGGTTAGTATTGTGGAGTAACTACAATGTTGTTGATCCATCCTCTGTTTTCTCCTATCACAGCCATTAAACTCTAACTGTTTTTTAAAGTTACCATTGGCCTCATGGTGAAATCCTTGAGCGGTTTCCATCCTCTTCGGGCAACTGCGTTGGGAAGGACACCTGTATCTTTGTAGTTACTGAGTGTATTGATACACCATCCAAAGTGTAATTAATAACTTCACCATTCTCAAAGGGATATTCAATGTCTTCTTTTTTTTACCCTTCTACCAATAGGTGCCATTTGCGAGGCATTGGAAAACCTTCCTGGTCTTTGTGGTTTAATCTGTGTTTTCAAATTCACTGCTTGACTGAGGGACCTTACAATTATCTGTATATGTGTGGGGTACAGAGATATGGTAGTCATTCACAAATAATGTAAAACACTATTGTTAGTCCATACAACTTATGTGATTTGTTTAGAACATGTTGACTCCTGAACCTATTTAGGCTTGCCATAACAAAGGGTTTGAATACTTATTGACTCAAGACATTTCAGATTTACATTTTTTATTAATTTAAAACATTTCTAAAACCAGTTCCACTTTGTGTGTAGGCTAGTGACACAATTTAAATTGAATCCATTTTCATTTCAGACTAACACAACAATGTGGAACAAGTAAAAGGGTGTGAATACTTTCAGAAGGTGTTGTACATAGTCTACTACTCAATGTGGAGGGCATGAACGGCAACCACCCTGAGACACCGTTTACTTTGCTCCTTCTTGACTAGCACTACTGTCCGGCAAAGGAGTGAGGCTACTTAGTATCCAATAACAGGTTGACAGTCACAGTATGCACATGCATACAACGCATGAAGTAACAGTACACCAATCATCAGTACCTTTTAATAAAAAATTAACTTGTCAGTTTTATAACTGAACATGTACACTTTTCAGTTATTTGAGTAAAACTAACAGTGAAGTACAACTGACTCATCCTTTGGCTTTAAAACAGAAGTCCAAACTCTCGCGGTATAGTAGCTCAATGTACTATAGTAACGTGGTAAGAAATGGAGAAGAAAAAAACACACCTCAATCAAAACCGCCTAACCTAGAGTAGAGTATTCTCGACACACCCACTCCTTTCCACACGCCCAGTACCTTCCTTTCGACACACCCACTCCTTTCCACACGCCCAGTACCTTCCTTTCGACACACCCACTCCTTTCCACACGCCCAGTACCTTCCTTTCGACACACCCACTCCTTTCCACACGCCCAGTACTTTCCTTTCGACACACCCACTCGCCCATAATCGCCCAGTCGCCAGATTGGGTGGCAGCTACTCCCTTATCATTAATTAAGCAATTACCATAGGGTTATGTATAAAAATACCCAGTTGCCCAAGAGATCTCAGTGACTTTGAAAGAGGGGTCTCAAAGGAGCATAGGGGGTTTTAAAGTGTCCGTGTGTGTCTCAGTCACCAGATCTCAACCAATTAAACACTTACGGGAGATTCTGGAGTGTCACCAAAGACAGCGTTTTCCACCACCAGCAACAAAACACCAAATTATGGAATTTATTGTGGAATAATGGTGTTGTATCCCTCCAATAGAGTTGTAGATACTTGTAGAATCTATGCCAGGGCGCATTGAAGCTGTTCTGGCTCGTGGTGACCCAACGCCCTATTAAGACACTTTTTGTTTCCTTTATTTTAGAAGGTTTCAGCCCTGCTAAGTGATAGAGATGCGTTCAGTTTGAACATTATGTTATAGTTGTCTGATGATGAGGGAGACATGATGGGGAAGGGAATTTACTCTAACAGGCGTTGCAAAAAGCTGCACCCTTACCAGGTGTTTTGTTATTTTGCAGTTGGATACCAGTGCATTCCAAAGGCATACATACAGTTGAAGTCGGAAGTTTACATACACTTAGGTTGGAGTCATTAAAACTCGTTTTTCAACCACTCCACAAATTTCTTGTTAACTTCTTTGGGGTACCCCCCCTTCTTCTCAATTTCCGCCTAAAGACATACCCTAATCTAACTGCCTGTAGCTCAGGCCCGGAAGCAAGGATATGCATATTCTTGGTATCATTTGAAAGGAAACAATCTGAATTTTGTGGAAATGTGAATTGAATGTAGGAGAATATAACAAAATAGATCTGGTCGAAGAAAATACAAGGAAATAAACATCCGTTTTCTGTTTTTTATTGTTGCTGCATCATCTTTCAAATTACCAAGAACAGCCAAACATACAGATAGGATGCTGTGGATGATTTGAACGAAGAACATAAGATGGCAACAATAGCTGAGCAAAGTTTTAGACAGATAACTTCAAAAATGAGCGAGCTACATGACATTGAGCATGAAGTCACCCAGGTGTCCCACACAAATGTACCCAAGTGGCCGAATTGGTACAGTGATACATTTTGAAGGAAAGAACTATATACAAAATACATAAATGCTATTCTAACACCCCCCCCCCCAAAAAATATATAAATGAAAATGAAAAAAATAATAATAATAAACAAACAAATAACAAGGGTAACTATTTACACATTTTCTATTTACAATATTGTGAAGACCCTCAGTCCTCTACACAATATTGTGCTGCTGGTGCCATGGCCCATAGCAGTCTCTTTCTGCTGTAAAACAGGCTTACTGAACAGGTGGTGCAGGTGATGGGGCATTTCCTGTGACAAAGGGCACAACGACGTCTCCCTACTGTGCCCTTTTTGCCCTGAGGCACATTCATGCCTGCAGAGATGAATTTGGGCAGGTGAACACCACTGGTTGGAGCAGAAGGTGCTGCAGTGGACTTGCTGTAGCTAGCAAGCTCCTGGATGAGCAGCTCCCTGAAGGCTAGCTGTGAGATGGGGGGCTGTCTATCAATTTCCTCTATAATTTGGGTTAAATCTGTATACCTAGACTTTGTTTTAGCTTTTCCTGATTTATTCGCCATAATTTAAATATATAAACTTGTTGAAAATGCTATTGAAAATGTACTGCTATGCGTAACACTCGTGGCTCCGTCAAGTAGGATTTGCAATGGCGAATTAACCTCTTTTACGCCAGAGTTTACGCCAAAGGCTGGTCTTCAAACGTATAACCATTACATATTGCCGTTTAGCTCAGCTCATTGGCTATCTTCCAAGCTAGATTTCAAGATGATCAGTGGTCATTGGGCCAAAATACAGTCAATCAACGATAGACCGTTCCTACCATTGGTGCGCAATGAGGTCATTGATTGGTGTCTTCAAATCGGTTTGTTTCGGTCAATACGTCCCGGGAAAAGAGCCATCATGTATGGTTGTGTTAGTAACAACCAAAGGATTGCAATGAAACCAACCATGACTGGATAAACGTTTGTTTAGTGTGTGTAATTACCACGAACGCTTCGTCCAAAGTTGAATGAGGCGGAAATCACGACGCAACCGGTTTACAAATGTTTCGTGTTAGGCTATAAAAATTGATTTTATCAAACAAAACGAACATTCACTGTGTAGTTAGGACACTTGGCATTGCCACCAGAGGAAGATCTTCAATGGTAAGCGATTTATTTTATTGTTATTTCTGACTTTCGTGACGCTAATGCTTCGTTGGAAAATGCTAGTAATACTTGTGTGTGTGGGGCGTCGTCCTCAGAAAATCGCATGTTTGCTTTTGCAGGAAATCTTTTTGAAATCTGACACAGCGGCTGGATTAATAAGACGTTCATCTTTTAAATGATGTAAGATACATGTATTTACAAGAATGTTTAATACAACGAATGGTGTATTTAAAATGTTAGCTCTCTGCAGTTTCACCGGATGTTGGCCTGGTGGGACGTTAGCGTCTCACCTACCCTAGAGAAGTTAACAAACTATAGTTTTGGCATGTCGGTTAGGACATCTACTTTGTGCATTTCACAAGTAATTTGTCCAACAATTGTTTACATACAGATTATTTCAATTATAATTCACAGTATCACAATTCCAGTGGGTCAGAAGTTTACATACACTAAGTTGACTGTGCCTTTAAACAGCTTGGAAAATTCCAGAAAATTATGTCATGGCTTTAGAAGCTTCTGATAGGCTAATTAACATAATTTGAGTCAATTGGAAGTGTACCTGTGGATGTATTTCAAGGCCTACCTTCAAACTCAGTGGCTCTTTGCTTGACATCATGTGAAAATCCAAAGAAATCAGCCAAGACCTCAGAAAAACAATTGTAAACTTCCACAAGTCTGGTTCATCCTTGGGAGCAATTTCCAAACGCCTCGGTACCAATTTCCAAAGGTACCACGTTCATCTGTACAAACAATAGTACGCAAGTATAAACACCATGGGACCACGCAGCCGTCATACCGCTCAGGAAGGAGACGCGTTCTGTCTCCTGCAGATGAACGTGCTTTGGTGCGAAAAGTGCAAATCAATCCCAGAACAACAGCAAAGGACCTTGTGAAGATGCTGGGAGGAAACAGGTACAAAAGTATCTATATCCACAGTAAAACGAGTTCTACATCGACATAACCTGAATAGCCGCTCCGCAAGGAAGAAGACACTGCTCCAAAACCGCCATTAAAAAAGCCAGACTACGGTTTGCAACTGCACATGGGGACAAAGATTGTACTTTTTGTAGAAATGTTCTCTGGTCTGATGAAACAAAAATAGAACTCTTTGGCCATAATGGCCATCGTTATGTTTGAAAGAACACCATCCCAACCGTGAAGCACGGGGGTGGCAGCATCATGTTGTGGGGGTGCTTTGCTGCAGGAGAGACTGGTGCACTTCACAAAATAGGGAGGAAGGAAAATGAGGGAGGAAAATTGTGGATATATTGAAGCAACATCTCAAGACATCAGTCAGGAAGTTTAAGCTTGGTCGCAAATGGGTCTTCCAAATGGACAAATGACCCCAAGCATACTTCCAAAGTTGTGGCAAAATGGCTTAAGGACAACAAAGTCAAGGTATTGGAGTGGCCATCACAAAGCCTTGACCTCAATCCTATAGAAAATTTGAAGGCAGAACTGAAAAAGCGTATGTCAAATCAAATCAAATGTATTTATATAGCCCTTCTTACATCAGCTGATATCTCAAAGTGCTGTACAGAAACCCAGCCTAAAACCCCAAACAGCAAGCGATGCAGGTGTAGAAGCACGGTGGCTAGGAAAAACTCCCTAGAAAGGCAAAAACCTAGGAAGAAACCTAGAGGAACCAGGCTATGAGGGGTGGCCAGTCCTCAATCTGGCTGTGCCGGGTGGAGATTATAACAGAACATGGCCAAGATGTTCAAAATGTTCAAGCATGGTCAAATAATAATCAGGAATAAATGTCAGTTGGCTTTTCATAGCCGATCATTAAGAGTTGAAAGCTGCAGGTCTGGGACAGGTAGGGGTTCCATAACCGCAGGCAGAACAGTTGAAACTGGAACAGCAGCAAGGCCAGGTGGACTGGGGACAGCAAGGACTCATCATGCCCGGGAGTCATGACGTATGGTCCTAGGGCTCAGGTCCTCCGAGAGAGAGAAAGAAAGAGAGAAGGAGAGAATTAGAGAGAGCCAAGATTTTCAAAATGTTCATAAATGACAAGCATGGTCAAATAATAATCAGGAATAAATGTCAGTTGGCTTTTCATAGCCGATCATTAAGAGTTGAAAGCTGCAGGTCTGGGACAGGTAGGGGTTCCATAACCGCAGGCAGAACAGTTGAAACTGGAACAGCAGCAAGGCCAGGTGGACTGGGGACAGCAAGGAGTCATCATGCCCGGTAGTCCTGACGTATTGTCCTACGGCTCAGGTTCTCCGAGAGAGAGAAAGAAAGAGAGAACGAGAGAATTAGAGAGAGCATACTTAAATTCACACAGGACACTGGATAAGACAGGAGAAGTACTCCAGATATAACCAACTGACCCTAGCCCCCCGACACACAAACTACTGCAGCATAAATACTGGAGGCTTAGACAGGAGGGGTCAGGAGACACTGTAGCCCCATCCAATGATACCCCCGGACAGGGCCAAACAGGAAGGATATAACCCCACCCACTTTGCCAAAGCACAGCCCCCACACCACTAGAGGGATATCTTCAACCACCAACTTACCATCCTGAGACAAGGCCGAGTATAGCCCACAAAGATCTCCACCACAGCACAAACCAAGGGGGGGCGCCAACCCAGACAGGAAGATCACGTCAGTAACTCAACCCACTCAAGTGACGCACCCCTCCTAGGGACGGCATGGAAGAGCACCAGTAAGCCAGTGACTCAGCCCCTGTAATAGGGTTAGAGGCAGAGAATCCCAGTGGAGAGAGGGGAACCGGCCAGGCAGAGACAGCAAGGGTGGTTCGTTGCTCCAGAGCCTTTCCGTTCACCTTCACACTTCTGGGCCAGACTACACTCAATCATATGACCTACTGAAGAGATGAGTTTTCAGTAAAGACTTAAAGGTTGAGACCGAGTCTGCGTCTCTCACATGGGTAGGCAGACCGTTCCATAAAAATGGAGATCTATAGGAGAAAGCCCTGCCTCCAGCTGTTTGCTTAGAAATTCTAGGGACAATTAGGAGGCCTGCGTCTTGTGACCGTAGCGTACGTGTAGGTATGTACGGCAGGACCAACTCGGAAAGATAGGTAGGAGCAAGCCCATGTAACGCTTTATAGGTTAACAGTAAAACCTTGAAATCAGCCCTTGCCTTAACAGGAAGCCAGTGTAGGGAAGCTAGCACTGGAGTAATATGATCAAATTTCTTGGTTCTTGTCAGGATTCAAGCAGCCGTATTTAGCACTAACTGCAGTTTATTTAGTGCTTTATCCGGGCAGCTGGAAAGTAGAGCATTGCAGTAGTCCAACCTAGAAGCAACAAATGCATGGATTAATTTTTCTGTATCATTTTTGGACAGAAAATTTCAGATTTTTGCAATGTTACGTAGATGGAAAAAAGCTGTCCTTGAAACAGTCTTGATATGTTCGTCAAAAGAGAGATCAGGGTCAAGAGTAACGCCGAGGTCCTTCACAGTTTTATTTGAGACGACTTTACAACCATCAAGATTAATTGTCAGATTTAACAGAAGATCTCTTTGTTTCTTGGGACCTAGAACAAGCATCTCTGTTTTGTCTGAGTTTAAAAGTAGAAAGTTTTCAGCCATCCACTTCCTTATGTCTGAAACACAGGCTTCTAGCGAGGGCAATTTTGGGGCTTCACCATGTTTCATTGAAATGTACAGCTGTGTGTCATCCGCATAGCAGTGAAAGTTAACATTATGTTTTCGAATAACATCCCCAAGAGGCAAAATATATAGTGAAAACAATAGTGGTGCTAAAACGGAACCTTGAGGAACACCGAAATGTACAGTTGATTTGTCAGAGGACAAACCATTCACAGAGACAAACTGATATCTTTCCGACAGATAAGATCTAAACCAGGCCAGAACTTGTCCGTGTACACCAATTTGGGTTTCCAGTCTCTCCAAAAGAATGTGGTGATCGATGGTGTCAAAGGCAGCACTAAGGTCTAGTAGCACGAGGACAGATGCAGAGCCTCGGTCTGACGCCATTAAAAGGTAATTTACCACCTTCACAAGTGCAGTCTCAGTGCTATGATGGGGTCTAAAACCAGACTGAAGCATTTCGTATACATTGTTTGTCTTCAGGAAGGCAGTGAGTTGCTGCGCAACAGCTTTTTCTAAAATTGAGAGGAATGTAAGATTCGATATAGGCCGATAGTTTTTTATATTTTCCGGGTCAAGGTTTGGCTTTTTCAAGAGAGGCTTTATTACTGCCACTTTTAGTGAGTTTGGTACACATCCGGTGGATAGAGAGCCGTTTATTATGTTCAACATAGGAGAGCCAAGCACAGGAAGCAGCTCTTTCAGTAGTTTGGTAGGAATAGGATCCAGTATGCAGCTTGAAGGTTTAGAGGCCATGATTATTTTCATCATTGTGTCAAGAGATATAGTACTAAAACACTTAAGTGTCTCTCCCGATCCCAGGCCTTGGCAGAGCTGTGCAGATCCAGGACAGCTAAGCCCTGGAGGAATACGCAGATTTAAAGAGGAGTCCGTAATTTGCTTTCTAATGATCATGATCTTTTCCTCAAAGAAGTTCATGAATGTATTACTGCTGAAGTGAAAGCCATCCTCTCTTGGGGTATGCTGCTTTTTAGTTAGCTTTGCAACAGTATCAAAAAGAAATTTTGGATTGTTCTTATTTTCCTCAATTAAGTTGGAAAAGTAGGATGATCGAGCAGCAGTGAGGGCTCTTCGATACTGCACGGTACTGTCTTTCCAAGCTAGTCGGAAGACTTCCAGTTTGGTGTGGCGCCATTTCCGTTCCAATTTTCTGGAAGCTTGCTTCAGAGCTCGGGTATTTTCTGTATACCAGGGAGCTAGTTTCTTATGACAAATGTTTTTCGTTTTTAGGGGTGCAACTGCATCTAGGGTATTGCGCAAGGTTAAATTGAGTTCCTCAGTTAGGTGGTTAACTGATTTTTGTCCTCTGACGTCCTTGGGTAGGCAGAAGGAGTCTGGAAGGGCATCAAGGAATTTTTGTGTTGTCTGAGAATTTATAGCACGACTTTTGATGCTCCTTGGTTGGGGTCTGAGCAGATTATTTGTTGCGATTGCAAACGTAATAAAATGGTGGTCCGATAGTCCAGGATTATGAGGAAAAACATTAAGATCTACAACATTTATTCCATGGGACAAAACTAGGTCCAGAGTATGACTGTGGCAGTGAGTAGGTCCAGAGACATGTTGGACAAAACCCACTGAGTCGATGATGGCTCCGAAAGCCTTTTGGAGTGGGTCTGTGGACTTCTCCATATGAATATTAAAATCACCAAAAATTTGAATATGATCTGCTATGACTACAAGGTCCGATAGGAATTCAGGGAACTCAGAGAGGAACGCTGTATATGACCCAGGAGGCCTGTAAACAGTAGCTATAAAAAGTGATTGAGTAGGCTGCATAGATTTCATGACTAGAAGCTCAAAAGACGAAAACGTCTTTTTTTTTGTTGTAAATTTAAATTTGCTATCGTAAATGTTAGCAACACCTCCGCCTTTGCGGGATGCACGGGGGATATGGTCACTAGTGTAACCAGGAGGTGAGGCCTCATTTAACACAGTAAATTCATCAGGCTTAAGCCATGTTTCAGTCAGGCCAATCACATCAAGATTATGATCAGTGATTAGTTCATAGACTATAACTGCCTTTGAAGTGAGGGATCTAACATTAAGTAACCCAATTTTGAGATGTGAGGTATCACGATCTCTTTCAATAATGGCAGGAATGGAGGAGGTCTTTATCCTAATGAGATTGCTAAGGCGAACACCGCCATGTTTAGCTTTACCCAACCTAGGTCGAGGCACAGACACAGTCTCAATGGGGATGGCTGAGCTGACTACACTGACTATGCTAGTGGCAGACTCCACTAAGCTGGCAGGTTGGCTAACAGCCTGCTGCCTGGCCTGCACCCTATTTCATTGTGGAGCTAGAGGAGTTAGAGCCCTGTCTATGTTGGTAGATAAGATGAGAGCACCCCTCCAGCTAGGATGGAGTCCGTCACTCCTCAGCAGGTCAGGCTTGGTCCTGTTTGTGGGTGAGTCCCAGAAAGAGGGCCAATTATCTACAAATTCTATCTTTTGGGAGGGGCAGAAAACAGTTTTCAACCAGCGATTGATTTGTGAGACTCTGCTGTAGAGCTCGTCACACCCCCTAACTGGGAGGGGGCCAGAGACAATTACTCGATGCCGACACATCTTTCTAGCTGATTTACACGCTGAAGCTATGTTGCGCTTGGTGACCTCTGACTGTTTCATCCTAACATCGTTGGTGCCGACGTGGATAACAATATCTCTATACTCTCTACACTCACCAGTTTTAGCTGTAGCCAGCACCATCTTCAGATTAGCCTTAACGTCGGTAGCCCTGCCCCCTGGTAAACAGTGTATGATCGCTGGGTGATTCGTTTTAAGTCTAATACTGCGGGTAATGGAGTCGCCAATGACTAGGGTTTTCAATTTGTCAGAGCTAATGGTGGGAGCCTTCGGCGTCTCAGACCCCGTAACGGGAGGAGTAGAGACAAGAGAAAACTCGGCCTCAGACTCCGACTCGCTAATTAATGGGGAAAACCGGTTGAAAGTTTCTGTCGGCTGAATGAGCGACACCAGTTGAGCATTCCTACAGCATTTCCCTCCAGAAGCCATGAGAAAGTTGTCCGGCTACGGGGACTGTGCGGGGGGATTTATACTAACGTTACTATCTGTACTTACTGGTGGCACAGACGCTGTTTCATCCTTTCCTACACTGAAATTACCCTTGCCTAACGATTGCGTCTGAAGCTGGGCTTGCAGCACAGCTATCCTCACCATAAGGCGATCGTTCTCCTGTATATTATGAGTACAGCGACTGCAATTAGAAGACATCATGTTAATGTTACTACTTAGCTTCGGCTGTTGAAAGTGCTGACGAACCATGTCCAGATAAAGCGTCCGGAGTGAAAAAGTTGAATGAGGGACGCACCCCTCCTAGGGACTGCATGAAAGAGCACCAGTAAGCCAGTGACTCAGCCCCTGTAATAGGGTTAGAGGCAGAGAATCCCAGTGGAGAGAGGGGAACCGGCCAGGCAGAGACAGCAAGGGCGGTTCGTTGCTCCAGAGCCTTTCCGTTCACCTTCACACTCCTGGGCCAGACTACACTCAATAATATGACCCACTGAAGAGATGAGTCTTCAGTAAAGACTTAAAAGTTGAGACCGAGTCTGCGTCTCACATGGGTAGGCAGACCATTCCATAAAAATGGAGCTCTATAGGAGAAAGCCCTGCCTCCAGCTGTTTGCTTAGAAATTCTAGGGACAATTAGGAGGCCTGCGTCTTGTGACCGTAGCGTACGTGTAGGTATGTACGGCAGGACCAAATCGGAAAGATAGGTAGGAGCAAGCCCATGTAATGCTTTGTAGGTTAGCAGTAAAACCTTGAAATCAGCCCTTGCCTTAACAGGAAGCCAGTGTAGGGAGGCTAGCACTGGAGTAATATGATCAAATTTTGGGGTTCTAGTCAGGATTCTAGCAGCCGTATTTAGCACTAACTGCAGTTTATTTAGTGCTTTATCCGGGCAGCTGGAAAGTAGAGCATTTCCGTAGTCTAACCTAGAAGTAACAAAAGCATGGATTAATTTTTCTGCATCATTTTTGGACAGACCGTTTCTGTGAGCAAACCTGACTCAGTTACACCAGCTCTGTCAGGAGGAATGGGCCAAAATTCACCCAACTTATTGTGGGAAGCTTGTGGAAGGCTACCCAAAATGTTTGACCCAAGTTAAACAATTTAAAGGCAATGCTACCAAATACTCATTGAGTGTATGTAAACCTCTCACCCACTGGGAATGTGATGAAAGAAATACAAGCTGAAATAAATTATTCTCTCTACTATTATTCTGACATTTCACATTCTTAAAGTAAAGTGGTGATCCTAACTGACCTAAGACAGGGAATTCTTACTAGGATTAAATGTCATGAATTGTGAAACATGAGTTTAAATTTATTTGGCTTAGGTGTATGTAAACTTCTGACTTCAACTGTACGTAGCAGGGTGTTTTTAGTCATCTAATGATGTAAAGGAAAAAACAAGACCCTGTTCCTGATTGCCTTATTTAGCCACAGTTAGGGCTTTTACAGTAACCGTATTAATGCCACACTGAATGGTTAGTCTCGGTAATTAGGCATCTCCAATCTCTGATGCTGCTGATGGTCATTAGTATCCTACCAAACTTTCTAACTGTGGTACTCAGTACTGTGTTGTCCCTCTAACCACTCTGACATCAATGCAAATGTGTCAAATCTAATCAAACACTTAATGGGAGCACATGAGCTCATGTTGTGCAACATTTCTATAGGCTATGCCTACTATATTTATTTCTCAACTTTCCTAATATAATGCACATGGCTTCTCTTTACAACAGGAGTATAGCCTACCTGGCTGTCATGAAAATGAACCACGGGAAAAGCGTCCTCCATTCGCTATGTAAGTGTGTAGATGACATGTATATATTGCCCTTGTTTTGGAACAGGTGCATGATAGTGGTCCATTCTAAATCCGTTGCGTCCCTGACGTTTCTATCTTCACTTGTAGCCTGTGAGAAAGACCCGATCAAGTGACGGAGAGACATGTGAGTGAAAGGTGCTTCAGAGCACGCAGCCAGGAGAAGGGAATTATAATTATTATATTAAGCCCAAGGGCACAGCGGCTCCCGGCCGCAAAAGGCATGGATTTTTTAGGCGGCATTACAGACACCCAAAGGGGATGCCGCCGGGAAATTCGAGGCATTATCAAGTGTTTGTCAAATTGTGATTGAGAGACTGATGAAGTGTGTACAGCCTGCGCAAAAAAACAAAGCAGAGCTCCTGCCTTTCATGTGACTTTTCAAATCATCATTAGTCGCATCATGCAGCCTTACAATGTATTAAAATCATAACATATAGCCCAACGTTTATCACAACTAAAGTTACATTATAACTCTAAATTAACCGCATAGGGTTACTTATTTCTTTGTTAACCACTCAACACAGAATAGCCGCATGTGCGCACTCCCTCAAATCGTTTGGAGAAAATATCCTATTTTATTCAGCTATGTTCAATTGTATTCTTCATACTATAAAATAATGCCATGGAATTCTAAGCAAATCTTGTCTGCTAAATTAATTAGTGTAGCCCACAGCCATATGGCATAGCCAGATCAGGGCCTAACATAAGGACAATTCAGTGTATGCTATTCTGTTCTTCTGAAATAGACTACATTTTCTTCATATCATGTTTCTTTAGACCTGTCAAAAATAAATAATGGATTTATTGTGATGGTGTAGGCTTTATTACATGGATTTATTATACTTTTTAAAATGTAGATGTTCTTAAGGTCTGCATCAGTGGCTTGTAGGCTATGCGTGGACACCAGGAGATGCTAAATGTGTTGATGTTAATTAATGGTCAATTACCGTGAGACAGGCAGTTATTTTCTTGACAATCACCGGCTGACAAAATGTAATGACAGTCACAGCCCTAGCCCTAGCCACAATCACAATAACCATGCATTATCTTCTCCCTCCCCTGTTTATGCTTAGTAGATGTGAGCAATGGTGGTCCCGTTTCAGTCTGTTCAGTCTCTCACATCATTTTTTTAGATTTGAACTCTGATCGCACTCTCTCTCACACACACACACACACACACACACACACACACACACACACACGGAAAATACCATAAAGAACTGGACCTGACAACCCACCTGCTTCCTGTCCTGTTAAGGTCCTATGTTGTTAAAGGCCCAGTGCAGTTCAACATTTTCCTATGTTTTATATACAGTGCCTTCAAAGTATTCACACCCCTAAACTTTTTCTACACTACAGCCTGAATTTAAAATGGATTAAATTGAGATTGTGTCAATGGCCTACACACAATATCCCATCAAATGTGTAATTATGTTTGTACATATTTTTTACAAATAAATGAACAGGTGAAATGTCTAGAGGCAATAAGTATTCCATCCCTTTGTTATGGCAAGCCTAAATAAGTTCAGGAGTAAAAATTTGCTTAACAAGTCACAAAGGTGCATGGGCTCACTCTGTGTGCAACAATAGTGTTTAACATGATTTTTGAATGACTACCTCATCTCTGTACCTTACACATACAATTATCTGAAAGGTCCCTCAGTCGAGCAGTGAATTTCAAACACTGATTCAACCACAAAGACATGGGAGGTTTTTCAATACCTTGCAAAGAAGGGCACCTATTGGTAGATGGGTATAAAAAAAGCAGACATTGAATATCCCTTTGAGCATGGTAAAGTTATTAATTACACTTTGGATGGTGTATCAATACACCCAGTCACCACAAAGATACAAGCGTCCTTCCTAACTCCGTTGCCGGAGAGGAAGGAAACCGCTCAGGGATTTCACCATGAGGCCAATGGTGACTTTAAACCAGTTAGAGAGTTAAAGTGATAGGATAAAACTGAGGATGGATCAACAATATTGTAGTTACTCCACAATACTAACCTAAATGATGGAGTGAAAAGAAGGAAGCCTGTACAGAATACAAATATTCCAAAACATTCATCCTGTTTGCAATAAGGCACTAAAGTAAAACTGCAAAAAATGGGGCAAAGAAATTAACTTTTTGTCCTGAATACAGTTATGTTTGGAGAAAATACAACACAACACTGAGTACCACTCTTCATATTTTCAAGCATGGAATTGGCTGCATCATATTGTGGGTATGCTTGTCATCGGCCAGGACTAAGGAGTTTTTTGGGGGGGGGAGATAAAAATAAACAGAATATAGCTAAGCACAGGTGACATCCTAGAGGAAACCTGGTTCAGCATGCTTTCCAACAGACACTGGGAGACAAATTCACCTTTCAACAGGACAATAACCTAAAATACAAGGGCAAATATACAGTGGAGTTGCTTACCAAGATGACATTGAAATGTAAAATTATGATAATGCCCTTTTAGAGTAAGAGCTGTTTGAGAATAACACCTGAAATTTCAGGCTGTTCTGGTGGGAGGGAATGTTGGCATGCCTGGTGACATCACCAGGTGGTAAATAAGTTAATAGACCAAAGAGGATATTAGTAAATGTTTTGAGTATACATGTGATACTGAACATTAATCTTGCACATTTTCAACATGGTTAGGTAGGCCTTATAACATTCCATTGTGCTGATCAGTGTTTGTTTAGACGGCTAAGAAAGATGCATCACATCTTAAATAAATAAAAACGGCACATTGTACCTTCCGTCACAGTTGTTTTAGGAACATTAATATCTGGAGCCTTATCCTTGCCAGCAGTGGTGTACTAAAAGTAAAAAATACTTTCAAGGACTAGTTAGGTAGTTTTTTTTGCGGTATCTGTACTTTTATATTTTAGACAAATTTTACTTCTACATTCCAAAAGAAAATAATGTACTTTTTACTCCATACATTTTCCCTGACACCCAAAAGTACTCATTACATTTTGAATGCTTAGCAGGACAGGAAAATTTGAAAATGTACACACTTATCAAGAGAACATCCCTGGTCGTCCCTACTGCCTCTGATCTGGTGGATTCGCTAAACACACAGACATCATTTACCAAACGAAGCATGAGTTATACGTATATTTCAGCAATTTCATTTACTTTTGATACTTAAGTATATTCAAAACCAAATAATTTTAGACTTAAGTAGTATTTTACTGGGCGACTTGTACTAGTGTCATTTTCTATTAAGTTTTACTTTTACTCAAATATGACAATTGGGTACTTTTTCCACTACTGCGCCCCAGTGCGTTCCTGGTTGCGTCCGAAATGGCACCCTATTTCGGATCTAGTGCACTACTTTTAACCAGAGCCCTATGTGGATAAGGAATAGAGTGCCATTTCAGATGCCCCTGTGTCTCACCATATGGGTGTCTTGGCTCATTAGCCTTGTTTTCCTCTAAACTCATTCTGCACCAGGAGAGAGAAGAACGTCTGGGTTTCATGGATTACTTTCCCACAGTCTCTGGAAAATAACATACAATTTTTATCCTTATTCAACTTTGTCACAATAGTAAATCAATTATGATTTAGCAGCATGGGGAAAGGGCAACATCCAATATGTGTGTGTTTTATGAAGATGAGTGCTTTGGACCGTTTACAGCAGCAGTTGTCTTCTAAAGCTGGTAACCCCTGCTGCTGATGGCACCTCAGCTGTGATGTGTGGCTGAGTCCTACACACACGCTGTGATGTGTGGCTGAGTCCTACACACACACTGTGATGTGTGGCTGAGTCCTACACACACACACACACACTGTGATGTGTGGCTGAGTCCTACACACACGCTGTGATGTGTGGCTGAGTCCTACACACACGCTGTGATGTGTGGCTGAGTCCTACACACACACTGTGATGTGTGGCTGAGTCCTACACACACACACACACACACTGTGATGTGTGGCTGAGTCCTACACACACGCTGTGATGTGTGGCTGAGTCCTACACACATGCTGTGATGTGTGGCTGAGTCCTACACACACGCTGTGATGTGTGGCTGAGTCCTACACACACGCTGTGATGTGTGGCTGAGTCCTACACACACGCTGTGATGTGTGGCTGAGTCCTACACACACGCTGTGATGTGTGGCTGAGTCCTACACACACGCTGTGATGTGTGGCTGAGTCCTACACACACGCTGTGATGTGTGGCTGAGTCCTACACACACGCTGTGATGTGTGGCTGAGTCCTACACACACGCTGTGATGTGTGGCTGAGTCCTACACACACGCTGTGATGTGTGGCTGAGTCCTACACACACACTGTGATGTGTGGCTGAGTCCTACACACACACACACGCTGTGATGTGTGGCTGAGTCCTACACACACACTGTGATGTGTGGCTGAGTCCTACACACACACTGTGATGTGTGGCTGAGTCCTACACACACACTGTGATGTGTGGCTGAGTCCTACACACACGCTGTGATGTGTGGCTGAGTCCTACACACACACACACACTGTGATGTGTGGCTGAGTCCTACACACACACACTGTGATGTGTGGCTGAGCCCTACACACACGCTGTGATGTGTGGCTGAGTCCTACACACACACACACGCTGTGATGTGTGGCTGAGTCCTACACACACACACACACGCTGTGATGTGTGGCTGAGTCCTACACACACACTGTGATGTGTGGCTGAGTCCTACACACACACACACATACTGTGATGTGTGGCTGAGTCCTACACACACGCTGTGATGTGTGGCTGAGTCCTACACACACACACACACACACTGAGTGAAATGCTTACTTACAAGCCCTTAACCAACATTGCAGTTTAAAAAAAATACTCTGTTTAGTGTTCATTCATTCTATTTTCGATTTGGTAACAGAATGAAGCGTTTTAATCACTTAAATCATAAACCAAATTGTTATCAGTAAAAACACTAATTGATAGGTCTACTTTATTACTTCTGTGAACTTTGATTATCCTTCGTCTTGAGGGGGAGATTAGAAAATATATTTTTTTAAATATGTGTGTTTTTGGTAACCGAATGACAAGACACTAGGCAATATTTCTTACTTACAAATTTTTTTCAAGACCCCTTTTCCATCTGTTTGACCAGAAATCAAAGCCTTTGCTTATTCCACATTTTTGGGATGGAAAATGGTTGAAAAATGTATATGCCTTAATTTCTCAAAAATATACTGTAGACTTAGCATCCATGAACTTCACATTTTAGTGCTCATGGGGAGTTTTACATGGAAAGGCCCATATACTGAGCTGGGGCACATACTCACCACCAGTATTCAATAGACAAGGTTTTATTTATTTATGTATGAAAGAAACGGAAGAACCGTGTAGGACAACAATACTAATCTGGCTGTCTGGAGGAAATACAACACCCCAGTGTTGTGGAGTGGGCTGGTAGTCAATGCAGGCAGCAGCTGCTGAAGGCATGAGAACGGACAGCACCCAGACACTCCCAGTGTTTCATTGACGCCCAGGCTTAGAGGAGGGAAGGGAAGGAGTGGAGGGAGGCACTGTGCCATAGCTGAGACACACT
Source organism: Salvelinus namaycush (assembly GCF_016432855.1). Classification (NCBI taxonomy): domain Eukaryota; kingdom Metazoa; phylum Chordata; class Actinopteri; order Salmoniformes; family Salmonidae; genus Salvelinus; species Salvelinus namaycush. The sequence goes on from NC_052320.1 coordinate 11,705,134, forward strand.
TGGCTATCTTTCCCAGAGAGAGCCTCAATGGACGGCTGCCTGCTTTACACATAGTCTTCTGGGTTCTGTAAAACTGGAGTTTGTGTAGCTACACTCTTCACTGCTGATTATTTTGGTAAGCTGGAGAACTACCATATTTCTTTCTGAACATTCTGATTTGAATGTGCCATATGGTTAGATTTTTTTTTTTAGAAAGGCTGTTTGGCTGGACAGGAATGTTAGGACAGTTGAGTGTCCTACTCAGCTGGCTGCTCAGGGTTTCCTGTTTTGTTTTGCATCCCTATTTCAGAAAATAATACATTTTATTCTGCTGTTAAAATTGTCCCTCCAAATGGGCTGCTGTTTTGATCATTCTTATTGTCTCACTAACATGGTTAGCCTATAATAATGACATCTTAATGCCTTTTTACTATAGCTTAAATATATATCGAACAGATCCCCAAAGCAACCAGGCACGAGAGAATAGTCACGCAAGATTATCTTGTTGCTATGAGAGACAGTTGGATTCAGTCATGTGTAGCCTAGCTTTCCTCTGTCAATAAATGCAGTGAAATTAGTTGACAGTTTCCAAATTGGGCAGGATACAGCCTTAATGGGTTTAGAAGACAGTGAGGCGGTGTTTCTTTGTGCGGGTTATTACAGATAATGTGAGCTTATTACACAGTGATTTAAAAGACTGTTGGGATTGGACCAGCCTCTCTCCCTAATGGATCAGTGAGAGCACTGCTGAGTCATATTCATTCTGTTCCCTGGCTGATCACAGGCACAGGTTGATGATGATATTGGTGTGTGTGTGGCGGTCCTATTACATTATTTTATATAAACTCAGCAAAAAAAGAAATGTCCTCTCACTGTCAACTGCGTTTATTTTCAGCAAACTTAACATGTATAGATATTTGTATGAACATAACAAGATTCAACAACTGAGACATAAACTGAACAAGTTCCACAGACATGTGACTAACAGAAATTGAATGTGTCCCTGAACAAAGGGTGGGTCAAAATCAAAAGTAACAGTCAGTATCTGGTGTGGCCACCAGCTGCATTAAGTACTGCAGTGCATCTCCTCCTCATGGACTGCACCAGATTTGCCAGTTCTTGCTGTGAGATGTTACCCCACTCTTCCACCAAGGCACCTGCAAGTTCCCGGATATTTCTGGGGGGAATGACCCTAGCCCTCGCCCTCCGATCCAACAGGTCCCAGACGTGCTCAATGGAATTGAGGTCCGGACTCTTCTCTGGCCATGGCAGAACACTGACATTCCTGTCTTGCAGGAAATCACGCACAGAACGAGCAGTATGGCTGGTGGCATTGTCATGCTGGAGGGTCATGTCAGGATGAGCCTGCAGGAAGGGTCACACATGAGGGAGGAGGATGTCTTCCCCGTAATTGCCTGCAATGACAACAAGCTCAGTCCGATGATGCTGTGACACACCGCCCCAGACCATGACGGACCCTCCACCTTCAAATCAATCCCGCTCCAGAGTACAGGCCTCGGTGTAACGCTCATTCCTTTGACGATAAACGCAAATCCGACCTTCACCCCTGGTGAGACAAAACCGTGACTCGTCAGTGAAGAGCACTTTTTGCCAGCCCTGTTTGGTCCAGCGACGGTGGGTTTGTGCCCATAGGTGACGTTGTTGCCGGTGATGTCTGGTGAGGATCTGCCTTACCTCAGGCCTACAAGCCCTCAGTACAGCCTTTCTCAGCCTATTGTCGGCAGTCTGAGCACTGATGGAAGGATTGTGCGTTCCTGGTGTAACTCTGGCAGTTGTTGTTGCCATCCTGTACCTGTCCCGCAGGTGTGATGTTCGGATGTACCTATCCTGTGCAGGTGTTGTTAGACGTGGTCTGCCACTGTGAGTGGCAGACCACAGTACGGACATTGCAATTTATTGCCCTGGCCACATCTGCAGTCCTCATGACTCCTTGCAGCATGTCTAAGGTACGTTCACGCAGATGAGCAGGGACCCTGGGTATCTTTCTTTTGGTGTTTTTCAGAGTCAGTAGAAAGGCCTCCTTTTAGTGTCCTAAGTTTTCATAACTGGGACCTTAATTGCCTACCGTCTGTAAGCTGTTAGTGTCTTAATGACCGTTCCACATGTGCATGCTCATTAATTGTTTATGGTTCATTGAACAAGCATGGGAAATAGTGTTTAACCTCTAACGCCTCCCTAACCCGGATCCGGGATCCCCCCCAACACAAAAGCTGACTAGCATAGCCTAGCCTAAAGTTACAGGGATATCATAAAATAAAATGTTCATGAAATCACAAGTCCAAGACACCAAATGAAAGATACAGATCTTGTGATTCAAGCCATCATCTCTGATTTGTAAAATGTTTTACAGGGAAGACACAATATGTAAATCTATTAGCTAACCACTGTTAGCAAAAGACAACAATTTTCTTACTCCACCATTTTCTTACTGCATCAGTAGCTATCACCAATTCGGCCAAATAAAGATATTGATAGCCACTAACCAAGAAAAAACCTCATCAGATGACAGTCTGATAACATATTTATTGTATAGGATAGGTTTTGTTAGAAAAATGTGCATATTTCAGGTATAAATCATAGTTTACAATTGCACCCACCATCACAACTCGACTAGAAAAAATACAGAGAGCAACGTGTATTACCTAATTACTAATCATAAAACATTTCTTAAAAATACACAGCGTACACTAATTGAAAGACACAGATCCTGTGAATCCAGACAATATTTCAGATTTTCTAAGTGTCTTACAGCGAAAACACAATAAATCGTTATATTACCATAGCACATGTGCAAACATTACCCCAGCATTGATTCACGGCAAAGAGAGCGATAACGTTATCATCGCCAAAATATATTAATTTTTTCACTAACCTTCTCAGAATTCTTCAGATGACACTCCTGTAACATCATATTACAACATACATATAGAGTTTGTTCGAAAATGTGCATATTTAGCCACCAAAATCATGGTTAGACAATGAGAAAAGTAGGCAAGCTGGTCAGAAAATGTCGGGCGCCATATTAGACAGTGATCTAGTCTTATACATAAATACTCATAAACTTGACTAAAAAATACAGGGTGGACAGCGATTGATAGACAATTTAATTCTTAATGCAATCGCTGAATTACATTTTTTAAATTATCCTTACTTTTCAATACAGGTTGCGCCAAGCGAAGCTACACCAAACAAAATGGCGGCATAAGCGTTTAACATTTTTCGACAGAAACACGATTTATCATCATAAATAGTTCTTACTATGAGCTGTTCTTCCATCAGAATCTTGGGCAATGAATCCTTTCTCCGGTCTAATCGTCTTTTGGTCGAAAGATGTCCTCTTGTCCCGTCGAAATGGCCAATTACGTTCACCATGCACTCAAAGTGCCCAGCTCCTCAAAGTGCATCACACAGAAATGCCATAAAATCGCCCTAAACGGATATAAATTGCTATAAAACGGTTCAAATTAACTACCTTATGATGTTTTTAACACCTATAACGAGTAAAAACATGACCGGAGAAATATTACTGGCTAAACAACAGCTTGGAAAGAGGCAAGTCCGATGTCCATCGTGCGTCAGGCGCAGGCAGGAAAAGAAAGCTACTTCCGGTCTTTGGTGTTTTATAGAGGCCCTGATTGCGCAATCGACTCCATTCAAAGCGTCACCACGTACTGACATCCAGAGGAAGACGTAGGCAGTGTTTGTTTCTTCATAGCATTTACAGGGACTTTACAACCGACCTGGGAACAGGGGCAAAGATTTCTGAAATCTCACTCCCTGTCATGAAAAGTGCTGTAGAAGGAGTTCTGTTTCACTCAGAGACAAAATTCCAACGGCTATAGAAACTAGAGTGTTTTCTATCCAATAATAATAATAATATGCATATTGTACGAGCAAGAATTGAGTAGGAAGCCGTTTAATCTGAAGACCGATTTATGCTAAGTCGAAACAGCACCCCCTATATTCGCAAGAAGTTAAACCCTTTACAATGAAGATCTGTGAAGTTATTTGGATTTCTACGAATTATCTTTGAAAGACAGGGTCCTGAAAAAGGGACGTTTTCTTTTTTTGCTGAGTTTAGATGTTTTGTCACATACACCTTATGGGGGCAGTGAAATGTGTGAGTTGTAGAGCACACATGGAGCAAATTAGGGTTAAGTGCCTTGCTCAAGGGCACATGGGGGGAAAAAATGACCTTGTCGGTTCGGCTGTTCGAAACGGCACCCGTTCAGTTACTGGCCCAACGCTCTAACCGCTAGGCTACCTGCTGTTGTCTTATCTGCAATGTTCATATACTGTAAACAAATCCCTTTATCCAATCTGTGAGCCCCCCCCCCCTCCCCCCCACTATCACACATTACAATAGTGATATATTCTTTATGGAGCCAATGAAAGCCCACCCTCTTTTTCTGAGAATCACTGCAGGTCACTTATTGTAGTGTAGCGATTTCCTGTAGAGGATTAAGGAGGAGTTTGTCTGGGCTGAAAGCACACCTGTGACATTCCTTTGGTAGTGTTTAGAAGCTGCAGCTGGGTCCAGTTTCCTCTCCTGCTCTGCCCTTTCAGGACATAGAGCCTCTTTTATGAAGTGGTCTGTTGGCTAATATTGAGTTACCATTGACTTTTAAACTGTAACTTATGGGTAAACAAACTTCAACCATAGACCGGAAAGGCAAGTGGTGAACTGAGGTTAAACCTGGTTGCAGTTAGGGCTGAGTGATATGGCCTAAAAGTCATATAAATAAATAAAATGTCAAACTTTATATAAATTTCGTTTTTTTTTTTCTCTAAATAAGCTTTGTTGTACAATTGTAAAGGTCAAATACACTGCATTTTAAAACGGTCAGCAATAATGTCATACCTAGGCTGAATCTACATTCCGGTCAAAAGTTTTAGAACACCTACTCATTCAAGGGTTTTTCTTTGTAGAACATTGTAGAATAATAGTGAATACATCAAAACTATGAAAATAACTATGAAATAACACATATGAAATCACACATATGAAATCATGCAGTAACCAAAAAAGTGTTAAACGAATCAAAATATATTTTATGTTTGAGATTTTTCAAATAGCCATCATTTGCCTTGATGACAGCTTTGCACACTCTTGGCATTCTCTCAACCAGCTTCATGAGGTAGTCACCTGCAATGAATTTCAATTAACAGATTTGCCTTGTTCATTTGTGGAATTTCTTTCCTTCTTAATTCGTTTGAGCCAATCAGTTGTTGTTTAACCTTTTATTTAACTAGGCAAGTCAGTTAAGAACAAATTATTTTTTACATTGACGGCCTACCCCGGCCAAACCCAAACGACGCTGGACCAATTGTGCGCCACCCTATGGGACTCCCAATCACAGCCGGATGTGATGCAGCCTGGATTCGAACCAGGTACTGCAGTGACCCCTCTTGCACTGAGAAGCAGTGTCTTAGATCACTGCACCACTCGGGAGCCCTTGGGAGGTAGGGGTGGTTTACAGGAGAGAGCCCTATTTCCATATTATAGCAAGAACAGCTCAAATAAGCAAAGAGAAACGACAGTCCTTACAGTCCTTACTCCATCATTACTTTAAGACATGAAGGTCAGTCAATATGGAAAATCTCAAGAACTTTCAAGGTTTCTTCAAGTGCAGTCGCAAAAACCATCAAGCGCTATGATGAAACTGTCTCTCATGAGGACTGCCACAGGAATGGAAGATCCATAGTTACCTCTGCTGCAGAGGATAAGATCATTAGTTACCAGCCTCAGAAATTGCAGCCCAAATAAATGCTTCAGAGTTCAAGTAACAGACACATCTCAACATCAACTGTTCAGAGGAGACTGTGAATCAGGCCTTCATCGTCAAATTGCTGCAAAGAAACCACTACTAAAGGACACCAATAAGAAGAGATTTGCTTGGACCAAGAAACATGAGCAATGGACATTAGACCGGTGGAAATCTGTCCTTTGTTCTGGACTCCAAATTGTAGATTTTTGGTTCCAACCGCCGTGTCTTTGTGAGACGCGGTGTGGGTGAACGGATGATCTCTGCATGTGTATTTCCCACCGTAAAGCATGGAGGAGGAGTTGTTATGGTGTGGGGGTGCTTTGCTGGTGACACTGTCTGTGATTTATTTTAGAATTCAAGGCACTCTTAACCAGCATGGCTACCACAGCATTCTGCAGCGATACGCCATCTAGTTTGGGCTTAGTCGGACTATCATTTGTTTTTCAACAGGACAATGACCCAACACACCTCGAGGCTGTGTAAGGGCTATTTGAAACAAAAAGGAGAGTGATGGAGTGCTGCATCAGGTGACCTGGCCTCCACAATCCCCCGACCTCAACCCAATTGAGACTGTTTGGGATGAGTCGGAGTGCAGAGTGAAGGAAAAGCAGCCAACAAGTGCTCCACATATGTGGGAACTCCTTCAAGACTGTTGGGAAAGCATTCCAGGTGAAGCTGGTTGAGAGAGTACAAAGCTGTCAAGGCAAAGGGTGGCTATTTTGAAGAATCTCAAATCTAAAATACATTTTGATTTAACACTTTTTGGTTACTGCACGATTCCATATGTGTTAGTTCATAGTTGTGGTGTGTCAATGTAAATAGTCCGGGTGGCCATTTGTTCATAAGTCTTATGGCTTGGGGGTAGAAGCTGTTAAGGAGCCTTTTGGTCCTAGATAATGTAGGAGGCAGCATAGAAAATTAACACCGGTCTCATAAACAATCTCTGAAGCACAAGCCCACGTGCTTGTGCAAGTAGCCAGCTAATACTACATATTTCAAGTTGTGCCAACTTGGATCTTTGTATAATTTCACAAGCTCTGAATTCAACTAACAAGTCATAACAGTTGAGTTGTTATGAACACAAAATTCTGTCCGTCTCAACTGTTTGAACAGCATGCTAGCCTATCCACTTTGTTCAGATGTTGAAAACAAGTGGCCTACCTTTTTTTGTCAGAATGAGAACGAGTTGCCAATTCCTTAATTGTTTTATGCTTACTGCACGTTTATAAAACAGACTAAACAGCTAGTATAAAAATCTTTATTTGACAAAAATGTTGCTAGCGATACGTGGTACCGCGACAAACTGAGCATTCATTTTCTAGAATGAGAGAGGTTTCACTCGCAAAAAGTTGTCCAAGATAAGCCCAATGCGTTTCTATGAGGTTATTTTGAACCTAAGCTTGTCGCCAGTTTTCACGCCTTTGGAACAACGATTCCTATTGTTAGGCTGGAGACATGAGCATCTCATCATTATATACAAATCTCTGGTGTTAATGGGAAGGTGCACAGCACGGAAGGAGCGAACGAGACGAGACCAAAAAGACAAATGCTCATAAAAACAAAAAGTACACAAACTTGATTCTGTGATACAGGCATTTGGGATATCGCGCAAAAACATAAATTCGAACTAATCAAATTAATTAAATATATCGGCCAGCCTCAAGCAGTTCGTGCCGTACATTATAATAACACGTGTATGTAGATGGACACCACACACACACACACACACACGCCATAGTTTCAATAAGATGCTGCAGCGTTCCTCCACAGCGGAGGGAGGCTTTAGTATAGAGCACAGCAGAGTTATTGTGTGTGCGTTCCTTTGTATGTGTGTGTTTGAGAGAGAGCATGGCTGAAAATCAACATGTCTGGGCAAGACCTCAGACCACAGAATGGTAATTTAAGGTCCCATACACTGTCGTTAGGCAGACTATAACAACCAACCATAATTCAAGAAACAGAGCTGCATTAGCTAGTTTGTAATGTTGGTCTAAAGAACATTAAAACAGGATTTCTGTCTGCAGAGAAAATAGACGAGTGGATGTTTCTCTCTTTTTCTGATGTTAAGCTGTGCATTAGCTTAATGGCATACAGTGGTGCAAGTTATGGTGCTATAAGGGCAATTCCACGTGAGTGACATTTCTCGGTGTGCTGTCCTCTCCTGGAGGGGAGAACGGGCCTAGCCCCTCAGACCACGGCCATTTGACTGGTACACCTAATTGACTTGAATGGGAATGGCCATTCTAGTAATTCTATGGGACTGTCTATCTGCACATTGCTGCTCATTGCTCATTCTAAAGCAGCCCTGGTTTGGCACAGCTGCCTTGCTTTACTCTGACCCTGGATACTTCTCATTTGGCACGGTAGATAATATTCTGTACAGAAGACGCCATTCCTCTGAGTGATACTGAAGGAATGTGATGTGAGTGAAAGTGTTTGGGAACCACCCGACCCTGGGTTATTGTGTCAATGAATGAGAGAGAAGGCCTAGCTTTGGCTGCCAACTTCCTTTCTCCATTCTTTGTGGTTCAGGGCTTTGTCCAAGTGGCGACATGCGACCTTGACTCAGATTATGTAGCACAAGCACTTAGCTACACCTGCAATAACATCTGCTAAGTATGTTTACTGTATGTGACCAATACAATTTGATTTGGTTATGCTCCTAGTTGATGTTCAGATGTTTAATCAAGTCTTTGTAATTTTGTTGGCCATGCCATGTTGAGGCTTTGGGGCCAGCTATGCCTGATTCTTAATGACGGTTGGAGGGGGAGGGAAGTGTTTGATTGTTGGAGTAAGATATGTCCACTTGTCCAGCTGCCTATAATTGTCTGACAGATTCCTAGCCTGGCATACAAATGATTTTGCTACGTGTCACTGTTTCAAACAATAATTCGGTGCCGTGTTTGGCCTCGTTTAAGCGGTTACCAGATTGTCTTCCTCATCTCTTTTCCAGAGGAAGGCCCTACTTCTAAAAGGAACAGATTGTCTGTCTTATTTTTGGAGCAGCTTTTTTTCCTCCTGAAACCACGAGCTAGCTGTATAGTATTGTAGTCCCTGGCAAGATCCATGACCCAATTTACTGTGGGCTGAGAAGAGGAAGACTGAGCAGGGAGGAATGAGTAGCTAATGTGGGCTGAGAAGAGGAAGTCCGAGCAGGGAGGAATGAGTAGCTAATGTGAGCTGAGAAGAGGAAGTCCGAGCAGGGAGGAATGAGTAGCTAATGTGGGCTGAGAAGAGGAAGACCGAGCAGGGAGGAATGAGTAGCTAATGTGAGCTGAGAAGAGGAAGTCCGAGCAGGGAGGAATGAGTAGCTAATGTGGGCTGAGAAGAGGAAGACCGAGCAGGGAGGAATGAGTAGCTAATGTGAGCTGAGAAGAGGAAGTCCGAGCAGGGAGGAATGAGTAGCTAATGTGGGCTGAGAAGAGGAAGACCGAGCAGGGAGGAATGAGTAGCTAATGTGAGCTGAGAAGAGGAAGTCCGAGCAGGGAGGAATGAGTAGCTAATGTGGGCTGAGAAGAGGAAGACCGAGCAGGGAGGAATGAGTAGCTAATGTGAGCTGAGAAGAGGAAGTCCGAGCAGGGAGGAATGAGTAGCTAATGTGGGCTGAGAAGAGGAAGACCGAGCAGGGAGGAATGAGTAGCTAATGTGAGCTGAGAAGAGGAAGTCCGAGCAGGGAGGAATGAGTAGCTAATGTGGGCTGAGAAGAGGAAGACCGAGCAGGGAGGAATGAGTAGTGGTGGGAAAAGTACTCAAACGTCATACTTGAGTAAAAGATAACTTTTAAAAGAAAATGACTCAAGTGAAAGTCACCCAGTAAACTACTACTTGAGTAAAAGTCAAAGTATTTTGTTTTAAATATACTTAACTTCTACAGGATCGTGATTAGGTAGGTGGGTAGGTAACGAACATTTCCCAGGACATAGACAAATCTGATATGGGCAGAAAGCTTAAATTCTTGTGAATCCAATTGCCCTGTCAAATTAAAGTAGCTATTACAGTGAAATAATACTATGCTATTGTTTGAGGAGAATGCACAGTTATGAACTTGAAAATGTATTAATAAACCAATTAGGCACATTTGGGCAGTCTTGATACAACATTTTCAACAGAAATCCAATGGTTTATTGAATCAGTCGAAAACTTTGCACATACACTGCTGCAATCTAGTGGCCAAAATCTAATTTGCGCCTAGATTCCTATGTCATATATTGGCATTTCTCTTGCATTTCAAAGATGGAACAAAAACAAAGCAAAAAAACACTTTCTTTGTATTATCTTTTACTAGACCTAATGTGTTATATTCTCCTACATTCATTTCACATTTCCACAAACTTCAAAGTGTTTCCTTTCAAACGGTATCAAGAATATGCATATCCTTGCTTCAGGCGTTGAGCTACAGGCAGTTCGATTTGGGTATGTCATTTAAGGCCAAAATTGAAAAAAAGGATCCGATCCTTTTAAGTATCAAAAGTAAATGGAATTGGTAAAATGTACTTAAGTATCAAAAGTCAAAGTATTAATTTCAAATTCCTTATTATGTAAACCAGACAGCACAAGTGCTTGTTTTTAAATTTACGGATAGCCAGGGGCACACTACAACACTCTGACATTTGCATTTACAAACAAAGCATTTGTGTTTTTTGAGTCCGCCAGATCAGAGGCAGTAGGGATGACAAGGAATGTTTACTTGATAAGTGTGTGAATTGGACCATTTTCCTGTCAAAGTAACAAGTATTTTTGCGTGTCAGGGAAAATGTATGGAGTAAAAATGTATTTTCTTTAGGAATGTAGTGAAGTAAAAGTTGTCAGAAATATAAATAGTAAAGTACAGATACCCCAACAAACTACTTAAGTAAAAATAGTACTTTACACCACTGGGAATGAGTTGCTAATGTGAGCTGAGAAGAGGAAGACCGAGCAGGGAGGAATGAGTAGCTAATGTGAGCTGAGAAGAGGAAGACTGAGCAGGGAGGAATGAGTAGCTAATGTGTGCTGAGAAGAGGAAGACCGAGCAGGGAGGAATGAGTAGCTAATGTGAGCTGAGAAGAGGAAGACTGAGCAGGGAGGAATGAGTAGCTAATGTGTGCTGAGAAGAGGAAGACTGAGCAGGGAGGAATGAGTAGCTAATGTGTGCTGAGAAGAGGAAGACTGAGCAGGGAGGAATGAGTAGCTAATGTGAGCTGAGAAGAGGAAGTCTGAGCAGGGAGGAATGAGTAGCTAATGTGGGCTGAGAAGAGGAAGACCGAGCAGGGAGGAATGAGTAGCTAATGTGAGCTGAGAAGAGGAAGACCGAGCAGGGAGGAATGAGTTGCTAATGTGAGCTGAGAAGAGGAAGACTGAGCAGGGAGGAATGAGTAGCTAATGTGAGCTGAGAAGAGGAAGACCGAGCAGGGAGGAATGAGTAGCTAATGTGTGCTGAGAAGAGGAAGACCGAGCAGGGAGGAATGAGTAGCTAATGTGTGCTGAGAAGAGGAAGACTGAGCAGGGAGGAATGAGTAGCTAATGTGAGCTGAGAAGAGGAAGTCCGAGCAGGGAGGAATGAGTAGCTAATGTGAGCTGAGAAGAGGAAGACTGAGCAGGGAGGAATGAGTAGCTAATGTGAGCTGAGAAGAGGAAGACCGAGCAGGGAGGAATGAGTAGCTAATGTGAGCTGAGCTCAATAGGCTCTCTTCTTTTCTCTCTCCCCCGGTCGGCCTCTGCTCTTTTGAAAGGCTTAATAAGCACAGTCAGACACTTGGGGTCATAGTGATCACTTCTTGTCTTTTACTCCTATAAAATATCCTGTATAAAGAACGTCTTGTAAGCTTGTACTGTTCATGTGAGTAGTTTTTAGACAGTCAAAGTTAAGTGAGTGATTGGCTTGAGGGTTTGAGTCCCTGATCAACGCTCCGTTTTTTTTTATTTTTAATAACTTGTAATTAGGTTGGCAAATTAGCTCTGACGCTAGCGCCATTAGCCCACTGTGCAGAAATAGAAAGGACAATATTTCACTGTCAACTCTGAGCTCTGGATATGGTACAGACTACTTGTATGGCTCAACATTGTCATACCCCTCACACTGTCGTGTCAACTTGAACAGAATTGTGGTGGTTCAAATGTTTATTTTTTATATTTCCATTTTTTTCCACAGTTCCAACTTGGTTTAGCTCAGCTTTGTTTTGTTGGCCTCAGTAAGGCTGTCCCTCTCCCTCTCCATCAGACAAGAGCAGAAAATGATTTCAGTTCAGGTCCCTCCTCCCTTCAGACAGACGCTGTAGGGTCCCTTCTTCCCTCAGACAGACGCTGTAGCGTCCCCATATGTAAGCAGAACAGGTATAAGCACACATTCATTCCCATGTCCATCTAATACATAACCAGCAATAAGTAAAGCTGAACTGTGTTAGTACGCCACTGACAGAATAAGGGAATATGAAAAGTATTATGTATGTGACGTGTATCATAAGGGTAACGTGCAATGTGTGTAATGTACAGTGTGTATTTTGTATACATCAGTACCGGTGTCTGAGACAATTTTCCCTTTGGGACATTAAAATGAATCCTATCCTATCCCTCTCTGCAGGTGTAATGAGGTGTCTGGTCATGGACAGATAATGGATGTGGAGACAACAACACCGTACTCTGACTTCATCAACTGTGATCGTACAGGCCGCAGGAACGCAGTACCTGACATACAGGGACAGGGGGCAGCAGCCAGCACCAGTGAATTAACCAAAGACATGGAAGGGCTGGACCTTAAGGTGGCGGGTGAGTATGTGTGTGTATATCGATAGATAGATATAGCCAGGTGTCTGTGTTCTACATCTTCATTCACTTAGTCAGCATTACCTCCTGCTTCTCTCCAAAGCCATCTCCATTCTGTGGGCACTTGCTTTGTTTTTAATGGACCATGTTTCCCGTGTCTTTCAGAAGGAGACTCTGGTGCATCACCAGCCCCTGAGGGTGAAGGCTTGACCAGCCAAGAGGCCCAGGGAGGCGAGGGCCCATCCTAAACATCCTCACAGGAGAGGAGAGCGGGACACGGAGAAGGGACAGAATAAGACAGAGAGAGGATCTCCTGAATGTCCTGCCTGACTAGACCCTACCCCTCTACTAACTCAACAGTGATGACATCTCTCACTGTGTAGCTCTGATGGAGCTTTGCTGGTCCAGCTGCAAGTAGGACTACATCTGATCTTGGCCTAGAGGTGCTGCTGGGCTACGGTGGTAAAGGAAATGTTCTCATATCACTATGAGAATGTACCAAACTTTGGATCTATGTCTCTATGTCTTTGGCTCTGTCTCTCCAGATGTACTGAACACTATCCTTTCTTAGAATGAAATGTTGTTGTTCCAAACCTAACATGGAACTATCATCAAAAACAAGCTACGCAGAATCTATAATCATGTTTGCCACTTCTTTTGTGTACGTTTGTGACCCAGTTTATTATTTTACCTTTTTTTGTTTTACAATAATAATTGTAGTATCATATTTATTTCAAATGGTTCTCTGATACCTTTTGTAATAGTAATTTCTTTTCTGTAATAAAATGTTTATGTATCTTCTGTTACGGTATGTGCATACTTTTGCTGTTGGCACAACTGTAATCTTATCTTCAGAATACCATTGCTACCTGAGGCACTCCTGGAGTCTTTCATTTCCTTCAGTGAAAGTACTTTCAGTGGTCAGAATACTGCTAGTGGGATTTATTTAGTTCTCAAGTAGATGTGCAGTTTTCTATAGATTTTTTGAAAAACTGACGTCAGCCAAGACGTGCCCATTCAAAGACACCCATCGCTGATGGAAGTTGAATATTTGTAGTTATCAATATTTCCTAATGCAGTTTAGTGTACATTGGAGTGGTCACAGGAAGCCAATTTACAGCATATAGGACAGCGCCCTTGCACTTCCATGTTGTATTTTTTTGATAAAGGAGAAGAAGTGGGATGTTTGAGTGAAGTGGTACTCATGAGCAAGCTCTATGTTCCTGGGTCCAGTGTGTGCTTTTCCAGTAAGATATGCTGCTGCTCCGTAAGAGCTGCCACTCAAGTAGTTTTACATTTGAACTAAACTGTCCATAGTGAGGTAAGGTCCATATTGCAGTTGATTTTGATACTCCTTCAATAATGACAATTTTAAGATGCAAAAGCGTTTTTATTGTAGATGTTGCTCGTATTTTAACGTCATTGTCCTCAATGGAAGAAATGTATTAAATGGAACGGCTTTTCAATTAGTAAAATGCAAAAAATAGAAAATTACAAAATGTTTCACTCTAAATCTATCTCCGAGAAAAACATCTTACAGAAGTTATTCTAAAAACGGTAAGACCACTTCAGTAGGCTTTACTCTCCACCAAGTGAGAACAGTACAGCAGTAGATAGAGTACGCCACCTAGTGCTCACAACTAGGACTACAACATTACATTTTTGGTATAGAGCTGGTTTACCTGAAACATTCTCAATTTATTTTAAAATGTGGGGTAAGAACTCTATTTCCACCAAAGGAAATGTAAGTTGTTGGCATGACGATTCAAATAGTCTATAGGACCTATCTTACTTGGCAAAGTGGTTGGTGCCTGGGTTGTTGTTGCAGCTCTGATCAGTACTTAATTTAAAAGCCAGTGTTCTCCACCATTCCATAGGCTTCGTACAACTTGTTAACAAGATCCTTCTTCTCCTTCTCAGGCAAGAAGCTGGAGTTAGCGGAGTTTATGTTCTGAAAAACGAGGTGAGTGAGAGACTTATTAAACCATCAAGGGAGAGTATACTGTAGTATTTAATGGTATTATCAACAGACGCATAGTATTTCATAGCCTGGTCCTGGATCTGTTTGGGACCAGGCTAAATATTTAATGGTATTGAGCTGCCAAGCCAAATAGGAAGAGTTGAAATGTGTTTTCTTACCAGTCTCTTGAATTCCTCCTCGGTGAAGCCCATGTACTTCTGGGCAGTGCTGTAGTCTAAGTGCAGGGTGGAGTTGAAAATCAAAGGGTCGTCTGTGTTCAGGGAGTAGTTGGCCTTATCCTTTCTGAAGCTACACACACACGTCATTCAGAGGGGATAAGTAAACTCAGACAAAAATTAAACGGTTAAAAAAAAGGTTTTGCTTCCAAAAGCCTGTTACAATCTTTATGGTATTGGGTTGTTGAAACTTTATCAGAAGAAGTATCATTCATAGAATGTGATGAGTAGTGAAAGATGGCTTACGTGATGACAGGATGCTTGGTGAAGTCTGGATCACAGGCTCCAGTCAGTTTGCTGGATATGGGACACACCTGAAAATCACACAGCATTCCTTCCTTACAGAACAGTAGCCTTGTCTGCCAGGATTCTAGGCTGTAGTCGGACACATGGCTAGTGAAGGAGACTAGTTCTTGGTTGCCTCCCAATAAACTCTCCTTCCTCCTGAAGTGTGCACATGTTCACAACTCCCCACAAGTTTAAAATAATTGTATTGGTATTGGCTATGGGGATTTTCCATATACAGTGCATTCGGAAAAGTATTCAGACCTCATGATTTTTTCCACATTTTGTTACTTTACAGCCTTATTCTAAAATAGATTAAATTAATTTGTTCCTCAATCTACACACACTACTCTATAATGACAAAGTGGAAATACCTTGGAAAGGCACACACCTGTCAGAGCAAAAACCAATGAGTGTCATAGACAGCTGCTTGACAACACCTTTTACAAGAAACTCAGAAGTGACCCCACTTCCCAATTTCAGAATACTATCTTTACTGTCCTAGATGGGTATTTGGGTTGTGGTCAGATAGCCAAAAAGTCATGTTCTTTTTTGGTTATTCAACACCCTAAAATGACCACTTTCTATACTTTGCCGAAATTACACAAGAATGTTACAAAACCTCCAGGGCGCCCTATTGTAGCGGGCATTGATGCAGTATCTATCTACTTTTGTTGACTTTTTTATTAGACCACTCGCAGAACAGCTCCCCTTCTTTGTAAAGGACACCAGCAGTATGATCTCTATCATAGAATCTCTTGATCCTCTCCCTGAGAATACCTTGTTAGTTACTTTGATGTTGAGTCGTTATACACAAATATCCCACACGAGGGCGGTATTGAAGCTATGGAACATTTTCTTCTGCAACGTGACCCTAATAAACTACCTTCCAGTGAATGCGTTATAACATTGGCTGAAATAGTACTCACACACAACTATTTCATGTTTCTAAATGATTTCTTTATTCAGACGAAGGGTACTGCTATGGGATCCCCCATGGCTCCTAACTATGCTAATTTGTATGTGGGTTACATGGAGAAACAGTTTATTTTCAATTAAGTCATTTAGCAGACGCTCTTATCCAGAGCGACTTACAAGTACATACATTCATACTTTTTTGTACTGGCCCCCCGTGGGAAACGAACCCACAACCCTGGCGTTGCAAGCGCCATGCTCTACCAACTGAGCTACACGGGACCCGTGTTCAATCCTCTCAAAAATGTTTTCTTGCCTAACATCATTATTTGGAAATGGTATATTGATGATATTTTTGTTCTATAGAGGGGTGATGCAAAACAGCTCCAGGCATTCCATACTTTTCTTAACTCCTGTTCTGAGCATCTGAGATTTACTATGCAATCTGATACACGTCAAATCAGTTTTCTTGATCTTCTGATCTTGTGTGAAAATAATGTTCTATACACTGATCTTTACAGGAAACCTACTGATCGTAACAGTTTGAGGGCTGACAGTTGTCACCCACTTCCCTTGAAAAATAGTTTGCCCTACAGCCAATTCTGTCGAATCAAAAGAATTTGCAAAAAACAATCAGATTTCCACAGAAATATGGCTGAGACGCAAAGAAAGTTCAAGGAGAGGGGGTACAAAAATGATCAGATTAATATTGCCATTGAGAAAATTCAAAACAAAACGAGACATGACCTTTTTCAAGGACAGTCTCGCAAAAAGACGCATTCTTGCATTCTAACTACCCGCTATTCAAAGCGCTCTGAACAAATTAAGGGAATCTTTCACAAACATTGGTACATTCTAAAATCCGATGATAGTCTCGGTAATGTGTTTTCGGACCTTCCCTTGGTCATATTTTCGCGGGGCAGAAATCTCAGAGACCAATTGGTACACTCTGATTTGCCACCCCAAGATATTCCTGAACAACGTCTATTTGCGCCCCTACTGGATGGAAATGATAAGTGTAATGGCTGTGCTCAATGCAATGGCACTTATACATGTAGATCCTTCAAACACCCACCAACAGGGAAATCGATCCCAATCAAAGGTGTTATTACGTACTCCACTAAGGCAGTTATTTATCTTATAACTTGTCCTTGTGGTAAAAATTATGCGGGTAAAACAAAGCGCAAATTAAAAGTACGTATCTCAGAGCATCGTAGCACCATTAGGTGCAAAAACTTGACTTACCCAGTTGCGGTTCACTTTTTGGAGGCAGGCCACTAGATTTAGTCTGCGTTATATTGGCATCGAACATGTCAGGGGGTGACCTTGATAATTTATTGTTAATAAGAGAGGCTGCCTGGATCTTTAACTTAAAGACCCTTGCTCCCTTCGGTCTCAACGTAGACTTTGATCTGAAGCCATTCTTGTGATTATTGTGACTTTGCCATTGTAATTGTTTGTAAGCTTGTGTAGTCTAAAATGAATCTATGATCGTATGCTATCCATTTGTTTTTTGTATGCTGCTCTTTGTATGCCATTTTAATATTTGAGAATTAACCAATGATATTAGGCCACTCTTGGCCATGATTACAGACACCTGTGTGTCTTTTGACACTATATAAACGAGTCATCCCGCAGTGTTTGCGATTATACCCTGATGAAGACAGCTTGGCTGTCGAAACGTTGGTAATTACATTTTTGCATCTGAGCTCCTAGAGTGTGCGGCTCTCCTTTTATTTTTAAGAGCAAAAACCAAGCCATGAGGTCGAAGGAATTGTCCATAGAGCTCTGAGACAGGATTGTGTCAAGGCACAGATTTGGGGAAGGGTACCAAAAAAATTCTGCAGCATTGAAGGTCCACAAGAACACAGTGGCCTCCGTCATTCTTAAATGGAAGAAGTTTGGAACCACCAAGACTCCCTCTAGAGCTGGCCGCACGGCCAAACTGAGCAGTCGGGAGAGAAGGGCCTTGGTCAGGGAGGTGACCAAGACCATGGTCACTCTGACAGAACTCTAGAGTTCCTCTGTGGAAATGGGAGAACCTTCCAGAATGACAACCATCTCTGCAGCACTCCACCAATCAGGCCTTTATGGTAGAGTGGCCAGACTGAAGCTACTCCTCAGTAAAAGGCACATGACAGCCCGTTTGGAGTTTGCCAAAAGGCACCTAAAGACTCTCAGACCATGAGAAACAAGATTCTCTGTTCTGATGAAACCAAGATTGAACTGTTTGGCCTGAATGCCACACGTCACGTCTGAAGGAAACCTGGCACCATCCCTACGGTGAAGCATGGTGGTGGCAGCATCATGCTGTGGGGATGTTTTTAAGCAGCAGGGACTGGGAGACTAGTCCAGATCGAGGGAAATATGAACGGAGTAAAGTACAGAGATCCTTGATGAAAACCTGCTCAGGACCTCAGACTGGGGCGATGGTTCACCTTCCAACAGGACAATGACCCTAAGCACACAGTTAAGACAACACAGGAGTGGCTTCGGGACAAGTCTCTGAATGTCCTTAAGTTGCCCAGCCAGAGGCCGGACTTGAACCCGATCGAACATCTCTGGAGAGACATGAAAATAGCTGTGCAGCGACGTTCCCCATCCAACCTGATCGCTTGAGAGGATCTGCAGAGAAGAATGGGATTAACTCCCCAAATACAAGTCTGCCAAGCTTGTAGCATCATACCCAAGAAGGTGTAATCGCTGCCAAAAGTGCTTCAACAATGTACTGAGTAAAGATGGTCTGAATACTTATGTAAATAAATATTCATTTTTTTTTTATATATATAAATTTGCAACAATTTCTAAAAACCTGTTTAATCCATTTTAGAATAAGGCTGTAACGTTATAAAAAGTGAAGAAGTCAAGCGGTCTGAATACTTTCCGAATGCACTGTACCAGTCATTTTACTTTCAAATCCATGTAGTAAAGTAAACTAGTAGACCCTTTGTGAGAAAGGAGCTATTAATTGAGACACAACGCTTGTGTAATGTCTCTTCATGACCACCAGAGGTCATTGCACTAGCTGCCTTCATGGTAGGAAAAGGCTATAAGTCCACAACCTGATGCCTAAACCGATATTTTATTTCATAAAAGTATTAAATGATGTTAAGGTTAGGGTCGGGGTTAAGGATTTGGTTAGGGTTAACGTAAAGGTCAGTTTTTAGGTTTTTGCTAGTCGGTTTAAGCGTCAGCTGTGTAGCCTCTCCATTCATGGTAGGATCTATTTACCGTGTTTTATGAGGTATGCTCATACATCATGTAATATTCTGTGTGTACGAAGTCTAATGTTACTTTACATTACAGGTGAAATATAAATGTGTACGTTCTTACCTCAAAATGCATATTCTGCTCCAGGAGTTGTTTGTACAGCACTTGGTCCTCCAGTATGTTGTAGCCATGTCCTATTCTCTCTGCTTTCAGGATCTCCACAGCCTGAAGAAGTCATGAGATATGGGTCATCAAGCAGTTTTGTAAAAATCCTCTCACGAACAGAACTACTGGCTATTCCTGGCAACATGTCTTTGGTTGCATAGTTGCCTGACATTTTAGAAATATGGCTTCCATAGAAAGTCATTCACATAGGCTAATGAAGGATTCCAGGGTGACGTGATATTGGATAGTGATGAACAGACTAGTGCGCTCTGTGTACTCAGTTGTTTTACTTGTTTCTATCTGACATACAAACCGTATTTACGTTCTTATAAAAGGGGAGATATGTTTTCACAACGCAGTGTCACTTATAACATGATAACAGTTCAGTGAGACGTTATGACGTACAGTACCAGGCAAAAGTTTGGACACACCTACTCATTCAAGTGTTTTTTTATTTGTACTATTTTCACCATTTGTAGAATAATAGTGAAGACATCAATACTATGGAATCATGTAGTAACTGAAAGTGTACAACAAAAAATGTTTTAGATTCTTCAAAGTAGCCACCCTTTGCCTTGATGACAGCTTTGCATACTCTTGGCATTCGCTCAACCAGCTTCACCTGGAATGCTTTCCCAACAGTCTTGAAGGAGTTCCCACATATGCTGAGCACTTGTTGGCTGCTTTTCCTTCACTCTGCGGTCCAACTCATCCCAAACCATCTCATTTGGATTGAGGTTGGGTTATTGTGGAGGCCTGGTCATCTGATGCAGCACTCATCACTCTCTCTTTCTTGGTCAAATAGCCCTTACACTGGAGGTGTGTTTTTGGTCATTGTCCTGTTGAACAACAAAGGATAGTCCCACTAATCGCAAACCAGATGGGATGGCGTATTGCTTGTTAACATGCTGGTTAAGTGTACCTTGAATTATAAATAAATCAGTGTCACTAGCAAAGCACCATCACACTTCCTCTTCCATGCTTCACGGTGGGAACCACACATGCAGAGATTATCTGTTCACCTACTCTGCGTCTTACAAAGACACGGCGGTTAGAACCAAAAATCTCACATTTGGACTCATCAGACCAAAAGGCAGTTCTCCACCGGTCTAATGTCCATTGCTTGTGTTTCTTGGCCCAAGCAAGTCTCTTCTTATTGGTGTCCTTTAGTAGTGGTTTCTTTGCAGCAATTCGACCATGAAGTCACGCAGTCTCCTCTGAACAGTTGATGTTGAGATGTCTCTTACTTTAACTCTGAAGCATTTATTTGGCCTGCAATCTGAGGTGCAGTCAATTGCAGATTTCTGAGGCTGGTAACTAATGAACTTATCCTCTGCAGCAGAGGCTGTGTCTTCCTTTCCTGTGGCGGTCCTCATGAGACAGTTTCATCATAGCGCTTTATGGTTTCTGCAACTGCACTTGAAGACACTTTCAAAGTTCTTAATTTTTCGCATTGACTGACCTTCATGTCTTAAAGTAATGATGGACTGCCATTTCTCTTTGCTTATTTGAGCTGTTCTTGCCATAATATGGACTTGGTCTTTTACCAAATAGGGCAGTCTTCTGTAAACCACCCCTACCTTGTCACAACACAACTGATTGGCTCAAACGCATTAAGAAGGAAAGAAATCCCACAAATCAACTTTTAACAAGGCACACGTGTTAATTGAAATGCATTGCAGGTGACTACCTAATGAAGCTGGTTGAGAGAATGACAAGTGTGTGCAAAGCTGTCATCAAGTTAAAGGGTGGCTACTTTGAAGAATCTCAAATATAAAATATATTTTGATTTGTTTTAACACGTTTCGTTTACATGAGTCCATGTGTTATTTCATAGTTTTGATGTTTTCACTGTAGAATAATAATGTAGAAAATAGTAAAAATAAAGAAACCCTTGAATGAGTAGATGTGTCAACTTTTGACTGGTACTGTAGGTGTTGCTGTTGTGTGTTGAGAAGTAGAGGAAGTCTTCGGTCAAGTTGAACTGTCATAGAAATATTTAATGGTCCCCAAAGGCTGTACAGGAAAGGGAAGCTCACCTCTTTCACCACAGAGGCAGGGCCTACCTCTCCAGCATGGACTGTTCTGTGGACCCCACATCTCTCTGCTTCCTGTCAACAAGGTCACTCACATCAACGCCAAGTTAACATGAGAAACATCTGGCTTTGACAGTTAGTCCCAACTGAAATACCTTCCATTGTATTGAAACTGTCATTATACATGGATGAACATAGTCATAACATGATTCCAAGAGCTCATGCTTCGGTAAAGAGAATGCGTTATTTTTTGCCAAAGGCTAGATTGGTAAGAATTGCATCTCACCAACATTTGAGAAATGTAAGGTCTGCTTTTGACAACCCAGCTCAGAATTTAAGACCTCTGAATCTAGAGCTTGTACAGTCATAGCTGTCTGTATTAGTATCAGCGTGGCACTCTACTAAGAGCATGTTCATTCTCCGACTCCTAGTGTTTGGAACTGGACTTCGTCACACTAATGATTTAAACAGATGTTAACATGTCCACATTTATCACTTCAGCCGCTGGTTGACCTTACCACAGTGTTCCCAGATGTTATCCTGGGGGGAATGATTGAATGGCTGTGTGTTTAATTCAGGAACCACCAGAGATAGAACAAACTACGCAGTTGAAACACTTAAGTGTTTAAGTGCATACTTTGGTGCATACTTTGGACAACTTGCCTAAATTTGGTCATGAACACGGTGAATAGTTTCACTGATTCAGTTATTGTTCTTGAGAGAGTTTTCTGTTGCAAGAAATTGCAGACCTCTCCAACTGTTTGTCTAAAGCGACCATCAGGTCTCCATTTATGGGTATATGTATAGAGAGTTAATGAGTTAAAAATCAAAGTTTATTTTTCACGTCAAATACAACAGGTGTAGACCTTACAGTGAAATGCTTACTTACCAATTGTGCGAAAGAAAAAGGTGTGTGTGTGTGTAGGTAAGTAAAGAAATAAAACAGTAAAAAGACATTTTGAAAATAACAGTAGCAAGGCTATATACAGACACCGGTTAGTCAGGCTTATTGAGGTAGTATGTACATGTGGGTATGGTTAAAGTGACTATGCATATATGATGAACAGAGTGTAGAAGTAGCATAAAAGAGGGGGTGGGACACAATGCAGATAGCCCGGTTAGCCAATGTGCGGGAGCACTGGTTGGTCGGGCCAATTGAGGTAGTATGTACATGAATGTATAGTTAAAGTGACTATGCATATAAGATAAACAGAGAGTAGCAGCAGCGTAAAAGAGGGGTTGGGGGGGGGCACACAATGCAAATAGTCCGGGTAACCATTTGGTTACCTGTTCAGGATTCTTATGGCTTGGGGGTAAAAACTGTTGAGAAGCCTTTTTGTCCTAGACTTGGCACTCCGGTACCGCTTGCCATGCTGTAGTAGAGAGAACAGTCTATGACTGGGGTGGCTGGGGTCTTTGACAATTTTCAGGGCCTTCCTCTGACACTGCCTGGTGTAGAGGTCCTGGATGGCAGGCAGCTTTGCCCCAGTGATGTACTGGGTCGTACGCACTACCCTCTGAAGTGCCTTGCGGTCGGAGGCTGAGCAATTGCCGTACCAGGCAGTGATGCAACCGGTCAGGATGCTCTTGATGTTGCAGCTGTCGAACCTTTTGAGGATCTCAGGACCCATGCCAAATCTTTTTAGTTTCCTGAGGGGGAATAGGCTTTGTCGTGCCCTCTTCACGACTGTCTTGGTGTGTTTGAACCATTCTAGTTTGTTGGTGATGTGGACACCAAGGAATTTGAAGCTCTCAACCTGCTCCACTACAGCCCCGTCGATGAGAATGGGGACGTGCTCGGAGTCCACAATCATCTCCTTAGTCTTGGTTACGTTGAGGGAGAGGTTGTTATTCTGGCACCACCCGGCCAGGTCTCTGACCTCCTCCCTATAGGCTGTCTCGTCGTTGTCGGTGATCAGGCCTACCACTGTTGTGTCGTCAGCAAACTTAATGATGGTGTTGGAGTCGTGCCTGGCCATGCAGTCGTGGGTGAACAGGGAGTACTGGAGGGGACTGAGCACGCACCCCTGGGGAGCTCAAGTGTTGAGGATCAGCGTGGCAAATGTGTTGCTACCTACCCTCACCACCTGGGGGCGGCCCGTCAGGATGTTCAGGATCCAGTTGCAGAGGGAGGTGTTTAGTCCCAGGTTCCTTAGCTTAGTGATGAGCTTTGAGGGTACAATGGTGTTGAACGCTGAGCTGTAGTCAATGAATAGCATTCTCACATAGGTGTTCCTTTTGTCCAGGTGGGAAAGGGCAGTGTGGAGTGCAATAGAGATTGCATCATCTGTGGATCTGTTTGGGCGGTATGCAAATTGGAGTGGGTCTAGGGTCTCTGGGATAATGGTGTTGATGTGAGCCATGACCAGCCTTTCAAAGCACTTCATGACTACGGACGTGAGTGCTACGGGTCTGTAGTCATTTAGGCAGGTTGCCTTTGTGTTCTTGGGCACAGGGACTATGGTGGTCTGCTTGAAGCATGTTGGTATTACAGACTCAATCAGGGACATGTTGAAAATGTCAGTGAAGACACCTGCCAGTTGGTCAGTACATGCCCGGAGCACACGTCCTGGTAATCCATCTGGCCCTGCAGCCTTGTGAATGTTGACCTGTTTAAAGGTCTTACTCACGTCGTCTATGGAGAGCATGATCACAGTCGTCCGGAACAGCTCATGCTCTCATGCATGTCTCAGTGTTGCTTGCCTCGAAGCGAGCATAGAAGTGATTTAGCTCATCTGGTAGGCTCGTGTCACTGGGCAGCTCGCGGCTGTGCTTCCCTTTGTAGTCTAATAGTTTGCAAGCCCTGCCACATCCGACGAGTGTCGGAGCCGGTGTAGTATGATTCAATCTTAGCCCTGTATTGACGCTTTGCCTGTTTGATGGTTCGTCGCAGGGCATAGC
Source organism: Salvelinus namaycush (assembly GCF_016432855.1). NCBI lineage: Eukaryota > Metazoa > Chordata > Actinopteri > Salmoniformes > Salmonidae > Salvelinus > Salvelinus namaycush. The sequence continues at coordinate 11,729,351 of NC_052320.1, forward strand.
AGGATTTCTTGTAAGCTTCTGGGTTAGAGTCCCACACCTTGAAAGCGGCAGCTCTACCCTTTTAGCTCAGTGCGAATGATGCCTGTAATCCATGGCTTCTGGTTGGGGTATGTACGTACAGTCACTGTGGGGGGGGACGTCCTCAATGCACTTATTGATAAAGCCAGTGACTGATGTGGTGTATTCCTCAATGCCATCGGAAGAATCCCGGAACATGTTCCAGTCTGTGATAGCAAAACAGTCCTGTAGTTTAGCATCTGCTTCATCTGACCATTTTTTTATAGACCGAGTCACTGGTGCTTCCTGCTTTAATTTGTGCTTGTAAGCAGGAATCAGGAGGATAGAGTTGTGGTCGGATTTACCAAATGGAGGGCGAGGTAGAGCTTTCTACGCGTGTGTGGAGTACAGGTGATCTAGAATTTTTTCCCTCAGGTTACACATTTATAATGATAAGGTGTAAATTATTGGCTAGTTATAAAACAAATCAACCAATTGTAGGCCTTTTAAGGTCTGAGGTTCTGCAATAGGCCTAATAAAGATTGGTTGTACTTTAACTCTGTTATCTGACAACGGGTAGCCAACAGTGTCAAATGTGATTATTTTTTTTCATAGTGTCACATTTTAAATTCTTGTGCAAGTTGGAGGGTGATCTGCCACATTTTTAAGCAATAAAAATGAGCATGGTATGCTGCATGACAGCTTTCAGTAGGAAAGTGGTTAACCTCATATCCTGCTGAGGCTACCTATTGTCTTGTATTGGGGCCATGAACCATGCATGTATGGAAGAGTTGCCTACAGCACATACAGAATGAATTGGACACGAGGGTTCAAAGTTGGGCAGTGGTAAGTTACCTCATAGGCCATCCTGTGTCCTGGGTAGGCCTCACAGTTGAGTGACTCATCTCCTGCCAGATCAATAGCCACCACTCCATCCTTCTTGTACTTCTTACACAACTCCACCACGTCCATGGACCAGTCTGCGCAACGCAACAACACATTTATTACAGGACAGCAGCAACCCAGTGAGGTCAAAGACCCAGAGACAGGTCGTTTTAAAATGCAGGATGTTTGATTTGTGTGGATGTTTGTGAAATGTTTTCATGCTAGATCTATGACCTAAAGGTTATCTGAATATCTGCTGCTACGAATGAGAGACATTGTGAATCATGTCAAGCATCTCCGTGAAAGCTAGTGGAAAGCAATGGTTGTAAAGGTCAAATTGTTCAGTTCCAAACATAATGTTAACAAAAGCAGAACAAAAAACAAAACTGACAACAGAAAACTGTTCACTGGAATGTTTGCCTAAAATAGCCACTTGTATTTTGATTAATGTAATAACAAAAACAGATACTATGCTCTGTGAAGTCAGAAAGTTACATACAACCAAATTACTTTACTGCTGGCTCTATTCTGGACTGTAACATAGGAGATTTGGCTTGCAATTTTTAATTCAGTGATACATTACACAAATGAGTCCCTCTTTACTGTCTGCATTAGGGTCAGCAAATGGTGACATTAGCTAAGGAGAAGCACAGCATCACACCATCCTCACATATAGATCAACATCATTGAGTGGGGATGGAATGAAACAAGACATAGTCAGACGATGCCCAAAACAGGAAGTATAGCGAGTATTTTTGACTGGGAGATGTTTGGCCTGCAACTTAGTGTGATGAGGATCACAGACAGAGGACTACAGACAGGAAAACAGACAGAGGCAGACAATAAGGAGGGCCAGACAGACAGGACAGGACCGTGAGGGCATTACTTGGCATGTGGCGCATGCAGCATAGAATGGACCTGGCTATGATGTTGAATGCCTTCTCTCCCTCGGCCAGACCCTGGTTCACCAAGCAAACGACCTCATCTGGGCTCAAGTCACCTCTGGGGAAGAGAGTGAAATCAACACACAGAGAACTCTTCAATATGTTGTGATGTCACATTTTTTTATCTCTAAGAACAGATACCTACATGAACAATACAAGACTACTATATGGACATGCGCAATACAGTTCTTTGAGTTACTTGTGCTCTCCGATTGCAAAGTGACATCAATCACATAAAAGGCACACTTTTCTGTCAGCTACTTTGCCGGCTCAGAAACATATAGTATCATCCACGTACTCTTTTTGGTTCCATGGAATGGGTTCTACGTCAGTGTTAGCCAGAAAGTGTGGACTGTATCTGACTTCAACGTAGATCACCCCCTCTTTGGCTTTGTCCTCCACAAACTCATAGGCTATCCTCTTGATCGCCTCTCTGTCGCCACTGGAAAGGTCACAGAAAATCAGAGGAAGCCCAAGAGAAACAAATAAATATTTACTCAACTATGGCAGATAATGAATAGTATTAGTCACCAGCAAAGGCCCTACATTTGCTTTAGATTTCATTACATTATGCTCATCCAGTTACAAATGAAGATGTTGGAAGAAGCTATATTTCAATTTACGACACATAAAATACAGGAAACGTTCTAGGAACAGCCCATTGTTCTTTGCGTCTCTTCCCTCTTGGCTTACAGGTTTAGTAACAGGGTATTACAGGTTTAGTAACAGGGTATTACAGGGTTAGTAACAGGGTATTACAGGTTTAGTAACAGGGTATTACAGGTTTAGTAACAGGGTATTACAGGTTTAGTAACAGGGTATTACAGGTTTAGTAACAGGGTATTGCAGGTTTAGTAACAGGGTATTACAGGGTTAGTAACAGGGTATTACAGGGTTAGTAACAGGGTATTACAGGGTTAGTAACAGGGTATTACAGGGTTAGTAACAGGGTATTACAGGGTTAGTAACAGGGTATTACAGGTTTAGTAACAGGGTATTACAGGTTTAGTAACAGGGTATTACAGGGTTAGTAACAGGGTATTACAGGGTTAGTAACAGGGTATTACAGGGTTAGTAACAGGGTATTACAGGTTTAGTAACAGGGTATTACAGGTTTAGTAACAGGGTATTACAGGTTTAGTAACAGGGTATTACAGGTTTAGTAACAGGGTATTACAGGTTTAGTAACAGGGTATTACAGGGTTAGTAACAGGGTATTACAGGTTTAGTAACAGGGTATTACAGGTTTAGTAACAGGGTATTACAGGTTTAGTAACAGGGTATTACAGGTTTAGTAACAGGGTATTACAGGTTTAGTAACAGGGTATTACAGGGTTAATAACAGGGTATTACAGGTTTAGTAACAGGGTATTACAGGTTTAGTAACAGGGTATTACAGGGTTAGTACTGGGTATTACATGGTAGAAGTGTTTCTCTGAATGGCAGGAGGGTAATCTGATGGTAAATCCTCAGCACGCCACGCCAGGAGGACTATTACTGTCACAGAGAGAGCCAAGTGGCTGAACCAATGCTCCCTGTGACCCCTGACCTGAACTTGACTGGCACTGAGCCCTTCACTGCTACTGCTAATATGACTAACTGTCAGCAGGAGAATATGACTATCATTATCCCTGTATGATAAGGAAGGTAAAGGACATAAGATCAGCCTGTGTACAGTATTTGAGGGATGACATAGGGCAGGGGCCACCAATTACATTAAGCCGCGGGCCAATTCTTTTTTGAGTGGATGGTCCTGGGGCCGGAACATAATTCTAAATCATTTGTAGACCTACACTGCAAATTGACCGCAAGAAGCCCAAACATATATAGTATTTTCCTAAATTAAAATAACTTTGAGCTGATTTCCTGGGGATTTTACAGCCATTTATGTCCAACAACAAAAATCATTATTTATATATATTTTTTTTACTAATTTGGCTTGTGTTCCACCTATTGGGAAACCTGACATAGGGAATGATAGAATATTATAGTCATTTGTAATTTTCATTTGATTTTGAGTACGTATCATTCTGTTTTATAGTACACATTTCTGTAAAAGTCCCCGTGAAGCAATGGGTATTTTGGTTGGAGGGGTGGGAAATGTTTGCAAACTCAGTGGAACAGATATATCTAGCATCATTTCCCTTTCTGTTGCTTTTTTGACTTAACCAAGTTTCTGTTTCACATCACGATTGGAAAAAAGACCAGCATTTACACTAGAGGTGAATGGCTGTTTCTAACATGCCTGGTCTGAATGCTTGTTGTCCCTCCCCCTGACCTCCCTCTGTGCCGGTCTATCCGCCAACACACACAACAATTCTGCATGACCCAAACACAGCTAGCAAGTTCCCCATGTTGTTGTCGTGTAGGGGGGAAGCACCAGATGCAACAAAACAGGTTTTCAAGGGAAGGCCTTGCTAAAGAATGCTTCATTCAGCATAACTGCCAGCTGGCAGCTTCCCTGGCTGCTATTATAAACCATCATTGGGTCTTTTCATACTTGTTGTGGGCAGTGGTGTAAAGTACTTAATTAAAAATACTTTAAAGTGTTGTAGTAATTCGTTTTTGTACATTACTTCCTATTTATACTTTTACTCCCCTACATTCCTAATGAAAATAATGTGCTTTTTACTCCATACATTTTCCCTGACACGTAGAAATACTTGTTACATTTCGAATGCTTAGCAGGATAGGAAAATGGTCCAATTCACGTACTTATCAAGAGAACATCTCTGGTCATCCCTACTGCTTCTGATCTGGCGGACTCACTCGAGCGTGCCTCTGGCTATCCGTACATTAAAATAAGAAAATCGTGTCGTCTGGTTTGCTTAAAATAAGGAATGTGAAAATGTATACTTTTTGCTTTTGATTCTTAAGTATGTTTTGGCGATTACATTTACTTTTGATACTTAAGTATATTTAAAACCACATACTTTTAGTCAAGTAGTATTTTACTTGGTGACTTTCACTTATACTTGAGTAATTTTCTATTATGGTATCTTTACTTTTACTCAAGTATGACAATTGGGTACTTTTTCCACTACTGGTTGTGGGAAGTTACTGGTTAGTCTGGTATGGAGCTGAACCATCACAGAAAATGTTGTCTTTTAATACATTGTTTAGTTTCAGCAGTGGGTGAGATTTGAGTTTAGATTTTACTATGATTGTTGCTTTTTTCAAAAGTACCATCTTGGGGTCAAAATGTGAAATATGTTGATAGCTTTAGGGTTAAATATAAGCTAGTATTGTAATGGGAACGATATCTATAACGACCAATTAGACTCTGTAAATTCAGTTGGTTGCCACAGACACACCTGCCTGCATCATGACCTGCTCCTGCATTACATCCACTCAGTAACCAGGAAGAAGACCAATCAAGAATGGTCTTAAGTGTTCTTTACAAGCTTGTTGATTGTATTGCTGGCAACACCAATTAATCGCCGTCATACCAGTACATAGACTCTCGACTTCCAACACCATGTAACTGTCGGTAACAGAAATGTTTGTGTTTGCCAATTTTAACCGCACACTTGTTGTTTGTGTACATGGATTTTAGAATGTCGTATGTTTTTCCCCCAACACCACTTTCCATCAATTTGTATTGCAGACCCTCATGCCAAATTGAGTCAAAAGATTTTTTGAAATCAACAAAGCATGAGAAGACTTTGCCTTTGTTTTGGTTTGTTTGTCAATTAGGGTGTGCAGGGTGAATACGTGGTCTGTCGTAAGGTAATTTGGTAAAAAGCCAATATAACATTTGCTCAGTACACTGTTTTCACTGAGGAAATGTCTGCTGTTAATGATAAGGCAGAGGATTTTCCCAAGGTTGCTGTTGACGCATATCCCACGGTAGTTATTGGGGTTAAATTTGTCTCCACTTTTGTGGATTGGGGAAGATGCTAGAGTTAAGGATGATGTTAAAGAGTTTAAGTATAGCCAATTGGAATTTGTGGTCTGTATATTTTATAATTTCATTGAGGATACCACCAACACCACAGGCCTTTTCGGGATGGAGGGTTTGTATTTTGTCCTGTAGTTCATTCAATGTAATTGGAGAATCCAGTGGGTTATGGTAGTTTTTAATAGTTGATTCTAAGATTTGTATTTGATCATGTATATGTTTTTGCTGTTCTTTGTTATAGGGCCAAAAAGATTGGAGAAGTGGTTTACCCATACATCTCCGTTTTGGATAGATAACTCTGTGTTTGTTTAGTGTTTTCCAATTTTCCCAGAAGTGGTTAGTCTATCGATTCTTCAATTACATTGAGCTGATTTCTGACCTGCTGTTCCTTCTTTTTCCATAGTGTATTTCTTTATTGTTTTAGTGATTCACCATATTGAAGGTGTAAGCTCAGGTTCTGGGTCTTTATGTTTTTGGTTGGACAGGTTTCTCAATTTCTTTCTTATGTTTTTGCATTCTTCATCAAACCATTTGTCATTGTTGTTCATTTTCTTTTCTGTTTGAAATGTTTAGATTTGATAGGGAAGCTGAGGTCAAATATACTATTTAGGTTTTCTACTGCCAAGTTTACACCTTCACTATTACAGTGCAATGTTTTGGGTTTGAAGGGATTGAATTTGTTGTTGCCTAATTGTTTTTTGGTAGCTTGCCACACTACTTTCCTTCCATCTATAGCATTTCTTAATATTATTCAGTTCCTTTGGCTTTGATGCCTCATGATTGACCATGGCTCTGTTCAAGTAGACTGTGATTTTGCTGTGTTCTGATAGGTGTGTCAGTAGGCTGACTGAACGCTCTGAGAGACTCTGGGTTGAGGTCAGTGATAAAGTATTCTACAGTATTACTGCCAAGAGATGAGCTATAGGTGTTCCTACCGTAGGAGTCCCCTCGAAGCATATCATTGAGTACGTACATACCCAGTATGCGACAGAGCTGCAGGAATTGTGACCTGTTTTTGTTGGTTATGTTGTCGTAGTTAGGGGTGCATATGGGGGACGGACTGTTGTAATCTCCATGTAGGTGATTGTCCCTGTGGTGATGGTATCCGGTTCTTGTCCAGTTCTGGCATTTAGGTCGCCACAGACTAGTACATGTCCCTGGGCCTGGAAATTATTGATTTCACCCTCCAGGATGGAGAAGCTGTCTTCATTAAAGCATGGGGATTCTAGTGAGGGGGTATATGTAGCACACAGGAGGACATTTTTCTCTGTTGAGATTCCTTGTAAAATGTTCCTGTTTTGATTAATTTAATAGAGTGAGTTACTGTAGGTCTGCTCTATACCAAATTAGCATACCCCCTGAGTCCCTTCCCTTTTTCACACCTGGTAGTTTGGTGGATGGGACTACCAGCTCTCTGTAACCTAGAGGGCAACCAGTGGGTCCATCTCCTCTATACCCTGTGTGTGTCTCTCTCTACCCTGTGTGTGTGTCTCTCTCTCTTGAGACCCTCCTATCCTGTAACACAACCAGTATGAAGTAAACTAACCCTGACACTCATTTATTAAGGTATTTGTCAAACTCTCACTCTTGAGTTTGACGTCCCTAGCTTGTTCCCAGATCTCTTTTTGCTGTTTTACCAATTCCTATGGTCATTGTTATGCTATTGGCACAAATAGATCTAGGTCCATGAAAACCCCTCTCTGTGATAATGATAAGAAAACCCCTTCCAGCATCGGGAAACACCCTTCCAGCACTGTTAGCTGATGTGGGCTAGTTGATCTGGACATTTCTGACAAGGTATGCAATGACTAACATGACAAGAGGAACTGGTGATGCACTACCCAATTTCAAAATTCTACTATTACAACTTTCAAGAGTGAGTTGAAAGCAGGACAGAGTTCCTTTAAAAAGGTGGTTCACAGTTTGGGAACCACTGTGCTAAATTACTAAAATGTAAATGAAACCAAAAGCTCAGGTGGTTAGTACAGTAGTCAGCATCTATTTATCTCATATCTATCTTTATGTTCAGTGTACTTACGCAATGACGTGCATGTACTCTGCGAACTTGCCGAGGAACTCTGTGAGCGTGGCAGGCTGGTGCACCACACAGATGTGTGTCATCTCCTTCACTGTGCATGCAGGCAGGGTAATCCCACGTCGCCTGGGACAGACAGAGGACTTTAAAAGTACAATCAGCAATATTTCGCTACAGCTGTTCAATGTTCATTTCTCTAGGTTGAAAATGAAAGGAGACCAGGCATTTGCCATTAGGCCCCCTAGACTTTGGAATGGTCTGCCAGATTTAGTGCCTCTTTTTAAATCTCTGCTGAAGACACACTTTTATAAAGATGCTTTTAATATATGATTTCAATGTATTATTTTTATTAATTGTATTTTTAAAATTCTCCTTCCTACTATCTTTGTTTGTTTCTTAGTACTTTTAATTGATTACTTTATGTGTATCACTATGGTACTTGTATTGAAAAGCGCTATACAAATAAAATAATAATAATTATTATTTCAATTAATTATA